>NC_084846.1:2262500-2576414 GCF_033115175.1 Lepus europaeus | reverse complement strand
GTATGATGTTCTGTTATCCTCATTTACTTCCAGAAAATTTTTGATTTCTCTTTTCATTTCTTCTATGACCCATTGTTCATTGAGGAGCATGTTGTTCAATCTCCATGTGTTTGCACGTGCTCTAGGGATTCCCGAGTTGCTAATTTCCAATTTCATTCCTTTGTGGTCTGAGAAGCTGCATGGTATGATTCTAATTCTCTTGAATTTGCTGAGACTTGCTTTATGGCCTAGTATGTGGTCAATGCTAGAGAAGGTTCCATGTACTGCTGAGAAGAATGTAATTTCTTTCTGTGTAGGATGAAAAGTTCTGTAGATATCTGGTAGGTCCATTTGAGCTATAGTGTCGTTTAAATCTACTATCTCCTTGTTGATCTTCTGTCCTGTTGATCTGTCTATCTCTGAGAGTGGTTATTGAAGTCCCTCAGTACTATTGTATTGGGGTCTAAGTCTCCCTTTCATTCGAATAACAAGTCTTTTAAATAAACCGGTGCCCTATAATTAGGTGCATATACATTGATAATCGTTATATCTTCCTGTTGAATGGATCCCTTAATAATTATATAGTGCCCTTCTTTGTCTCTCCTAATAGTTTTTGTGGTAAAATTTATGTTATCTGATATTAAGATGGCTACGCCCGCTCTTTTTTCATTTCTGTTGGCATGGTATATCTTTTTCCAGCCTTTAACTTTCAGTCTGTTAGAAAGATGTGTTTCTTGTAAGCAGCAAATAGATGGGTTTTGTTCCTTAACACAATCAGCCAATCGGTGTCTTTTTACTGGATTTTCAGGCCTTTAATGTTTAATGTGACTATCGATAAGTAGTAACATTACCCTACCATTTTTGCATTTCCTGTGATCTTTTGCTGTGAGGTTTCCTTCCTTTATCTTCGTTCATATTGGTGACCGTGTTTCTGTGTTTCTGTATGTAACACATCTTTAAGCATCTTTTGCAGGGCAGGACGAGTGGCGACAAATTCTTTCAATTTCTGTTTGCTGTGAAAGGTCTTTATTTCACCTTCATTCACAAATGAGAGCTTTGCAGGATATAATTTTCTGGGCTGGCAGTTTTTTTCAGTAGCTGGGCTATATCTCGCCATTCCCTCCTAGCTTGTAGGGTTTCTGATGAGAAGTCAGCTGTGAGTCTAATTGGAGATCCTCTGAGGGTGGTCTGACATTTCTCTCTTGCACATTTTAGGATCTTTTCTTTGTGTTTCACTGTGGTGAGTTTAATTACAATGTGTTGTGGTGAGGATCTCTTTTGGTCATGTTTACAAGGGGTTCTATGAGCTTCCTGTACTAAGATGTCTCTGTCCTTCTCCAAACCTGGGAAATTTTCTGCTAGTATCTCACTGAAAAGGCCTTCTAATCCTTTCTCCCTCTCCATGCCTTCAGGAACTCCTAGAACCCGAATGTTGGGTTTTTTAATAGTATCCTGTAGATTCCTGAGAATATTTTTTAGATTTCTAATTTCCTCTTTTCTTTGGTTTGCCTGTTTCCTTTCCTGTTCTCTGTCTTCTAAGTCCGATATTATCTCTTATGCTTCGCCCATTCTGTTTTTAAGGCTCTCTAATGTGTTTGTCATTTGATCTATTGAATTCTTCATTTCATTATGGTTTCTCATCACTATCACCGTTTCTTGTTCTACTAGTTGTTTCATTTCATTTTGATTCCTCCTTAATATTTCATTTTCACGAGAGAGATTTTCTATCTTGTCCATTAATGATTTATGTAGTTCAAGAATTTGTTTTTGAGAGCTTCTTAATGATCTTACCAATTTTTTGAGATCTGCTTCTTGCATTTCTTCTATCTCATCATCTTTATAATCTTGAATTGGGGTGTCTTTTTCATTTGGGGGCATCATAGTGTCTTCCTTGCTCTTGTTACCTTGGTTTCTACATTTGTTTGGCACCTTGGAGGTGTGGCCAAAGAGCTCTGTTTGGTTCTTCAGGGTTAATCGTTTGCCCATGGCGACTCACCCAGATTGTTCTCTGGCTTGCTCTCTTGCTCTCTTGCTCTCTCTCTCTCTCTCTCTCTCTCTCTCTTTCTCTCTCTCTCTCTTTTTTAAGACTCAGTTGGGAAGAAATTCCACACAGCTCACCGGGTTGCCTAGGTTATGGATATTGTTTTACATATGTTAAATGGTGCCTGCTCTTTGTCTTGCTCATCTTTGTAAGGTGAGTGGAGAGAGAGGTTAGTGACCCTGCTGGTTCTCCTTATTTATTCACTTTTTTTTTCTCTCCTCCAGTCAGCCTGGTGCACTTTCCCCGTGGGACCTCAGACCATGCTCTAACCTTCCCAGCCAATGTCTCGGGTTACCTTCCCTTCCAGTGCTGCAGCTCAAATTCTGCAGCTGGGCTTCTGTGGCTGGGCTCGCTGGGTTCCCTGCTCTTGTGGCTCTACTGCCACGGCACGGCTCGGAGTGGCAGCGGGCCACCTTGCTCTCTCCATAGGTCTTCTGTGTCACATCCACTAGATCTGAAAGAGTTTCCTCTGCAGTTTTTTTTTTCTGACTCTCTTCCTGAGGGTATAGTAACTCTACTTTTGTTAAACTATCTTTTCCCGGACTGTTGGTGTGTGCCCTCATTCTTCTTCCATCTTGGCCCCGCCCCCTGTATCAGGACATGTAATACCCATTAAAGAGACTTAAGTTGAATAGTTTGCCTAAACTTTATTTTTAGTCAAATTAGATAAAACTCAAAAGAAAAAGACTACTTTAAGCTTCTCTCCACTCTCACACTATTCTAAACTCTCCACTCAGGTTCTAAAACAAAAATGCCTCAAAAATTTATTGTCAACACAATAATATTAAGAATATAAATCAATGATGCACAAGAATTTGATTAGCTATATTAAAGTTTTTAAAGAATTCAGAATAAAGAAAATAGTGAGGGGGCAGCTGATGATATGGTTACAGGAGTCTTAGACTAGTCCTGTATATAATTCACATTCACAAATAGGCATACATGTGGGCAAACCACAAAAATAAACCTTAAATCTACATGTATTTATTTTTCTACATGGAAGTTTACTATGCTTTTAATCTTATTTTAAGAAAAAAAATCCTTTGTAGGCATATATTCATTCTATTACTTGTGTGATGCGACATTCTTAATTTCATACTTATGGTTCTCAGCACATTCAGAATTTCTAAATACCTTTTTGAGCAGCTGTTATTGCCTTCACATTAAAGTTAGCTGGAAACACCACTCTAAGCTCCACACTTAACTTTTCCATCATTTATGGTTTCTGATCTCGAGGGTTTTGCTATTTTTTTTTGTTTTCTTTTTTTTTTTTTTAGATTTTATTACACCATCTAGAATTTTTATTTGATTTTTAATTTTTATTTGTTTTTCAAATAAAGTATTTTTAATTTCTATTTGTTTTTCAAATAAAGTATTTTTAATTTCTATTTGTTTTTCAAATAAAGTGTCTTTCACTTTATTTGAAAGCCACAGACAGGAGAGAGAGAGATCTCCTATTAGCTGGTTCACTACCTCAAATATTCATAACAGCCAGGGATGAACCACACTGAAGTCAGAAACTTGAAACTCTGTCTTGATCTTATATATGAGTGACAAAGAAACAGGTACTTGAGTCATCACCTGCTGCTCTCCAAGGTGCACATTAGCATGGAGTGTGATAGAAAGTAAAGGAGCTGGGACTCAAACCTTGCAATCTGATATGATATACAGCTATCAAAAGTGGCTTCTGAACTGCTGTGCCAATCACCTGCCCAAAGTCTTTTTTTAAAATATATATTGAGCCAACTTTTGAGTTTATTCAGGGGAAAATTAATGATTGTCCTAATAGCTTTGTCAGACTACAGTTCAGCTTGGCCTTTTTGCTGGAACTAGGATAATGCAGCTCAGTGAATCCAAGCAGTCTTACACAGGAGAGAAAACTACATACCCGTTTACTGGCATATTCATTTTTCCTTTGGTTCTGAAATAATCTTGTAAATATTCACATCACTTTTATAAAGACTATCCAATTAGAGTGGTTATTGAAAGTGTTTTTTCTTTGATATTAGCAGTATAATGATATACACTTAAAATGAAGAAAAAGTTGGATAGAGGAAACACTTGTCATAAAGATAATAGTTTTTAAATTCTTTGCCTTTATTAAATAATGGGAAACCTTTACAGCATTTTAATAACTTTTCTCAAGACAAATAGAACAGTGTCTGAACATTAATACTTTCTTCATCCTTTATTTAATGTGTAACTGATAGGTGATAAAGCAAAAACAATGGATGGTGTTGATCTGTTACCTTAGAAACTAACTTTAGTTACACACAGAGAGAATAAAACTCATTTCAAATAGATAATACATGCATAGGACTGCATGTTTCAAATACATTTAGAGTAAAAATATTTTTGTGAAGTTGCATAACTCCCAGCATTCTTATTCATCTCAAGGTAACATAAAATTCCTATATTTCACAATTTTTGAGGAAGCATAACTATCAACATAGTAACTAGAGAGAAACAATGTTACAGTAGGAACATCAAACCCTGTAAGTATGCCTAGCCTAGAAGTTCCCATACCATCTGAATACTTGAGCCTCAAGGGGTTTCCATTCCACCCATTTATATCCATTAAAACAAGTTCAAACCACAGCTCAGAGCCAACTCCCACTTATAGACAGAAAATATCAGAATTTGAGAAGAGTTGAATATTATACCATAGGTTGCAATAATGATGAGAAATATGAATTCTCAGATTTTGTATCTCATGATCATTTAAATTTAGTATGATACCTTCAAGTCCATCAATGTACTCCATTAAAAATTTATAACATTTTTGGAAATAAGGTGAAAATAGTAGTTTGATAATAATACAACTATCCATGGGCAATTTATAGGCATTATAACTCAGAGGTTTGTTTTTAAATAAGGTTTTTTCATTCAACTGTTTTATCAATACCTTTAAATGTTGTTAATGATGTTGTCATTTAATAGTTTTAGAGCTACCAAACTGAATCCTTAAATGTATAAATGCATTTTCTATTTGAACACACAAATAACCTTTGACATTATGTTAATATGCTTTCTGGAAAAGTGAAATTGAGGATCTTCATCAAACAGTAAGAAAATCCCAATATTTCAATATATCTCCTGGAAATATGTACTGTACTGTTATGCTATACTGCATAAGTTTTCTATCTCTTTATTTTTGTATAATTTTCTCTATTTCCATTGTTGTCAGTCTACTTGGGAGTACAACAACCAGTTATACAGTTGTAATCATTGATGTCAGCTTTTATTTTCATATATCATTGAAATAATATTCCCCATTTATGTCTTTCAAAATTATTTATTCTACAACTTCTTAATTGTTGATAAATAGATTAAGCAGCCTTATTCTTTATATTCATTTTGGAAGAGTGAATTGTGCTGTGTCATGACACATATCCTTCAGCACCTAATTTATGGAGGGATTTTTTTTTATCATGAGAGGGAGTTGAGTCTTATCAAATGCTATCTCTTCATCTATTGATATAACCACTATCAATTTTGTTCTTCATTCTGTGGATGTGATTTTTGACATTTATTGATTTGTAAATGTTAGGCTATCTTTGCAGTTCTGGGAAAATCCCGCTTAATTGTGATGTCTGTTTTTTTATGTGGCTTTGGATTCAATTTGCTAATATTTTGTTGGGAATCTTTGCATCTATGTTCATTAAGGATATAGGTTTGTAGTTTTCATGTTGTGTCTGTCCATTTTTGGTTTCAAAGTGATGCTGGCCTCATAAAAAAAGTTTGGCAGAGTTCCATACTATTCAATATTTGCAAGAGAATGAAAGTATTGGAGTTACTTTCTCATTTAATGCTTTGTAGAATACAATGAACTCTTGAGGTCATGAATGTTTTCTCAATGACAATCTGTTGATTATTGCTTCAATCATTTTGCTTGTTGTGGATCTGTTTAGATTGTCTATATCTTCTTGATTTAAACTTTGCAGGTTATTTTTGTCCAGGAATTTATCAATTTCATTTAGATTCTCTAGTTTATTAGCTTATAATTCTTTATAATAGTTTCTTATGATACTTTGAATTTCAGTGGTGTCAGTTGTAGTGTATCAATTTCATCTCATATGTTATTTATTTGAGTTTTTCCTTTGTTAGTCTGACTAGAGGTTTATCTATCTTAAAAATGTTTTGTGGCAGGCACCACGGCTCAGTAGGCTAATCATCCGCCTCCGGCGCTGGCACACCAGGTTCTAGTCCTGGTCGTGGAGCCGGATTCTGTCCTGGTTGCCCCTCTTCCAGTCCAGCTCTCCACTGTGGCCCAGGAGTGCAGTGGAGGATGGCCCAAGTGCTTGGGCCCTGCACCCCATGGAGACCAAGAGAAGCACCTGGCTCCTGCCTTCAGATCAGCATGGTGCGCCGGCCACAGCAGCCATTGGAGGGTGAACCAGCGGTAAAAGGAAGACCTTTCTCTCTGTCTCTCTCTCACTGTCCACTCTGCCTGTCAAAAAATAAATAAATAAGAGGGCAGAGCCAAGATGGCGGATAGTGAGGACGTGTGCCTTAGTTTGGGAAAATAAACTTTCATAAAAGTGGAATTACTGTAGCCTCTGGAAAAGACTCAAGAAAAAAACTGCAGAGGAAATGCTTCCGGATCTTGTGGATGAGACACAGAGGACTTACAGGGAGCCCACCGCATGGAAAACCAACCGAGACGAGCCGAGCGGCAGCGGCGGGAGAGGAGCCAGAGCCACAGAATCTCACCAGCGCGGGAACGGAGGAGGGTAAGACAAAGACCTGAGAAGTCCGAGACATTGGGGGGAGGGGGAACAGAGGCCTCTCCCTTCACTCACCAAGCAAAACAAAGAGCACCGCGATTTTACATATGTAAAGCTCAGCCAAACTCAGTATCTTTAGCGAAAC
This sequence comes from Lepus europaeus, assembly GCF_033115175.1. NCBI lineage: Eukaryota > Metazoa > Chordata > Mammalia > Lagomorpha > Leporidae > Lepus > Lepus europaeus. The sequence goes on along the minus strand of NC_084846.1, from coordinate 2,569,522 downwards.
TGGAGAACACATTGAGGGCTGCATAAACTCTGTGTATGGTCCCAGGGGTAGATCAAACGAATACTCACAGAGGCCAGATTTCAACTACCCTCAACTCCACTCCCAACTGAGCCAAAAAAAAAAAAGAGAGAGAGAGAGAGAGAGCGAGCCAGCAAGGAGCAAGTAATCTGGGAGAGTCGCTCTTTACACAGCCTTAAACCTGAAGAAACAAGCATAGCTCTCTGGCCACACCCATCACAGCCCCTAAGGCTCCAACAAAGCAGACAGCTCACTTAGAGGCATAGTATAACGAGAGAAAAAAAAAAAAAACACCACAGCAAAAAAAAAAAAAAAAAAAAAACACAAATTATCTCTAACATGCCAAGCAAGAAACATAGAAGCGGAGGTACCAAGAACAAGGAAGGCACTATGACGCCCCCAAGTGAACAAGACATGCCAATGCAAGATTATGAAGATGAAGAGCTAGAGGAAATGCAAGAAGCAGATTTCAAAAAATTGATAAGAACATTAAGAAGTTCTCAAAAACAAATTCTTGAACTAGAGAAATCCTTAATGGACAAGATAGAGAATCTCTCCCGTAAAAATGAAATATTAAGGAGGAATCAAAAAGAAATGAAAAAACTAGTGGAACAGGAAACTGCGATAGTGACAAAAAACCACAATGAAATGAAGAACTCAATAGATCAAATGGCAAACACATTAGAGAGCCTTAAAAACAGAATGGGTGAAGCAGAAGAGAGAATATCGGAATTAGAAGACAGAGAACAGGAAAGGAAACAGTCAAATCAAAGAAAAGAAGAAGAAATCAGAAATCTAAAAAATACTGTCAGGAATCTACAGGATACTATTAAAAAACCCAACATTCCGGTTCTAGGAGTTCCTGAAGGCATGGAAAGGGAGAAAGGATTAGAAGGCCTTTTTAGTGAGATACTAGCAGAAAATTTCCCAGGTTTGGAGAAGGACAGAGACATCCTAGTACAGGAAGCTCAGAGAACCCCTAATAAACATGATCAAAAGCAATCCTCACCACGACACGTCATAATCAAACTCACCACAGTGAAACACAAAGAAAAGATCCTAAAATGTGCAAGAGAGAAACGCCAGATTACTCTCAGAGGATCTCCAATTAGACTTACAACTGACTTCTCATCAGAAACCCTAGCCCAGGTACTAAGAGAGAAAAACTGCCAGCCCAGAATATTATATCCTGCCAAGCTCTCATTTGTGAATGAAGGTGAAATTAAGACCTTTCACAGCAAACAGAAATTGAAAGAATTTGTCGCCACTCGTCCAGCCCTGCAAAAGATGCTTAAAGATGTGTTACATACAGAAACACAGAAACACGGTCACCAATATGAAAGAAGGTAAAGGAAGGAAACCTCACAGCAAAAGATCACAGGAATCTCAAACCAGATATTAGAAAATATCTTTGGCAAATGGCAGGGCAAAGTTCCTCCTTCTCAATAGTCACATTGAATGTTAATGGCTTGAACTGTCCAGTTAAAAGACACCGATTGGCTGAGTGGATTAAGGAACAAAACGATTCTTTTTGCTGCTTACAAGAAACTCATCTTTCCAACAATGATCCATACAGACTGAAAGTGAAAGGCTGGAAAAAGATATACCATGCCAACAGAAATGAAAAAAGAGCGGGCGTAGCCATCTTAATATCGGACAACATAAACTTTACCACAAAAACTGTCAGGAGAGACAAAGAGGGGCACTATTTAATGATTAAGGGATCCACTCAACAGGAAGATATAACGATTATCAATGTATATGCACCTAATTACAGGGCACCAGCTTATTTAAAAGACTTGTTAAGAGACCTAAAGGGAGACTTAGACCCCAATACAATAGTACTGGGGGACTTCAATACTCCACTCTCAGAGATAGACAGATCAACAGGACAGAAGATCAACAAGGAGACAGCAGATTTAAACGACACTATAGCCCAAATGGATCTAACAGCTATCTACAGAACATTTCATCCTACATCTAAGGACTTTACATTCTTCTCAGCAGTACATGGAACCTTCTCTAGGATTGACCACATACTAGGCCATAAAGCAAGTCTCAGCAAATTCAAGAGAATTAGAATCATACCATGCAGCTTCTCAGACCACAAAGGAATGAAATTGGAAATTAGCAACTCGGGAATCCCCAGAGCACGTGCAAACACATGGAGATTGAACAACATGCTCCTGAATGAACAATGGGTCATAGAAGAAATTAAAAAAGAAATCAAAAATTTTCTGGAAGTAAATGAGGATAACAGCACAACATACCAAAACCTATGGGATACAACAAAAGCAGTGCTAAGAGGAAAGTTTATATCAATAGGTGCCTACATCAAGAAATTGGAGAGGCACCAAATAGATGAGCTTTCAAGTCATCTCAAGGATCTAGAAAATCTGCAGCAAACCAAACCCAAACCCAGTAGAAGAAGGGAAATAATTAAAATCAAAGAAGAAATCAACAGGATTGAATCCAAAAAAACATTACAAAAAATCAGCCAAACGAGGAGCTGGTTTTTTGAAAAAATAAACAAAATTGACACCCCATTGGCCCAACTAACTAAAAAAAGAAGAGAGAAGACCCAAATCAATAGGATCAGAGATGAAAAAGGAAACATAACAACAGACACCACAGAAATAAAAAGAATCATCAGAAATTACTACAAGGAATTGTATGCCAGCAAACAGGGAAATCTATCAGAAATGGACAGATTCTTGGACACATACAACCTACCTAAATTGAGCCAGGAAGACATAGAAAACCTAAACAGACCCATAACTGACACAGAAATTGAAACAGTAATAAAGGCCCTCCCAACAAAGAAAAGCCCAGGACCAGATGGATTCACTGCTGAGTTCTACCAGACATTTAGAGAAGAACTAACTCCAATTCTTCTCAAACTATTCAGAACAATCGAAAAAGAGGGAATCCTCCCAAATTCTTTCTATGAAGCCAGCATCACCTTAATTCCTAAGCCAGAAAAAGATGCAGCATTGAAAGAGAATTACAGACCAATATCCCTGATGAACATAGATGCAAAAATCCTCAATAAAATTCTGGCCAATAGAATGAAACAACACATCAGAAAGATCATCTACCCAGACCAAGTGGGATTTATCCCTGGTATGCAAGGATGGTTCAACGTCCGCAAAACAATCAACGTAATACACTACATTAACAGGCTGCAGAAGAAAAACCATATGATTCTCTCAATAGACGCAGAGAAAGCATTTGATAAAATACAACACCCTTTCATGATGAAAACTCTAAGAAAACTGGGTATGGAAGGAACATTCCTCAATACAATCAAAGCAATATATGAAAAACCCACGGCCAACATCCTATTGAATGGGGAAAAGTTGGAAGCATTTCCTCTGAGATCTGGTACCAGACAGGGATGCCCACTCTCACCACTGCTCTTCAATATAGTTCTGGAAGTTTTAGCCAGAGCTATTAGGCAAGAAAAATAAATTAAAGGGATACAAATTGGGAAGGAAGAACTCAAAATATCCCTCTTTGCAGATGATATGATTCTTTATTTAGGAGACCCAAAGAACTCTACTAAGAGACTACTGGAACTCATCGAAGAGTTTGGCAAAGTAGCAGGATATAAAATTAATCCACAAAAATCAACAGCCTTTGTATACACAGGCAATGCCACGGCTGAGGAAGAACTCCTAAGATCAATCCCATTCACAATAGCTACAAAAACAATCAAATACCTTGGAATAAACTTAACCAAGGACATTAAAGATCTCTACGATGAAAACTACAAAACCTTACAGAAAGAAATAGAAGAGGATACCAAAAAATGGAGAAATCTTCCATGCTCATGGATAGGAAGAATCAATATCATCAAAATGTCTATTCTCCCAAAAGCAATTTATACATTCAATGCAATACCAATCAAGATACCGAAGACATTCTTCTCAGATCTGGAAAAAATAACGCTGAAATTCATATGGAGACACAGAAGACCTCGAATAGCCAAAGCAATTTTGTACAACAAAAACAAAGCCGGAGGCATCACAATCCCAGATTTCAGGACATACTACAGGGCAGTTGTTATCAAAACAGCATGGTACTGGTACAGAAACAGATGGATAGACCAATGGAACAGAATAGAAACACCAGAAATCAATCCAAACATCTACAGCCAACTTATATTTGACCAAAGATCCAAAACTAATCCCTGGAATAAGGACAGCCTATTCAATAAATGGTGCTCGGAAAACTGGATCTCCATGTGCAGAAGCTTGAAGCAAGACCCATACCTTTCACCTTACACAAAAATTCACTCAACATGGATTAAAGACTTAAATCTACGACCCGAAACCATCAAATTATTAGAGAGCATTGGAGAAACCTTGCAAGATATAGGTACAGGCAAAGACTTCTTGGAAAAGACCCCAGGAGCACAGGCAGTCAAAACCAAAATTAACATTTGGGATTGCATCAAATTGAGAAATTTCTGTACTTCAAAAGAAACAGTCAGGAAAGTGAAGAGGCAACTGACAGAATGGGAAAAAATATTTGCAAACTATACTACAGATAAAGGGTTGATAACCAGAATCTACAAAGAAATCAAGAAAATCCACAACAACAGAACAAACAACCCACTAAAGAGATGGGCCAAGGACCTCAATAGACATTTTTCGAAAGAGGAAATCCAAATGGCCAACAGACACATGAAAAAATGTTCAAGATCACTAGCAATTAGAGAAATGCAAATCAAAACCACAATGAGGTTTCACCTCACCCCAGTGAGAATGGCTCACATCCAGAAATCTACCAACAATAGATGCTGGAGAGGATGTGGGGAAAAAGGGACACTAGCCCACTGTTGGTGGGAATGCAAACTGGTTAGGCCACTATGTAAATCAGTCCGGAGATTCCTCAGAAACCTGAACATAACCCTTCCATACAACCCAGCCATCCCACTCCTTGGAATTTACCCAAAGGAAATTAATTTGGCTAATAAAAAAACCATCTGCACCTTAATGTTTATTGCAGCCCAATTCACAATATCTAAGACCTGGAACCAACCCAAATGCCCATCAACAGTAGACTGGATAAAGAAATTATGGGACATGTACTCCATAGAATACTATACAGCAGTAAGGAATAATGAAACCCAGTCATTTGCAACAAGATGGAGGGATCTGGAAAGCATCATGCTGAGTGAATTAAGCCAGTCCCAAGAGACAAATATCATTTGTTTTCCCTGATCGGTGACAACTGAACACCAAAGGGGAAACCTGTTGAAATGAAATGGACACTATAAGAAACAATGACCTGATCAGCTTTTGTCCTGACTCTAGATGTACAATGTAATACTTTATCCTTTTTAGTATTTGTTGTTGTTGTTCTAGTACTAGTGGTTGAACTCTGTAATTAACACACAATTATTCTTAGGTGTTTAAATGTTAACTGAAAAGTGACCCCTGTTATATTTCAGAGTGGAAAAAGAGAGGGAGGTGATGTACAATTTGGGACATGCTCAATCGAACTTGCCCCAAATGGTGGTGAAGGACCCCAAATCTGGGAATCCAACGCGCTCGGGTGGTCGCCCAAAGACCCAAAACTCCAGCCCAGTAGATGCAAAAAGCAAGAGGATATTTATTAATACGTTTGCGCAAACGGGCTCCCCAGCACCTCAGGCAGTCCAGAGAGCGAGAGAGCCCTGAGCAGGGGTTACAGCAGTTTTTAAAGACAATAGTCACCTGATTAACATATGTATGCGGGGCGTTTGGTGATTGGCTATTTTGAAGGGCAAACTCTTGTTGCGATTTTAGTGAGGGAAGGGGTAAGTTTATACAATGGTCACAGAACCTTATTGAAACTCTTTTCCGGACTCCTGCAAGTGTTATCGCGTGAGACAGTTACACAGAGCAGTTTCACAAGGCAGTTTCCCAAGGTTATTCTGTAGGCAGGTGGAGACACAGTTATCTTAAGGAATGGCTACTGTCAGCAGCCAAGCTTTTTAACCCTTGCTAAAATTATTTTAATATTTACTTTTAGCAGGGGTCTTACAGTCCAAGTCCTTGGGCCCCTGCACTTGTGTGGGAGACCTGGAAGAAGCTCCTGGCTCCTGGCTTTGGATCGGCACAGCTCCAGCCGTTGTGGCCAATTGGGGAGTGAACCAGTGGATGGAAGACCTCTCTCTCTGCCTCTCTGAAACTCTTTTTAATAAATTCATTTTTTAAAAAGGTGCTCACGGAGAACGCATAGCAAGAGAGGAGCACACATAAACTTAACACAAATCTTTGCACTCAAGTAATCTTTTTTAGTTCTGTTTTTTTGTGGTCTTTTTGTAAGACTAAAATTTTTCAGAAGTCTGAGTTATTTGGAAGGCCAGAGAGAGAGAGAGAAAGAGAGTGATGTCTTGCACATGCTGGTTCACTCCCCAAATGGCAGCAGTGGCTGGAGCTGGACCAGGCCGAAGTCAGGAGCCGGGAGCTCCATCCGGGTCTCCCATGTGGGATGGCAGGGGTCCAGGTGGTTTTCCCGGTGTGTTAGCTGGGAGCGGGATTGGAAGTGGAGCAGCTGGGACTCGAACTGGTGCCTGATACGGGATGCCAGCGTCTCCTCAGCCGTGGCTTAACCCACTGTGGCACCTCGCTGGGCCCAAGGCTACATTTTTTTTAAAAAATTTCATTTATTAGAGAGATGGAGAGATGGCACTCCGGCTCACTGAGTCACTTCCCAAGGGACTGCAACAGCTGAGCTTGGGCCATGTCAAGCCAGGACCCGGGAACTCCACCCGGGTCTCCCATGCGGATGTCAGGTGCACAAGCACTTGAACCCCCCTGCTGCTCGAGGGGGTGGGGGTTCACTGGCAGGAAGCTGCGGTCAGGAGCCCCAAATCAGACTTGAACCCAGGCCCTCCGATGTGGGATCCGCGTGGTAGCCACTACCCCCACTGTGGACACCTTGAAACTTCCTGATTTGCTCTTTGGGCTACCTCCTCCCCGGGGCCCCCTCTGCCCGCTCAGGCCTGGAGGCCCCCCTCGCTGGCTGCTTTATCCTGGGGTGAGGGCCGGTTCCCCCCGCCCCGCCCCCTGCCAGCCCCTGCTCCTCGGGCCAGGGGTGGAGGTGATGACTTGTGATGATCTTTCTTTTTCACCCTTGCATTTCCACATCCTCTTCTGGGGTCTGTGTGGGGCGGTGTCCGGAGGCAGGGACGGGGAGAGCAGTTCCTCTCCGTGGCTCTTCTGCCTCCCCAGAAACTGGGCCTGGGCCAGGAGCCCCTGCAGAACATGCATGGTTGCGGGTGGACATGGTGCACGTGGTGGCCGACCCTCAGAGCCGTGGGAAAACGGCAGGCACAGGGGCACCTGTTTGGATGTAAAGCGTTCTGGAGTCCGTGCGTGATTTTTGGTCATGTGCGCTTCTGGAAGCCCTCACGTCGGCGTGGGTTTTGGAGTTGTCTCACGCCCGGTCAGGCTTAGCTTTCCCGTGAAGCCTGGGAAGTGCCCTTGTGTGTCGGCTCCGCGGGAGGTGACCACGCTCTGGCCTCACAGGTGCAGCTCTTAGCACCCAGGCAGTGGCTCTGGGAGCTGAGCTGCGCGGAGAAGTTTAGCTCGCGGCTAAGGAAGTGCAGGGTTCGCGAGTTTCTTATCTTTCCAAGGTTGAATGCATTTGTCATTCACGGTGAGATCAGCTCTGTATGACTTTTTTCTTTAAATACTTATTTGAAAAGGAGAGAGGTTGAGAGAGACAGAGAGCTCCCGTACGTGGAGTTATTCCCCACGTGCTGGCAATGGCTGGGGCGGGGCCGGGGCAAAGCCAGAAGCTTCGGCCAGGGCTCTCACGTGGGAGGCAGTTGGCCAAGTGTTGAGTCTCAGGGTGCGCATGAGCAGGGAGCTGGAATTAAGGGGGGGGGGTGCCGTGGCGCAGCCAGTAAAGCCGCTGCCTGCAGTCAGTGCCAGCATCCCATATGGGCACCAGTTCAAGTCCTGGCTGCTCCTCTTCCCATCCAGCTCTTTGGCCTGGGAAAGCAGTAGAAGATGGCTCAAGTCCTTGGGCCCCTGCACCCGTGTGGGAGACTGGGAAGAAGCTCCTGGCTCCTGGCTTTGGATTGGCACAGCTCTGGCCGCTGCGGCCAATTGGGAGTGAACCAGCAGATGGAAGACCTCTCTCTCTCTCTCTCTCTTTCTCTCTCTCTCTCTCTGCCTCTGCCTCTCCTTCTCTGTGCGACTCTGATTTTCAAATAAATAAATCTTTGTGTGCGGGTGGGTGGGAAGAGTGAAGGGGACCTGAACCCAGGCGTCCAGCATGGGATGTGGAAGTCCCAGGTGGGGTCTTCACCACGGCACCAATCGGCCCCCACCCCAGCCACCCAAAACTACATCTCACTGGAGGACTTAGAACATGGACCTGGCTGCCTCCAACAAGCCTGAGGGGCTGTAGGTCAGCCAGAAACCCCGTGTGGGAAGACGATGGTCTTGTCTATCAGCCACCACCTCCCGCCCAGGACCCTGTCCATCTGTCCAGCCGTTCGCCTCCTGCCCAGGCCCCTGTCCGTCTGTCCAGCCGTTCACCTCCCGCCCAGGACCCTGTCCATCTGTCCAGCCGTTCACCTCCCGCCCCTTCAGCGTCCTGGTTCTCTGTGGATAGGAGTGGGCTCAGGAGCTCAGGAAACGCGTCCGTTTCTCTTCTGCATTTGCTGCTTCATTTTTTTTTTTTTTGACAGGCAGAGTGGACAGTGAGAGAGAGAGACAGAGAGAAAGGTCTTCCTTTGCCGTTGGTTCACCCTCCAATGGCTGCCGCGGTTGGCGCGCTGCGACCGGCGCACCGCGCTGATCCGATGGTAGGAGCCAGGTGCTTCTCCTGGTCTCCCATGGGGTGCAGGGCCCAAGCACTTGGGCCATCCTCCACTGTACTCCCTGGCCACAGCAGAGAGCTGGCCTGGAAGAGGGGCAACCGGGACAGGATCAGTGCCCCGACTGGGACTAGAACCCGGTGTGCCGGCGCCGCAATGCTCCTTCATTTTTAAAGGATACAACAGCAAATGGAGTTTCTTCCCAGGGCAGGTGTTGGGTTTAGTGGTGAGGAGATACCTGCGTCCCCCATGGGAGCACCTGGGTTTGAGCTCCTGACCCTGGCTGCCTGCTGGTGCGTGCCTGGCAGGCAGCAGCGATGGCAAAGTGCTTGGGTCCCTGCCGCTCATGTCCGAGACCTCGACTGGGTTCCTGGCTCCCAGCTTTGGCCTGGCCGTTGTGGGTCTCTGGGGGCAGTAAACCAGTGGGCAGGGGGCTCTCTCCATCTCCGAGATGATAAAGAGAGGTGTTCATAGAGAAACTCCTCTCCTGCCCAGAGGAACTGGCCCCACGAGCACAGATGAGACCAAGGAGAGGAGACTTTTCACCTTGACCTGACTATCAAGGCGGGCTTCCTGGAGGAGGTGACACTTCTTATATCAGAACGATGCATAGGATTTGGGGGTGAGGGTGCGCTTCAGACGTGGGCCTGAGATGGAGCTTGGAGCCTGCTGGGGTTAATGAGGGAGGGAAGCAAGGAGGCCTGGAAGGAGCTAATCCAGGGACTCCAGCCTCCACTGGACACCCTGGGGCGCTCGGATTCCCCAGTGGCACCTCCAGGCTGATGTCACCTTGGGGTCACTGGGGGTGTCCGCTGTGTCTCCATGACCCTCGGCAGCCTGGGGCTTGGGGGTTTTGCAGCTGTTGGACTGTGGCTGGTTTTGTGGAGGGCAGGGGTGGCTGTGAGCTGTCAGCCAGAGGATGGGGACCTCAGCTGGTGCCGGGGGTCAGTCAGGCGTCCCCTCCAGGGGGCTTCATTTACTTGAAGTTGGCTGAGGTTTTGGGGAAGGGGTCGATGAAGCGAGACAAAGAAACCAGAGTAGGATGAGGGAGGGTCATGTGCATTCCGGTAACGAACCCCGGGCTCCATTTGCAAGGCAGCAGGAAGCTCGGGTGGGGTGTGCAGGGTAGGGGGATGTGGCCGAGGCCCCGGGCTGCCTCCCACCCAGGGTGGGGTTTTCAGGTTCCCGGCTTGGCTCCACACTCCGTGTGATGGCGAGTGACCTCCCTGGCCGCCTCCTGGCTGACTCGGCTCTGACAGCTCCGTGTTTTCCCCTTTGCTGGGAGGGTCACGAGGGCTCCCGCCTCTGCAAGCTGCTCTCTGGATTTGGCCACTTCCTCCGCGTCCCCTTCCTGCTGTCCTTGTCCCCCGGGGGGGTGGGGTGGGTGGGGCTGCAGCCCAGAGCCCTCAGCCCTGCTGGTCCTTCTGGGTGGGCATGGCTCCGGGGGACCCTGGCCGTGGTGGTGGGGATAATGAGCTCCTCCCAGTGGCCGGAGCTGCGCCAGTCAGGAGCCAGGAGCTTCTTCCAGGTCTTCCATGTGGGTGCAGGGGCCCAAGGACTTGGGCCATCTTCTACTGCTTTCCCAGGAGCATTAGCAGGGAGCTGGATTGGAAGTGGAGTAGCCGGGACTCAAACTGGCACCCTTATGGGATGCTGACCCTGCAGGTGGCGACTTTACCTGCTACACCACAGCGCCGGGCCCCAGACTGAGTTTTTTTTTAAGCTCCCACAGATGTGGGGGAACATCTGGCCTCTGTCTTCCTGCGTGTGGCTTAATTCACTTCCCACGGCGTCCTCAAGCTCCATCCGTCTTCCTGCACAACGGGATTCCACACTGCGTCTCCTCTGTCCATTCATCCTCTGGTGGATGCCTCGGCTGGCTCCACGCCTTGGCTCTTGGGAGCGGTGCTGGGATACACATGGAGCAGCAGGTGTCACTTTGATGCCCCGAGTCTGTATCTGTTGATGATCTGCCCAGGAATGGGCTGGCCGGGTCACAAGGCAGTTCCATCTAGTCTACAGAAATCTCCAGTGTTTTCACGGTGACGGTCCCAATGTGCATTCCCCGCATGGTGTCTAAGAGCCTCTCTCCACATCCTCACTGGTGTTTGCTACTTTCTCACATAGGGAGCTGGGGATGGGAGATGATCCTAGGTGGCCCAAGGTCACCACGGACTCCTTACAAGGGTTGGAGAGATGGACGGGTGACAGGTGCACGGGGGGATGCTGGGTATAGTCGAGCGAGAGAGCGAGTGGGCAGGTGTTGAGTTTACTTGTGCAGAAATATGATAAAAATGGACAAGATCTGGGAAAGGTAGGGGAGAGGAGGTTGCTAACGGGACTGCATTGCTTAGGAGAACGGGAAGGGAGGGAGAATGAGGGAGGGAGAGGCAGGGCGGGACGGGGTCGAAGATGCTACACCGCTGGCCTTGCTGATCGAAGCCTAGGAAAGCAGTGGCCCCGGAGGCTGTGAAAGCCAAGGAGCAGATGCTGGACCCAGGGTGCCAGGGTGCCCCACTCGGCGTCTGGTTGCCAGGAGCATCTTAAGAGGACCTGAAAGGTGGGGGCAGGGAATCTCAGCCAGACAGATGGGCGACGTCCAAGGGATCCGGCCACAGTTAACTGCGTGTGGCCAGCACTCAGGGCACTGGCTGTGCCCCAGCCCTCCATGCCCGCGCTTCTGACATGCGCCTCGGCCCCTGGGGGGAGAGATTCGGATGCTACTTGGAGTACACCCATTTTTACAGGTGAGAATGTTGAGGTAAGTGGTGGGGATGGGGTCTGGGCTGCCAACAATGAGTTCCCTCCAGTGCTGCTAGACACCACGCGCAGCCCCCCGCACCCCCTCCCTGCTGGGCCTTGCAGGCTGGCTCTCGGTGGTGGTGGTGACTCCTCAGCGCAGTCTTTCTTGTCACAGCCCCAAGTGGGAGCTTCGTCTTAGTGAGTTGAGCGGGGTTCTTCTCGAGAACTCGGGCTGGGTCTTTGCTCGGCTCCCGTGGACTGTGGGTGAAGCCGCTGCTGCTTCTGGGTCCGTGAGACTGACATTGCCAGCCACTGTTGCATTTCTCATTTGTGGGGTTACGTGGACCTGCTGGGAGGCCAGGCCCAAAGCATCATGGGAGCAAGGCTCAGGGGACGACGGGTGGTAGCTGAGAGCGTGAGCCCCCACTCCCTTGCCCCTGGTGGGGCAGCTCTGATGAGTGCAGTCCGTGCTGCCCCGAGTTCCTGGTGAAGATGTGGTTTTCTGAGAACCCGCCTGCTACTGGCGCTCTGCCTTCCCCGCCCCAGCTGCTGTTCCCTGGGGTCAACTTCCTGAGGACACGGAGTTCACGAGAGTCCTTGTCCCAGGCTCTGCGTGTGGGGGACTGTAAGATAACACTAGACCTCTGTGCGTGTGTGCACACACGTGTGTGTATGTACATGTATACACGTGTGAACGCGAGCACGCTGTATGTGCACATGTGTGTACAAGCACACGTGTGCACACATGTATGCATGCGTCATATGTGTGGATTCACATGCTTGTGTGTGCTTGTGTATGTGTGTACATTTGTGCATATACACGTGTGCGTGTGTGTGTGCCCGTGGGTGTGGGGCAGGGTCTGGGACCCGGGAGGGGGTGTTTCTAGGCAGGGGTTACACAGAGTCCGGGGCTGAGGGAACATGTAGCGGATGACCGTATGGATTCTGATTTCGGCGGCCTCTGGCTTACCTGTGTGCAAGTTCAAGCCTGGTGCCCAGGTGACCGTGGACAAGTGACCTGTCTCTGAGCCTCCTTGCCTTTCTTGGTGCGTGGACACCCCTGCCGGCTGAGGTTCCTGTGATGGTAAATCTTGGGATCGGGGTGCATAGTGGTGGGCTTTGTGGGGCCGGCCAGGAAGAGCCCTGGGGGCTTGGGGCCTGTGCTGGGAGCAGGGAGTGGATGCACATTGACCAGGTGCAGTGAAATGCGGGAGACAGATGTTGGTGGGGAAAAGGAAAGTGAAAGGGGGAAGTGGTGGGAGGGCCAGGGAGAAGGGAGCGCGTCCCCGGCTCAGAGGGGAAAATCGGGGGTTGCTGGGCCGCCCGCCCTCAGCATCTCGGTGAGAGGGCGCTGAGGCTCCGCCTGGGGCATTGAGCAACTCTGCCTCCGCCCACGAGAAGCATTTCAACAGGAGGGTTCCCTCTCTGACGGGGCCAGAGCATCATGTGGGGCCTTAGCCTGCTCCTCTTCTGCGGTGAGTGGGGGCTGGGGGAGGCCTGGGCTGGCAGAGGGGATGAGGAAAAGGGAGGAGGGCCACGGATGGCCCAGCCGACAGAGCCGACAGTGTAGACACCTGTGCCGGGGCACCTGTAACACTGGCCATCATGTCTGTCCGGCCAGCTTCCTTCCCGTCATGGCTTGGACACGGGTTTCTGGAGCACCTGCGGCAGATGCTGCTCCAGGCATTGAGGATAGAGCCGGGAACTCGAGGATGAGAGCTCTGAGCTTGGGGGCGCTGTGCAGGGGGTGGAGGCAGACGCCTGGGCAACCACCCCCTTCGGCCCTAGCTTCTCAAGCGTGGATGGCGTGCCGTCGTCACACCGTTTCTGTGTCACGGGGCCGTCGTTGGCGCCACTGTGCAAGAGAAAATGGGGAAAGGAGACGAAGTTGCTTCCCTGAGACCACTTGGCCAGCGAGGGGGTAGCCCCAGAATTGAAAGCCGCACGGTCTGGTGCAGTATTTGCCCAGAAGAAGCGGAGAGGCTGGAGCTGTGGTGCAGTGGGTGAAGCCGCTGTGACGCTGGCATCCTATTCAGGCGCCGGTTCGAGTCTCGGCTGCTCCACTTCTGATCCTTACTAACGTGCCTGGGAAAGCAGCAGAAGATGGCCCAAGTGCTGGGGTCCCTGCACTCACGTGGGAGACCTGAATGGAGCTCCTGGCTCCTGGCTTGGGCCTGGCTCGTCCCTGGCTGTTCTGGCCATTTGGAGAGTGAACCAGTGGACGGGAGACGTCTCTCTGTCTGTCTCTATTCCCCCCTTTCCCTCCCTTGGACACCGACTTTCAAATAAATGAAAATAAATTTTACAAATAACAAAAATGAGTGAGTGAGAATTTCAGGCTGCGATCAGCCCTATAGCAGAAGCTGTTGTAGTGGGATTGGGTTGTGGAAGGGGAAGTCGGGACGGTCTCTCTGAGCAGGTTGGATTTCTGCTGAGACAGGAGCTATGAGATGGAGCCTTCCTGTCTGGGCTCTCTTTTTTCGGGCGTCAGCTCGTCTTGGCCCTGTGTGTCTTCCATGTCGCTAATTTTCCTCTGTGTCTTGTCAGTTCTGGTCACTGGTTGGGGCAAGTGTGGGTTTCCTCTGCTGTGGCTCTTGAATCGTTCTTGTTCACCCATTTTACAGAGTGGGAAACTGAGGCCCAGCAATGACAAAAACAAATGCTCAAGGCTGCTCAGCCAGCCAAATTTCTAAAGATTCACTTATTTCAAAGAGAAAGTGACAGAGGGAGAGACAGAGACAGATGGAGGGTGGGGGGAGAGAGATTGATTTTTCCATCCTCTGGTTCACTCTCCAAATTACCACAATGGCCAGGGCTGGTCCAGGCCAAAGCCTGGTGCCCAGAACCCCATCCGGGTCTCCACTGTGGGTGGCAGGGACCCAAGCCCTCGGGCCATCACCTGCTTTCCCAGGTGCGTGCGCAGGGAGCTGGATCAGCAGTAGGGCTGCCGGAACTTGAACTGGTACAGTGATGTGGGATGCCGGTGATGGCCACACCACAGCGCTGGCCCCGATGGCAAACCTTTAAACCAAGGCAGGAGTCCAGAGTCTGCAGGCTCAAGCCCTGTGCTGCGTTGTCTCTGAAGTGATTAACAAGGGAGAGAATTCCACTGGTGGCGGTGGGCAACGTTGGGGGCTGTTGATCTCAGGTGGAGGGGTGTGGGGTTTCGCTTCGGGGTGGGGCACTGGTGTCAGCCAGCGTCACCCCTTATCATGTGTAAGGTTGAGCAACAAAGAGTTACAAAGATGGTGCTGATGGTGCTGCAGGTGCCGATGACGGTGACGGTGATGGTGGTGGTGATGATGATGGTGATGATGGGGTCCGAACACTTGAGCTGTCCCTGCCGCCTCCCAGCATGCACCTTGGCAGGAAGCTGGAATTGAGTAGGGGTAGAACTTGAACCCAGGCCCTCCGATAGAGTCATTCCAACCAGTGGCAGCTCCCAGGTCACGTGACTGCCCCGACACCTACCTTTTTGTTGAATTTGCCCTTCAGACAACAAACTATTTTCCAGATTCCATTAAAATACCTATCTGTAGTCTAGCTCAGGGTGCCTGAAGACCCTTCTTTTGAATTCTTTTTTTTTTTTTTTTTGACAGGCAGAGTGGATAGTGAGAGAGACAGAGAGAAAGGTCTTCCTTTTTGCCGTTGGTTCACCCTCCAATGGCCGCTGTGGCCGGCGCACTGCGCTGATCCGAAGCCAGGAGCCAGGTGCCTCTCCTGGTCTCCCATGCGGGTGCAGGGCCCAAGGACCTGGGCCATCCTCCACTGCCTTCCCGGGCCACAGCAGAGAGCTGGCCTGGAAGAGGGGCAACCGGGACAGAATCTGGCGCCCCAACCGGGACTAGAACCCGGTGTGCCAGCGCCGCAAGGCGGAGGATTAGCCTGTTAAGCCACGGCGCTGGCCCCTTCTTTTGAATTCTGTTTTAAAACGTATTTATTTGAAAGGAAGAGTCAGAGAGAGTTCTTTTCAGGCATTTCATGGGTGTCCTTTTCTTTGGGGTACGTTCCTGGAGAACCGTGCTCCCCTTGTTTCTTGTGTCCCTTTGTTGATCTGTGTGCCTCTGGTGTAGTAGTCTCCTCTTCCCACCTGGTGGAGTGTGCTTCCTAGGGAGAGACTTTGCCTATGGGTGGCCCTGGGTGGGTGCAGCTCCTTTGGCCGTGGTCAGTGCCGGTCGTGTCTGTGGGTGCCTCCGTGGCTTAGGCTGCAGCTTTGCTGGGGACGGGACGGCCCTGCCAAGTCTGTTCTCCGTCCCTGGGGTGACTGTGCTTGTAAAGAGGAGTGTCTGACCTCGAGGACAAAGCTTTTGAAATAACTCATTAGACAAACAGGAAAAAGGAACAAGAAAGAATGAAGGAAGTCCACTGTAGTTATGACGTATTGTGAAGTGGGCGAATGTTTGCATTTTGGGAATTACAGAAGAAGAGAGGAGAATGCACAGGAAATGTATTTGATAAAATAATAGCTGAAAACCTCACAATTCTTGAGAGAGACATGGGACCCAGATCCAGGAAGCTCGAAGATTCTCAAATAGATTCAGTGCAACTGTCAAAGAGAATTCTAGAGGCCTCGGGAGCAAAGCAGCCAGCTGCACCCAAGGGAAACCGCAAAGGCTGTGAGGTTTCTCCGCAGAAGCCCTGCAGATGAGGAGAGAACGGGGTGACACAGAGCACTCGGAGGGGGAAACAGCCCTACAACCAAGGATGCTACCCCACACGGCTGTCCCCCGAAAGGGTGAGGGCGACAGCAGCAGCCTTCAGAGAGAGAGGCGGCCAGCAAATGCCACACCAGGCGAGCCCAGCAAAGCTTAAGGGAGCGTTGAAAAAAAAAAAAAAGGCGGAAGCAGAAAGATCCACACCTGTGTCACAGAGACAGGTGGGAGAATGAACCTCACTGGGAGGGGCGGGCGCTGTGGTGTAGCGGCTAAAGCTGCCACCTGCAGCGCCAGCATCCCATATGGGCACTGGTTCGAGTCCCAGCTGCTTCACTTCTGATCCGGCTCTCTGCTGATGGTCTGGGAAAGCAGTAGAAGATGGCTCAGGTGCCTGGGTCCCTGCACCCGTGTGGGAGACCCAGATGGAGCTCCCGGCTTCAGCCTGAACCAGCCCCGGCCATTGCAGCCGTTTGGGAAGTGAACCAGTCGGTGGAAGCCCTCTCTCTTTCTCTCTCTCTATGCCTGTCTAACTCTACCTTTCAAATAAGTAAAATAAATCTTTAGAAAAAAAAAAAAGCAAAATAAAACTGAACCCAACAGCACGACGCACAAAAGGCCGGGAAAGCCAAGAGCAGCCCCTGGGGTGGTGCTGTGACCCTGGGTGTGGCCCTTAGCAGCTCCCCGTCCTAAGGTCTCTGCGGGTCTGATGTCCCCTTCTCTGTCTTCACAGGGTGCTGTGGCCTTTGCTTTGGAGGGGTGACCAGGCTGCCTGGGCCACACCCCACTCTGGATGGTAGGTAGACCGGCGCGATGGGTGGGTAGGGGTGGTCCTTGGGGCTGGGGCAGGGGTCTCTGCTTGCCTGATGTCTCCTGGGCCCCTGCTCCTTGCAGATTTTGGGTTCTTTCTTTTGTGCCGGGGACTTGCTGGGTTTTCAGTTTCCAGGGCTGCGAGGCAGGTGGCGAGGGTGGCCCCGGTAGCCTCACTCGTAGACAGAGTCCTGTCTGCAGCCCAGGTTTGCGATGTTTCTGCGGAGCCCCGGAGCAGCTCCCCTCCTGCCAGAGCCCAGCCGCCTGTGTCCGCGGAACCCGCGCTTCCCTTGCCGACGTGGTGGGGGTGCAGGCACAGAGGCTTCCCGTAATTCCACCGTGCGCTCCAGGCAAGGGCTCCCATCTCCCCGCAAAAGAGGCTGGGCAGACCCGGCTTGAAGGCCACGGTGCGGCAGGCGACCCGGTGTCAACATCCCCGAGACCACCCGAGGGTGAATTCCCATCGGTTTGATCCACATTTAAAACAAAGCTTGGCACAAACACTATTTGTAGCAAAACTGATACAGGCGCTCCACATTCTCTCTCTCCCCTCTCTCTCCCCCCTTCCCCCTCTCCCTCCCCTCTCTCCCCTCTGTCCCCCTTCCCCCCTTCCCCCCCCCCCTCTCTCTCTCCCCTTCCCTCCCTCCCCTTTCCCCCCTCCCCCTTCCCCCCTCTCCCCCTCCCCCCTCCCCCCTCCCCGGGGTCAGTTGGACGAGGACCGCGACTGTCCCGAAGGTCATAGGACGAGGGCCGTGACTCCCCGGGGTCAGCTGGATGAGGGCCGTGACTCTCCCTGGGGTCAGCTGGACGAGGGCCGTGACTCTCCCCGGGGTCAGCTGGACGAGGGCCGTGACTCTCCCCGGGGTCAGCTGGACGAGGACCACGAATGTCCCCAAGGTCATAGGACGAGGGCCGTGACTCTCCCCGGGGTCATAAGACGAGGGCCGTGACTCCCCGGGGTCAGCTGGACGAGGGCCGTGACTCTCCCCGGGGTCAGCTAGACGAGGGCCGTGACTCTCCCCGGGGTCAGCTAGACGAGGGCCGTGACTCTCCCCGGGGTCAGCTGGACGAGGGCCGTGACTCTCCCCGGGGTCAGCTAGACGAGGGCCGTGATGTCCCCAAGGTCATAGGATGAGGGCCGTGACTCCCTGGGGTCAGCTGGACGAGGACCACGAATGTCCCCAAGGTCATAGGACGAGGACCGCGACTGTCCCCAAGGTCATAGGACGAGGGCCGTGACTCCCCGGGGTCAGCTGGACGAGGACCACGACTGTCCCCAAGGTCATAGGACGAGGGCCGTGACTCCCCGGGGTCATAGGACGAGGGCCGTGACTCTCCCCGGGGTCAGCAGGATGAGGGCCGTGACTCCCCGGGGTCAGCTGGACGAGGGCCGTGACTCTCCCCGGGGTCAGCTGGATGAGGACCGCGACTGTCCCCAAGGTCATAGGACGAGGGCCGTGACTCTCCCCGGGGTCAGCTGGACGAGGGCCGTGACTCTCCCCGGGGTCAGCTGGACGAGGACCGCGACTGTCCCCAAGGTCATAGGACGAGGATCGTGACTCCCCGGGGTCAGCTGGACGAGGACCGCGACTGTCCCCAAGGTCATAGGACGAGGGCCGTGACTCCCCGGGGTCAGCTGGACGAGGACCGCGACTGTCCCCAAGGTCATAGGACGAGGGCCGTGACTCCCCGGGGTCAGCTGGACGAGGACCACGAATGTCCCCAAGGTCATAGGACGAGGGCCGTGACTCTCCCCGGGGTCAGCTGGACGAGGACCACGACTGTCCCCAAGGTCATAGGACGAGGGCCGTGACTCCCCGGGGTCATAGGACGAGGGCCGTGACTCCCCGGGGTCAGCAGGATGAGGGCCGTGACTCCCCGGGGTCAGCTGGACGAGGGCCGTGACTCTCCCCGGGGTCAGCTGGATGAGGACCGCGACTGTCCCCAAGGTCATAGGACGAGGGCCGTGACTCTCCCCGGGGTCAGCTGGATGAGGGCCGTGACTCTCCCTGGGGTCAGCTGGACGAGGACCGCGACTGTCCCCAAGGTCATAGGACGAGGGCCGTGACTCTCCCCGGGGTCAGCTGGACGAGGACCGCCACCTCTTCCACGCTTCTGCTTCTTTGCACGCGCTGCTCATCTTCCAGCCAGCACCAGGAGGGTCCTGTGAGAGCCTTGGTCACCCCGTGCCCCTCCACAGCCCGTAGCTCTTTCTAATCAAAACTCAAGAGTCCTACTGTGCTCTGGAAGGTTCTGCATGAACTGCCTGGGTGGCCCGCTTGCCTCACTCCCTCCCGTTCCCTTCGCTCTTCTCCCCCACTCCCTCCCCCACCTCCTGCTATTCTGTGGCCTCACCAGGTGTGGTTCTGCCCCAGGGCCTTTGCACTTCCTTTCCTGGACTTCAGTGGCTTCCTGTTGCCTCTTGCAGGCCTCTGCCATCTTTGGTAACTTCCTTGTTGAACTTTGCACCTCCTCCCACTCCCTAACTCCCCCACCCCCTTCCTTTGCTTTCTTCTTTATCTCTGCTGGACATCTGACTCCCTGTAGCAATTCCTTATCTGCTGCTCGCCTGTCTTCCTCCTGCCTCTCTCCGTTCTGCCCCTCCCCCTCCAAGGCAGAGCGGCTCCTCCATGCCACACGTTCCATGGTGACAGATGCGACAGGGACCGATCCGTACAGCAGTAAGCAGGACCGAGGCACAGCCCCGGCCTCTGGGAGCGCTCGGAAAACCAACGGCAAGAGCTGAAATCGCTTGGAAATTTGTTCCATTTCTGACCAGAGCCACCTCCTTTCCTCTAGATCTTTGGATTTTTTTTTTTAAAGATTTATTTGCTTTAAGTCAAAGTTACAGAGAGAGGGAGGGAGAGACACAGAGATCCTCTACCCATTGGTTCTCACCGCAGATGGCTGTAATGGCCAGTACTGGGCCAGGCTGAAGCCGGGAGCTTCATCCAGGTCTCCCACGTGGGTGCAGGGGCCCAAACACCTGGGTCAGTCTCCACTGCTTTCCCAGGTGCATTAGCAGGGAGTTGGGTTGGAAGTGGAGGAGCCGGGACTTGAATGGGTGCCCATGTGAGATGCTGGTGTCCATTTTACCTGCCGTGTCACAATGCCAGCCTTAGCACTTTCACTTCCAAAAGGTCTGGTTCTGAAGCTTTTCTTTTTCAAAAAGACTTGTTTATCTGAGGGGCAGAATGAGAGAGAGGGAGAGACAAAGAGATCTCTGGTTCACTCCACAAATGGCTGCAACAGCCAGGAGCCCAGAACCCCCTATGGCTCTCCCAAATTGTTGGCAGGGGTCCAAGGACTTGGGCCATCATCTGGTGCCTTCCCAGGTGCATTAGCAGGGAGCTGGATGGGAAGCTGAACAGCTGGGACTTGAACCAGTGCTTAGACATGGGATGCTGGCGTTGTAGGCAATGACTTATCCTGCTGTGCCACAGCACCAGCCCCTCTGAGCCTCCATTTGCACATCTGTAGAGAGGGAATTGGTTTGTTTCCTGTGACTGCTGTCATAGAAAACCACAAACTTGTGGGTCAAAACAACAGACTCCTAGTAGCCCACAGTTCCGCAGGTGGGAAGTCCAGAATGGTCCCGCCTGACGCATGTGTCCCTTCTGGGGCAGCAGTGGAGAATCCGTTATCTCTGGTGTCCAGGGTCGGCTGCGTTCCTCGGCTCGTGGGTTCTTCCTCTGTCTTCCAGGATGGCAGTTGCTGTCAGGTCCCTGGCGCCTCATCGTCGGCCTCTGCCTCTGCCGGTTTTGTCTCTCGCTTACCAATTTCCTCATTTGCATGGGTCACAGCCCGGCCTGGACTGTCCGTGCTGGTGTGACTGGCTAGGCTGTCCCTTCCATCTGCGGCTTTAAGGTCCCCTTGCCAGGGAGGCTAACGTTCCTGGGTTCTCGGGATTGGGCATGGTCACCGTTATCTGCACAGCACAGGAATGAAATGTCCTCATGGAGTGGCAGGCGTGGTGGCTGATCATAGATGCAATTATTACAAGTGTCATGAAGGAGGAGCTCAGGGAGTTATGGGGGAATCAGAGAAGGCTTCTTGGTGGAGGTGACATTAAAATGAGACCGAGGGAATGGGTAGAAGCTAACAAGGCTGAGCAGAAAAAATGGGAACAGCATGTGCAAAGGGCGTGCAGTAGGAAGGCTTGAAATGGGGAACAGAGGGAGAGCGGCAGCAGACAACGCTGCGTGCTGTGGTTGGTCCTCTTGCTGGGGCGCTGTGCTCGTGTCAAGTATTCTGGATTTCAACCCACAGTGTAACAGGCAGTGGAAGAGGCAAGGGGTGGGGTGTGGGGTCAAACTGCAATTTTAAAAATTTATTTCTTTTTTTGACAGCCAGAGTTAGACAGTGAGTGAGAGAGAGACAGAGAGAAAGGTCTTCCTTCCGTTGGTTCACCCCCCAAAATGGCCACTAAGGCCGGCACACTGCGCCAATCCGAAGCCAGGAGCCAGGTGCTTCCTCCTGGTCCCCCATGTGAGTGCAGGGCCCAAGCACTTGGGCCATCCTCCACTGCCTTCCTGGGCCACAGCAGAGAGCTGGCCTGGAAGAGGGGCAACCGGGACAGAATCTGGCACCCCAACTGGGACTAGAACCCAGAGAACCGGTGCCGCAGGCAGAGGATTAGCCTAGTGAGCCGCGGCGCCAGTGGTCAAACTGCATTCAGAGATGAACGCTGCGTGGAGAAGGGGTTGCCGGGAATAAGGGATGTGAAGGGGAGGCAGTGGACCTGGCACAGCCAGGGGGACGGAGGGAATGATCCCCAGGAAGGAGAATCAACAGGTTCTGGGGATTGCTGGGAGGTGAGGGTTAAACAGGTAAACCGAGGCACAGGGGAAGAAATCACTCACCCCAGGGCTGGATTGGCTAAGATGGAGTGTTGGCTGTTTCCATGGAAACCAAGAAACAGTGAGTTAGGCAAGGTAGAAACTGCATTATCCTCTCCACCCCCATCGCCGACTTGAGGATGGTAGCACAGTCCCACTCGGGTGCCTCTGCCACGCTGGGCGTGAGCCTTACCCCCACGGGTGAGGACAGTGAGCCCACTCTGCCCACGCACCAGCCCAGGTGAGGGGGGGGGGAACGAGGAGGTAGAGAACACAAGAACGCGTTCCTTCTGTTCGTCTCCTTTGGCAAGGATTCAGGCACGTCTCCACCCCTCGCTGCTAGAGAAGCTAGCAACGCAGTCTTCCGTGGGCGGTTGGGTCGCTCCAGGGAGGGGGAAGAACGAGCCCGGGGGGGACAGCACTGTTCTGTGCTTCGAGCTTCACTGCTGGGACCTGAACTCAGATCTGCCTTGCTGTGATCCCCGGGCCAGCACCAGCAGCCTTATTGTGCTGTTAGAGATGAGCATTTCGGGGCCAGTGCTGTGGCTCACTTGGTTAATCCTCTGCCTGTGGCACCGGCATCCCATATGGGCGCCAGTTCTAGTCCCAGTTGCTCCTTTTCCAGTCCAGCTCTCTGCTATGGCCTGGGAGTGCAGTGGAGGATGGCCCAAGTGCTTGGGCCCTGCACCCACATGGGAGACCAGGGGAAGCACCTGGCTCCTGGCTTCGGATCGGTGCAGCACCGGCTGTAGCGGCCATTTAGGGAGTGAACCAATGGAAGGAAGACCTTTCTCTCTGTCTCTCTGTCTCACTGTCTATAACTCTACCTGTCAAATAAAAAAAAAAAAAAAAGATGAGCATTTAAGTCCCCTTCTCCAGACCTGCTGGATCGGGGATCAATTTTCCAAGGTCTGCTGGGATCCAAGGGGAGGTGGGTGCTGCTGGTCCGAGGACCACACTGAGTAGCGAACGTGCAGATCAGTGCTCCTCAAATTTTCCTGGGCACAAACTCGAGCCAACTGCAGATCTTGTCCAGACGCAGGTCCTGACGCTGTTGATCTGGGACTGGGGCCTGAGCTCCTGCATCTGGGCTTGCAGGGGGATGCTCGTGCAGGTGCACACTTGCCTCTCCATGTATGGATCGCACATGGAGAACCAAGGGTCTTGGGTCTTCAAGGTGTGTTGCCATTGATTTCTCAACAATGTTGCAGTGGATTTGTTTCTGAGAGGAGCAGCGTGGTGGGGGCAAGAGGCGCGGAGTCAACACACAGACCCCGGGAGGGAGTCCGGTGAAAGCAGGCTTGAGGCGAGCAGCCCGCAGACTCGTTTATTACAGTTGGAACCACATCTTATATAGCCAAGACCAGCCAATCTGGCCAAGGGGCGGTCTATGCCCCAACCAATCACAGCCTGTTGCCAGGCAGTTTCAAATCCATCCAATCACAGCCTGTTGCCAGGCAGGCTCCGTTGCCAGGTGGGTTTCAAAGCCATTCCTGAGTAACTGACACTCGCTTGCCAGTGGCCACCTTGGCATGGCCTTCTCATTCCACCACAAAGGTGCTTGCTGAAGTGCCATTGGTTGCTGTGCCAGTTTCTTAAAAATTCCTGTGGCAAACCACCAGGAGCTCGGTGGCTGCAAACTAGGAAATCTCTTCTCTCATGGTCTCGGAGGTCACCGATCTGAGATTAAGGTGCTGGTGGGACCCTTCTTGGAGTAAGAGCTGGAGGGTAAGAAACTGGCCTGTGACTGTTGGCTTCTGATAATCCTTGGCTTGTAGGCGCATCCCTCGGATCTGTCCCCCGTGTCCCTCGCCTTTCCCTGTTCCTGCCCCTGTGTCGTGGTCTCATCCAGCCATCCTGGATTGGAGGCCCACCCTGCCCCAGAACTACTTCATCTTAACGTACAAGGATTTAGTTCCAAATAAAAAAAAATTACATTCACAGGTCCTGGGGACTAAGACTTCAGCCTAGCTTGTTGGGAACCCAGCTTCACAGCCACCCCTGCCTTCCACGCTGAGTTCCCTCGCAGCCTCACTCTCTCGTGCTCTAACTCTCGTTCACAAACCTCCCTAGATGTGAACGAGTGTGCGGATTCCACCATCTGCCCCACATTTTCAACCTGCACCAACACCATCGGGAGCTACTATTGTGCTTGCAAACAAGGCTTCCGGTCCAGCAACGGACAGCCTCACTTCACAGACCCAGGAGTGCAATGCCACGGTGAGTACACAGGCACTCAAAACCCTCCAGCCTTTGGTAAGAAACTCGGAAGGATGCTGGCTGGCTGGGGCGCATACAGGTACTTCCTTTCCAACCCTCAAACGTCCAAGCTTCTCTCTGTCTCTGAGTCTCTTGGTGGAAATGATTCCTCCTTGCCTATCAAAAAGCAGGAGTGGTTGGGCTTCCTCAAGTCTGGTGACAAGTTCCGAGAAAGGAGCGAAAGTGTGTGGTGTTGAGGCTCGGTGTTGGCGTCTTGATGACCTAGTGTCACGTGCTCAGGCTCAAGGGGAGGGGACTTGGACATCACCCCTCCACGGAAGAAGTGCCCATGTCACGTGGGATGGGAGGGAGGTATTGTTTCAGCTTCCAGGATGAAGTGCCCTTGTAACCATCTCTCTCTCTGTCCAGATATTGACGAATGTTCTCAAAGCCCCTCGCCGTGTGGTCCTCACTCGGTTTGTGAAAATCGGCGCGGAAGATACAAGTGTAGCTGTCTTCCGGGGTTCTCTTCACCCCTTGGTGATGGCTGGATCCATGGAAAGCCAGGCCATTTCCATTGCACGGGTAATGCTCCCAGGCAGGGGTCTCTGGTGGGTCGCATCCGCGTGTTGGCGAGTGTAGATGCCCCATCTCTTGTCTGCCTGGCCTTTCAGACATCAACGAGTGCCTCAACCGCAGAGTCTGCCCCGAGCACTCCGTCTGTACCAACTCCGAGGGGAGCTACAGCTGCAGCTGCCGCGCTGGCTTCGTCTCTAACAACTCCACCTGCAAAGGTATAGAGGGCCAGCTCTCTCCATGGTGGGCGTCCCTAGCTAACCAGCATCCGCCCATTAGAGGAGCACATGACGGGGGCGGGACTATGGGATGAGAACCATGGGGCTCGGAAGTCACTTCTGGAAACATAGCATCCTTAGGGGACGTCGGCAATGTCTGAGACAGTTTTTATGGTCACAACTGGGGATGGGGGTGTGGCTGTGTGTGTGCTGCTGGTGACATCTCGTAAGTCGAGGCCAGAAGAGCAACGCACAGAGCAGCCCTCACAGCCAAGAAGGATGCAGCCGCAAAGGTCAGAAGGGTTGAGCCAAGGAGACCTCCCTCAGGGAGCGCTCAGGTCTCGGCTCCACAACTCCTCCTCCCTAAAAGGAATTGGACTTCTGGTCCGAGAGGCGCCCTTCGTTCTCCCTCGGCCTCCGAATTAACTCAACCACCACCTGTGCGTCCTGCACCTGCGAAGTGCACCCTGGACCCTCTCGGCCCCTACATCTTGGCTCAAGCTTCCCTACTGCGGCAGCTCCTCACTCCCCCACCTTTCTCCAGCTCTCTCCACACTGCGACCCGAATGCCTTCATCAAGAGGGGAGAGCTCTGTCTTGCTGCGCTAGGGCAGCTCTTGTTCAGGGAGAGTGACTGCCGAGCAAGGAACAGCCGGGCCACACCCCCAGAACCTCCCCGTGGCTTAGTTGAAGTGATGTTTGAAGCCATCTCTGCTTTTTCTCTAACCCATTTGTGTCAGTGTCAGCTAACTCTTTTTTTTTTTTTACTTTTTAATTTTTTATTTATTTATTTTTTTGACAGGCAGAGTGGACAGTGAGAGAGAGAGACAGAGAGAAAGGTCTTCCTTTTGCCGTTGGTTCACCCTCCAATGGCCGCCACGGCTGGCGCACTGCAGCCGGCGCACCGCGCTGATCCGAAGCCAGGAGCCAGGTGCTTCTCCTGGTCTCCCATGGGGTGCAGGCCCCAAGGACCTGGGCCATCCTCCACTGCACTCCCGGGCCATAACAGAGAGCTGGCCTGGAAGAGGGGCAACCGGGACCGAATCCGGTGCCTCAGCTGGCACTAGAAACCAGTGTGCCGGCGCCGCAGGCGGAGGATTAGCCTAGTGAGCCGTGGCACTGGCCAGTGTCAGATAACTCTTGCTGAGTGACAAAGAGCCCTGCAAGTTAATGGCTAAAGCAACAACTGTTTATGTAGCTCTTTTTTTTTTTTTTAAAAAAAGATTTATTTATTTGAAAGAGTTACAGAGAGGAGAGGCAGAGAGAGAGAGAGAGAGAGAGAGAGAGAGAGAGAAGTTTTCCATCTGTTGGTTCACTCCCCAGTTGGTGGCAATAGCCAGAGCTGCACCGATTTGAAGGCAGGAGCCAGGAGATTGTTCCGGGTCTCCTACACAGGTGCAGGGGCCCAAGGACTTGAGCCATCTTCTACTAATTCCCCAACCCATAGCAGTGAGCTAGATCAGAAGTGGAGCAGCTGGGACTTGAACCAGCGTCCATGTGGGATCTTGGCCCTGCAGGCAACAGCCTTGCCCACTACACCACAGGGCTGGCTCCTCGTTTATGTAGCTCTTGATCGAAGAGTTTGGCAACTTAGGTTCGGCTATTTGGGTCAGTTCTTCTAATCTCTTCTGAGTTCCTTTATCTGTAATCATTCAATCTTGTCTCAAGTCAGCCTTTTGGTGCAATGTCCCCTTCTCCCTCCCTCCCTCTATCCCCCCCTCCCTCTCTCCCTCCCTCCCTCTATCCCCCCTCCCTCCATTGGTCTGTTATCCTGGGGTTTGTGCCCATGGCAGAGGCAAGAGGACCAAGATAAAGTGCAGAGGAAAACAGAGTTCTGAGGTCCAGGTTTGGAACCGGTGCCCTATTGCCTGGCAAGTCACAGGGCTGGCTGGATTCAGGGGAGGGAGGATTGTACTCCGCCTCTTCCCACGGTCCACCTGCCAGTGTGTGCCTGCAGGAACCGCGGATGACCATGAGTGGTTCTGCAGTCTCTGAGAATCATGTGTTCAAAGTATTGGCCATCTTTCTGCTCAGCCAGCATTGAGCAGAGTTTCTCATGACCGAGCCTGAGTGCAGGGGAGGCTGGGGAACACCCCTCCCCTGCCATGCTGTGCGCCTGCACACACACACACACGATGAGCTGTGCACTCCAGAATAAGGGAAGCGTGGGTGTTGGGCAGTGTGTCCTGGTCTCACAGGGTGAACATCCTGGTTGCAGTCTCCAGCCCTGATTCTTCCTTTCCCTCGGTGTGGGTTGGGTTTTCTCTTGCATCTGCCAGATGTGGATGAATGTGCCGGTCCTCGAGCTTGCCCGGAGCACGCCACTTGCTTCAACGCTCTCGGCAGCTACTCCTGTGCCTGCAACCCAGGGTTTGAATCCAGCAGTGGACGCAAGAGTTTCCGGGGTCTGAGAGAGGCGTGTGAAGGTGGGTGGTGCACTTGGGGGCACTCAAGTCCCGATCTATTTGCAAAGACGGTGGTGAGGATTTTGGGAGGGGTCTCAGATGAGTTGGAGACATTTTCTGCAGAGCTGAAGCCAATGATCACTTATTAATTCGTGCCCTCCTCCAAGGATGGGGCGTCTACGCCATTCCAGGCACCGTTCTCAGTACTAGGAACGTAGCAATGAATACCACCCATGAATACCATCTGTGAGGGGTCAGGGCTTCAGCATGTGAATTGTGGGGAGAGTGTGCGATTAAGTCCATCCCGTCAGGAGCATAGCCATGAGTGTCAGAGCCAGGCTTTGAACCTGGACATTGATGCTCTTGACCTTCTCTTTGTGTTACTTTTTTTTTTTTTTTTTTTTTTTAATTAAACTTTTATTTAATGAATATAAATTTCCAAAGTATAGCTTGTGGGTTACAATGGCTTCCCCCCTCCCATAACCTCCCTCCCGCCCGCAACCCTCCCCCCTCCCGCTCCCTTTCTCCCTCCATTCGTGTAAAGATTCATTTTCAATTCTTTTTGTATACAGAAGATCAGTTTAGTATATATTAGGTAAAGATTTCAACATTTTGCCCATATAGCAACATCAAGTGAAAAAACTACCATTGGATTACTAATTATAGCATAAAATAGCAATGTACAGCACATTAAAGACAGAGATCCTACATAATTTTTTTTCAAAATAATTAATTTTCTATGCCATTTCCATTTTAACACCAGGTTGTTTTTTTTTTTTCATTTCCAATTCTCTTTATATACAGAAGATCACTTCAGTATATAATTAGCAAAGACCTCATCAGTCTGCGCCCACACAGAAACGCAAAGTATAAAAATACTGTTTCAGTACCAGTCGTAGCATCACTTGGCTTTAGACGACACATTGGGGACAGATCCCGCATGGGGTGTAAGTACACAGTGACTCCTGTTGCTGACTTAACAATTTGACACTCCTGTTCATGGCGTCAGTAATCTCCCTGGGCTCTAGTCATGAGTTGCAAGGGCTATGGAAGCCTTTAGGGTTCGCTGACTTTGATCTTATTCCGATAGGGTCATAGTCAAAGTGGATGTTCTCTCCTCCCTTCGGAGAAGGGTACCTCCTTCTTTGATGGCCCCGTTCTTTCCACTGGGATCTCACTCACAGAGATCATTCACTTAGGTCTTTTTTTTTTTTTCCCATGGTATCTTGGCTTTCCATGCCTGCTATACTCTCATGGGCTCTTCAGCCAGATCTGAATGCCTTGAGGGCTGATTCTGAGGCCGGAGTGTTGTTTAGGACATCTGCCATCCTATGAGTCTGCTGTGTATCCCACTTCCCATGTTGGATCTTTCTCTCCCTTTTTGATTCTATCAGTATTAGCAGATACTTATCTTGTTTGTGTGATCTCTTTGACTCTTAGACCTATCAGAGCTATCAATTGTGAGCTGAAATTGATCACTTGGACTAGTGCGATGGCATTGGTACATGCCATCTTGATGGAATTGTGTTGGAATCCCCTGTACTTTTCTAACTCCCCCATTTGCAGCCAGTCCGATTGAGCATGTTCCTAATTGTTTACCTCCTCCCTCTCTTTTTCCACTCTTAGATTTAACAGGGATCACTTTTCAGTTAAAATTTAAACACCTGAGAATAATTGTGTGTTAATTACTGAGTTCAACCAATAGTACTAGAACAACAACAACAACAACGAATACTAAAAAGGATAGAGTATTACATTGTACATCTAAAGTCAGGACAGGAGCTGATCAGTTCATTGTTGCTTATAGTGTCCATTTCACTTAACAGGTTTTCTCTTTGGCGCTCAGTTGTCACCGATCAGGGAAAACAAATGAAATTTGTCTCTTTGGGACTGGCTTAATTCACTCAGCATGATGTTTTCCAGATTGCTCCATCTTGTTGCAAATGACTGGGTTTCATTGTTTCTTACTGCTGTATAGTATTCTATGGAGTACATGTCCCATAATTTCTTTATCCAGTCTACTGTTGATGGGCATTTGGGTTGGTTCCAGGTCTTAGCTATTGTGAATTGAGCTGCAATAAACATTAATGTGCAGATGGCTTTTTTATTTGCCAAATTAAATTCCTTTGGGTAAATTCCAAGGAGTGGGATGGCTGGGTTGTATGGTAGGGTTATATTCAGGTTTCTGAGGAATCTCCAGACAGACTTCCATAGTGGCTTAACCAGTTTGCATTCCCACCAACAGTGGGTTAGTGTCCCTTTTTCCCCACATCCTCTCCAGCATCTGTTGTTGGTAGATTTCTGAATGTGAGCTATTCTCACCGGGGTGAGATGGAACCTCATTGTGGTTTTGATTTGCATTTCTCTGATTGCTAGTGATCTTGAACATTTTTTCATGTGTCTGTTGGCCATTTGGATTTCCTCTTTCGAAAAATGTCTATTGAGGTCCTTGGCCCATCTCTTAAGTGGGTTGTTTGTTTTGTTGTTGTGGTTTTTCTTGATTTCTTTGTAGATTCTGGTTATCAATCCTTTATCTGTAGTATAATTTGCGAATATTTTTTCCCATTCTGTTGGTTGCCTCTTCACTTTCCTGACTGTTTCTTTCGAGGTACAGAAGCTTCTCAATTTGATGCAATCCCAAATGTTAATTTTGGTTTTGACTGCCTGTGCTTTTGGAGTATTTTCCAGGAAGTCTTTGCCTGTGCCTATATCTTGCAGGGTTTCTCCAATGCTCTCTAATAATTTGATGGTTTCGGGTCGTAGATTTAAGTCTTTAATCCATGTTGAATGAATTTTTGTGTAAGGTGATAGGTATGGGTCTTGCTTCAAGCTTCTGCACGTGGAAATCCAATTTTCCCAGCACCATTTATTGAATAGACTGTCCTTATTCCAGGGATTAGATTTGGATCTTTGGTCAAATATAAGTTGGCTGTAGATGTTTGGATTGATTTCTGGTGTTTCTATTCTGTTCCATTGGTCTATCCATCTGTTTCTGTACCAGTACCATGCTGTTTTGATAACAACTGCCCTGTAGTATGTCCTAAAATCAGGTATTGTGATGCCTCCGGCTTTGTTTTTGTTGTACAGGATTGCTTTGGCTATTCGAGGTCTTCTGTGTTTCCATATGAATTTCAGCATCATTTTTTCTAGATCTGTGAAGAAGGTCTTCGGGATCTTGATGGGTATTGCATTGAATGTATAAATTGCTTTTGGGAGGATAGACATTTTGATGATGTTGATTCTTCCAATCCATGAGCATGGAAGATTTCTCCATTTTTTGGTATCCTCTTCTATTTCTTTCTGTAAGGTTTTGTAGTTTTCATCGTAGAGATCTTTAACGTCTTTGGTTAAGTTTATTCCAAGGTATTTGATTGTTTTTGTAGCTATTGTGAATGGGATTGATTTTAGAAGTTCTTCCTCAGCCGTGGCATTGCCTGTGTATACAAAGGCTGTTGATTTTTGTGCATTGATTTTATATCCTGCTACTTTGCCAAACTCTTCGATGAGTTCCAGCAGTCTCTTAGTAGAGTTCTTTGGGTCCCCTAAATAAAGAATCATATCATCTGCAAAGAGGGATAGTTTGAGTTCTTCCTTCCCAATTTGTATCCCTTTAATTTCTTTTTCTTGCCTAATAGCTCTGGCCAAAAATTCCAGAACTATATTGAATAGCAGTGGTGAGAGAGGGCATCCCTGTCTGGTACCAGATTTCAGTGGAAATGCTTCCAACCTTTCCCCGTTCAATAGGATGTTGGCCGTGGGTTTTTCATATATTGCTTTGATTGTATTAAGGAATGTTCCTTCCATACCCAGTTTGCTTAGAGTTTTCATCATGAAAGGGTGTTGTATTTTATCAAATGCTTTCTCTGCGTCTATTGAGAGAATCATATGGTTTTTCTTCTGCAGTCTGTTAATGTAGTGTATTACGTTGATTGTTTTGCGAATGTTGAACCATCCCTGCATACCGGGGATGAATCCCACTTGGTCTGGGTGGATGATCTTTCTGATGTGTTGTTGCATTCTATTGGCCAGAATTTTATTGAGAATTTTTGCATCTATGTTCATCAGGGATATTGGTCTGTAATTCTCTTTCAGTGTTGCGTCTCTTTCTGGCTTAGGAATTAAGGTGATGGTGGCTTCATAGAAGGAATTTGGGAGGATTCCCTCTTTTTCGATTGCTCTGAATAGTTTGAGAAGAATTGGAGTTAGTTCTTCTCTAAATGTCTGGTAGAACTCCGCAGTGAATCCATCTGGCCCTGGGCTTTTCTTTGTTGGGAGGGCCTTTATTACTGTTTCAATTTCTGTGTCAGTTATTGGTCTGTTTAGGTTTTCTATGTCTTCCTGGCTCCATTTAGGGAGGTTGTATGTGTCCAAGAATCTGTCCATGTCTGATAGATTTTCTTGTTTGCTGGCATACAAGTCCTTGTAGTAATTTCTGATGATTCTTTTTATTTCTGTGGCGTCTGTTGTTACGTTTCCCATTTCATCTCTGATCCTATTGATTTGGGTCTTTTCTCTTCTTTTTTTAGTTAGTTGGGCCAATGGGGTGTCAATTTTGTTTATTTTTTCAAAAAACCAGCTCCTCGTTTGGCTGATTTTTTGTAATGTTTTTTTGGATTCAATCTTGTTGATTTCTTCTCGGATTTTAATTATTTCTCTTCTCCTACTGGGTTTGGGTTTGGTTTGCTGCAGATTTTCTAGATCCTTGAGGTGACTTGAAAGCTCATCTATTTGGTGCCTTTCCAATTTCTTGATGTAGGCACCTATTGATATAAACTTTCCTCTTAACACTGCTTTTGTTGTATCCCATAGGTTTTGGTATGTTGTGCTGTTATCCTCATTTACTTCCAGAAAATTTTTGATTTCTCTTTTAATTTCTTCTATGACCCATTGTTCATTCAGGAGCATGTTGTTCAATCTCCATGTGTTTGCACGTGCTCTAGGGATTCCTGAGTTGCCAATTTCCAATTTCATTCCTTTGTGGTCTGAGAAGCTGCATGGTATGATTCTAATTCTTTTGAATTTGCTGAGACTTGCTTTATGGCCTAGTATGTGGTCAATCCTAGAGAGGGTTCCATGTACTGCTGAGAAGAATGTAAAGTCCTTAGATGTAGGATGAAATGTTCTGTAGATGTCTGTTAGATCCATTTGGGCTATAGTGTCATTTAAATCTACTGTCTCCTTGTTGATCTTCTGTCCTGTTGATCTGTCTATCTCTGAGAGTGGAGTATTGAAGTCCCCCAGTACTATTGTATTAGGGTCTAAGTCTCCCTTTAAGTCCCTTAACAAGTCTTTTAAATAGGCTGGTGCCCTGTAATTAGGTGCATATACGTTGATAATCGTTATATCTTCCTGTTGAATGGATCCCTTAATCATTATATAGTGCCCCTCTTTGTCTCTCCTAACAGTTTTTGTGGTAAAGTTTATGTTGTCCGATATTAAGATGGCTACGCCCGCTCTCTTTTCATTTCTGTTGGCGTGGTATATCTTTTTCCAGCCTTTCACTCTCAGCTTGTATGGATCATTGTTGGATAGATGGGTTTCTTGTAAGCAGCAAAAGGATGGGTTTTGGTCCTTAACCCAATCGGCCAATCGGTGTCTTTTAACTGGACAGTTCAAGCCATTAACATTCAATGTGACTATTGAAAAGGAGTAACTTTGCCCTGCCATTTGCCAAAGATATTTTCTAATATCTGGTTTGAGCTTCTTGTGATCTTTTGCTCTGAGGTTTCCTTCCTTTACCTTCTTTCATATTGGTGACCGTGTTTCTGTGTTTCTGTATGTAACACATCTTTAAGCATCTTTTGCAGGGCTGGACGAGTGGCGACAAATTCTTTCAATTTCTGTTTGCTGTGAAAGGTCTTAATTTCACCTTCATTCACAAATGAGAGCTTTGCAGGATATAATATTCTGGGCTGGCAGTTTTTCTCTCTTAGTACCTGGGCTATATCTCGCCATTCTCTCCTGGCTTGTAGGGTTTCTGATGAGAAATCAGCTGTAAGTCTAATTGGAGATCCTCTGAGAGTAATCTGGCGTTTCTCTCTTGCACATTTTAGGATCTTTTCTTTGTGTTTCACTGTGGTGAGTTTGATTACGACGTGTCTTGGTGAGGATCTCTTTTGATCATGTTTATTAGGGGTTCTCTGAGCTTCCTGTACTAGGATGTCTCTGTCCTTCTCCAAACCTGGGAAATTTTCTGCTAGTATCTCACTAAAAAGGCCTTCTAATCCTTTCTCCCTTTCCATGCCTTCAGGAACTCCTAGAACCCGAATGTTGGGTTTTTTAATAGTATCCTGTAGATTCCTAACAGTATTTTTTAGATTACTGATTTCTTCTTCTTTTTTTTGATTTGACTGTTTCCTTTCCTGTTCTCTGTCTTCTAATTCCGATATTCTCTCTTCTGCTTCATCCATTCTGTTTTTAAGGCTCTCTAATGTGTTTGCCATTTGATCTATTGAGTTCTTCATTTCATTGAGATTTTTTGCCAGTACTGCAGTTTCCTGTTCCACTAATTTTTTCATTTCATTTTGATTCCTCCTTAATATTTCATTTTCACGGGAGAGATTTTCTATCTTGTCCATTAAGGATTTCTGTAGTTCAAGAATTTGTTTTTGAGAACTTCTTAATGTTCTTATGAAATTTTTGCCATCTGCTTCGTGCATTTGCTCTAACTGTTCCTCTTCATAATCTTGCATTGGCGTGTCTTGTTCACTTGGGGGCGTCATAGTGCCTTCCTTATCTTTGGTACCTCCGCTTCTACGTTTCTTGCTTGGCATGTTAGAGATAGTTTGTGGTGTTTTTGTTTTTGTTTTTGTTTTTGTTTTTTTCTCTCGTTATACTGTGCCTCTGAGTGAGCTGTCTGTTTTGTTGCAGCCTTAGGGGCTGTGATGGGTGTGGCTAGAGAGCTATGCTTGTTTCTTGAGGTTTAAGGCTGTGTAAAGAGCGACTCTCCCGGATTACTTGCTCCTTGCTGGGACGCTCTCTCTCTCTCTCTCTCTCTTTTTTTTTTTTTTTTTTCTTTTGACTCAGTTGGGTGTGGAGTTGAGGGTAGTTGAAATCTAGCCTCTGTGGGTATTCGTTTGATTTATGCCTGGGAACATACACAGGGTTTATGCAGCCCTCAATGTGTTCTCCAGTTTCGCTAAAGATACTGAGTTTGGCTGAGCTTTACATATGTAAAATCGCGGTGCTCTTTGTTTTGCTTGGTGAGTGAAGGGAGAGGCCTCTGTTCCCTCTCCCCCCAGTGTCTCGGACTTCTCAGGTCTTTGTCTTACCGACCTCCGTTCCCGCGCTGGCGAGATTCTGTGGCTCTGGCTCCTCTCCCGCTCGACTCGTCTCGGTTGGTTTTCCACGCGGTGGGTTCCCTGTAAGTCCTCCGTGTCTCATCCACAAGATCCGGAAGCGTCTCTCTGCAGTTTTTTTTTTTTGAGTCTTTTCCTGAGGCTACAGTAATTCGACTTTTATGAGAGTTTATTTTCCCAAACTAAGGCACACGTCCTCACTATCCGCCATCTTGGCTCCGCCTGTGTTACTTTTTTTTTTTATTTTATTTTTGACAGGCAGAGTGGACAGTGAGAGAGAGAGACAGAGAGAAAGGTCTTCCTTTACCGTTGGTTCACCCTCTAATGGCCGCCGCAGTAGCGCGCTGCGGCCGGCGCACCGTGCTGATCTGATGGCAGGAGCCAGGTGCTTCTCCTGGTCTCCCATGGGGTGCAGGGCCCAAGCACTTGGGCCATCCTCCACTGCACTCCCTGGCCACAGCAGAGAGCTGGCCTGGAAGAGGGGCAACCGGGATAGGATCGGTGCCCCGACCGGGACTAGAACCCGGTGTGCCGGCGCCGCAAGGCGGAGGATTAGCCTGTTGAGCCACGGCGCCGGCCTGTGTTACTTTTTTTTGACAGATAGAGATAGATAGTGAGAGAGAGAGAGAGAGAGAGAGAGAGAGAAAGGTCTTCCTTCCCTTGGTTCACCCCCCAAATGGTCTCTACGGCAAGTGCTGTGCCGAACTGGAGCCAGGTGCCTCCTCCTGATTTCCCACATGGGTGCAGGCGCCCAAGCACATGGGCCATCCTTCACTGCCCTCCGGGTCCACAGCAGAGAGCTGGACTGGAAGAGGAGCAACCAGGACTAGAACCCAGCAGCCATATGGGATGCTGGCAAGGCTGGTGGAGGATTAGCCACGTGAGCCATGGCGCCGTCCCTGCCTTTGTGTTACTGTTACTAATCCTGTGATTCTCTGGAGGAGAGTGTGCAGCTAAAGAGGCCACAGTTTGCCTTTGTGAGCCACTAGTAGTTAAGGCATCTACCACACATCAGGAGAGGATTAGAAGCAAGTGACAAGGTAGGTGAGCTTGGCTAGGGCCAGATTCCCAGGGCCTTGTCCAGCTATCGAAGGGCCCAGGTTTCTCCTGAGTGGAGGGCAGACTTCTCAGAAGGCCGACAGGGTCGTGGATGTGCCTCTACACGGCTGCTCTGTGCATGGTGAACACGTGTTCTAGAAGGTGAGGCTGGAGCCGGGGAAGCCGCCGACTGCGGTCAGTGGTGAGACAGAGGGGCCGCAGTTCAGCGTCCTCCAAGCCTGTGACGTGGACCTGCTTTCTGCTTAGACGTGGATGAGTGTTCCAAGAACTCCTCTCTCTGTGGTGCCAACTCGGTCTGCGTCAACACCCCTGGGGGGTACAACTGCTCCTGCCTGCCTGGGTTCTTCTCCGCCAGCGGTCGGGCCCCCGCGGACACCAAGGCTTTGCAGTGCACAGGTGACTTCCACAGCCCAGCCGAGGGCTTCTCAGTGGGCACCAAACCGTCCGGAAACGCAGGTGGCTTCTGACAATGACCGCTGCAGTAGCTCATGGTTCTAGGGGTTGATCCCAGGGCTCTTCCGTGTAGTGGGGTGCCATCTGGGTCTCTAGTGTGGTTGGGAGGTGCAAAGGAACCTAGCTAGCATGGCCGCAGTTGGTGCTGGCCGCTGGCGGTGAGCTCTGCTGATCGCCTCAGGCTTCCTCATGGCTGCTTGGGGTTCCTCACAACATGGCGACCGACCTCCAAGAGGAAGAAGTCAGGACCTGATTTTTTTTTTTTTAATCATCTGGGCTTAGAAATCTGGGAAGGTGGTCGGTGCCACGGCTCAATTGGCTAATCCTCTGCCTGTGTCACCGGCAAGCTGGGTTCTAGTCCCTGTCAGGGCGCCGGATTTTGTCCCGGTTGCCCCTCTTCCAGGCCAGTTCTCTGCTATGGCCCGGGAGTGCAGTGGAGGATGGCCTAAGTGCTTTGGCACCTGCACCCACATGGGAGACCAGGGGAAGCACCTGGCTTCTGGCTTTGGATCAGTGCAATGCGCCGGCCTTAGCGCGCCACGCGGTGGCCATTCGAGGGTGAACCAACGGCAAAAAGGAAGATCTTTCTCTCTCTCTCTCTCTCTCACTGTCCACTCTGTCAAAAAAGAAAAAAAAAAAAAGAAAAAAAAAGAAAAAAAAAAGAAATCTGGGAAGGCGACTTCTCTAGCATTCTACTGGGAGCAGCCCCAGGGCCTGTGGGTGTCAAAGGCAGGGACATAGCCCCCTCTCTCGCTGGGAGATCCCCCCGCACTCGCAGGAAGTGGGGCATCACTGGAGGCCGTCTTCCCAGTGTCTACCAAAGGCACGCAGAGGCCCCGTTATGTTCTCTAACTTCCTGGGGAAACTCATGCTTCTTAAGTAAAAAACTGTCTGTTAATTGTTATTGTGATGTTTTTAGAATCAGTACAATAGAGGGGAAACTTAGAGGGGCCTTGACGATATGTTACTAGGACTCCAGGGGACCCAAGGAGCCGTTGTGGTGTCCCCATCTTGGCTATGGGACAAGGCCAGCCCATAAGGCCATGTGCTCCAATTCACTTTTTTAAAAAAGATTTATTAATTGATTTGAAAGTCAGATTACACAGAGGAGAGGAAGAGAGAGAGAGAGAGAGAGAGAGAGAGAGAGAGAGAGAGGTCTTCCATCCACTGGTTCACTCCCCAGTTGGCTACAATGGCCGGAGTGCCGGTCCGAAGCCAGGAGCCAGGAGCTTCTTCCAGGTCTCAACGTGGATGTAAGGGCCCAAGGACTTGGGCCATCTTCCACTGCTTTCCCAGCCATGGCAGGGAGCTGGATCAGAAGTGGAGCAGCCAGGTCTTGAAGTGGCGCCCTTATGGGATGCGGGCGCTTCAGGCCAGGGCATTAACCCGCTGCGCCACAGCACCGGCCCTGAAAACAGGGTTCTTGAGGACCAGGCTTAGCAGCTACCCTGTTTCCTGGCAGTCACAGGGCTGGCTGGATTCAGGGGAGGGAGGATTGTACTCCGCCTCTTCCCACGGTCCACCTGCCAGTGTGTGCCTGCAGGAACCACGGATGACCATGAGTGGTTCTGCAGTCTCTGAGAATCACGTGTTCAAAGTATTGGCCATCTTTCTGCTCACCAGCATTGAGCAGAGTTTCTCATGACCGAGCCTTAGTGCAGGGGAGGCTGGGGAACACCCCTCCCCTGCCATGCTGTGCACATGCACACACACACACATGCCCAGCTGTGCACTCCAGACGAAGGGAAGCGTGGGTGTTGGGCAGTGTGTCCCGGTCTCATAGGGTGAACGTCCTGGTTGCAGTCTCCAGCCCTGATTCTTCCTTTCCCTCGGTGTGGGTTGGGTTTTCTCTTGCATCCACCAGACGTGGATGAATGTGCCGGTCCTCGAGCTTGCCCGGAGCACGCCACTTGCTTCAATGCTCTCGGCAGCTACTCCTGTGCCTGCAACCCGGGGTTTGAATCCAGAAGTGGACGCAAGAGTTTCCGGGGTCTGAGAGAGGCGTGTGAAGGTGGGTGGAGCACGTGGGGGCACTCAAGTCCCGATCTATTTGCAAAGACAGTGGAGAGGGGTTGGGAGGGGTGTCGGATGTGTTGGAGACCTTTTCTGCAGAGCTGAAGCCAATGATCACTTATTAATTCGTGCACTCCTCCAAGGATGGGGCGTCTACGCCATTCCAGGCACCGTTCTCAGTACTAGGAACGTAGCAGTGAATACCACCCATGAATACCATCTATGAGGGGTCAGGGCTTCAGCATGTGAATTGTGGGGAGAGTGTGCGATTAAGTCCATCCCGTCAGGAGCATAGCCATGAGTGTCAGAGCCAGGCTTTGAACCTGGAACGTCGATGCTCTTGACCTTCCCTTTGTGTTACTTTTTTTTTTTTTTGGACAGATAGAGATAGATAGTGAGAGAGAGAGAGAGAGAGAGAGAGACAGAGAGAAAGGTCTTCCTTCCGTTGGTTCACCCCCCAAATGGCCTCTACGGCCAGTTCTGCACCGAACTGAAGCCAGGAGCCAGGTGCCTCCTCCTGATTTCCCACATGGGTGCAGGCGCCCAAGCACATGGGCCATAATTCACTGCCCTCCGGGTCCACAGCAGAGAGCTAGACTGGAATAGGAGCAACCAGGACTAGAACCCGGTGCCCATATGGGATGCCGGCACTGCTGGTGGAGGATTAGCCAAGTGAGCCATTCACCGTTCCCGCCTTTGTGTTACTGTTACTAATCCTGTGATTCTCTGGAGGAGAGTGTGCAAGCTAAAGAGGCCACAGTTTGCCTTTGTGAGCCACTAGTAGTTAAGGCATCTTGACCACACATCAGGAGAGGATTAGAAGCAAGTGACAAGGTAGGTGATCTTGGCTAGGGCCACATTCCCAGGGCCTTGTCCAGCTATCGAAGGGCCCAGGTTTCCTCTGAGTGGAGGGGCAGACTTCTCAGAAGGCCGACAGGGTCGTGGATGTGCCTCTACACGGCTGCTCTGTGCGTGGTGAACACGTGTTCTAGAAGGTGAGGCTGGAGCCGGGGAAGCCGCCGACTGCAGT
Source organism: Lepus europaeus (assembly GCF_033115175.1). Lineage (NCBI taxonomy): Eukaryota > Metazoa > Chordata > Mammalia > Lagomorpha > Leporidae > Lepus > Lepus europaeus. Next base: position 2,530,388 of record NC_084846.1, on the reverse strand, counting down.
CAGTGGTGAGACAGAGGGGCCGCAGTTCAGCGTCCTCCAAGCCTGTGACGTGGACCTGCTTTCTGCTTAGATGTGGATGAGTGTTCCAAGAACTCCTCTCTCTGTGGTGCCAACTCGGTCTGCGTCAACACCCCTGGAGGGTACAACTGCTCCTGCCTGCCTGGGTTCTTCTCCGCCAGCGGTCGGGCCCCCGCGGACACCAAGGCTTTGCAGTGCACAGGTGACTTCCACAGCCCAGCCGAGGGCTTCTCAGTGGGCACCAAACCGTCCGGAAACGCAGGTGGCTTCTGACAATGACCGCTGCAGCAGCTCATGGTTCTAGGGGTTGATCCCAGGGCTCTTCCGTGTAGTGGGGTGTCACCTGGGTCTCTAGTGTGGTTGGGAGGTGCAAAGGAACCTAGCTAGCATGGCCGTAGTTGGTACTGGCCGCTGGTGGTGAGCTCTGCTGATCGCCTCAGGCTTCCTCATGGCTGCTTGGGGTTCCTCACAACATGGCGACCGACCTCCAAGAGGAAGAAGTCAGGACCTGATTTTTTTTTTTTAATCATCTGGGCTTAGAAATCTGGGAAGGTGGTCGGTGCCGCGGCTCAATTGGCTAATCCTCTGCCTGTGGCGCTGGCACACCGGGTTCTAGTCCCTGTCAGGGCACCGGATTTTGTCCCGGTTGCCTCTCTTCCAGGCCAGTTCTCTGCTATGGCCCGGGAGTGCAGTGGAGGATGGCCTAAGTGCTTTGGCACCTGCACCCGCATGGGAGACCAGGGGAAGCACCTGGCTTCTGGCTTTGGATCAGTGCAATGCGCCGGCCTTAGCGTGCCACAGCGGTGGCCATTGGAGGGTGAACCAACGGCAAAAAGGAAGATCTTTCTCTCTCTCTCTCTCACTTTCCACTCTGTCTGTCAAAAAAGAAAAAAAAAAAAGAAAAAAAAAAAGAAATCTGGGAAGGCGACTTCTCTAGCATTCTACTGGGAGCAGCCCCAGGGCCTGTGGGTGTCAAAGGCAGGGACATAGCCCCCTCTCTCGCTGGGAGATCCCCCCGCACTCGCAGGAAGTACGGCATCACTGGAGGCCGTCTTCCCAGTGTCTACCAAAGGCACGCAGAGGCCCTGTTATGTTCTCTAACTTTTGGGGAACTGATGCTTCTTAAGTAAAAAACTGTTAATTGTTATTCTGCTATTTTTAGAAGCAGTACAATAGAGGGGAAACTTAGAGGGGCCTTGACGATATGTTACTAGGACTCCAGGGGACCCAAGGAGCCGTTGTGGTGTCCCCATCACAGCTATGGGACAAGGCCAGCCCATAAGGCCATGTGCTCCAATTCACTTTTTTAAAAAAAGATTTATTAATTGATTTGAAAGTCAGATTACACAGAGGAGAGGAAGAGAGAGAGAGAGAGAGAGAGAGGTCTTCCATCCACTGGTTCACTCCCCAGTTGGCTACAATGGCCGGAGTGCCGGTCCGAAGCCAGGAGCCAGGAGCTTCTTCCAGGTCTCAACGTGGATGTAAGGGCCCAAGGACTTGGGCCATCTTCCACTGCTTTCCCAGCCATGGCAGGGAGCTGGATCAGAAGTGGAGCAGCCAGATCTTGAAGTGGCGCCCATATGGGATGCGGGCGCTTCAGGCCAGGGCATTAACCTGCTGCGCCACAGCACCGGCCCTGAAAACAGGGTTCTTGAGGACCAGGCTTAGACCAGCTGTCCTGTTTCCTGGCAGTCACAGGGCTGGCTGGATTCAGGGGAGGGAGGATTGTACTCCGCCTCTTCCCACGGTCCACCTGCCAGTGTGTGCCTGCAGGAACCGCGGATGACCATGAGTGGTTCTGCAGTCTCTGAGAATCACGTGTTCAAAGTATTGGCCATCTTTCTGCTCACCAGCATTGAGCAGAGTTTCTCATGACCGAGCCTTAGTGCAGGGGAGGCTGGGGAACACCCCTCCCCTGCCATGCTGTGCACATGCACACACACACATGCCCAGCTGTGCACTCCAGACGAAGGGAAGCGTGGGTGTTGGGCAGTGTTTCCCGGTCTCACAGGGTGAACATCCTGGTTGCAGTCTCCAGCCCTGATTCTCCCTTTCCCTCCGTGTGGGTTGGGTTTTCTCTTGCATCTGCCAGACGTGGATGAATGTGCCGGTCCTCGAGCTTGCCCGGAGCACGCCACTTGCTTCAATGCTCTCGGCAGCTACTCCTGTGCCTGCAACCTGGGGTTTGAATCCAGAAGTGGACGCCAGAGTTTCCGGGGTCTGAGAGAGGCGTGTGAAGGTGGGTGGAGCACTTGGGGGCACTCAAGTCCCGATCTATTTGCAGACAGTGGAGAGGGGTTGGGAAGGGTCTCGGATGTGTCGGAGAGCTTTTCTGCAGAGCTGAAGCCAATGATCACTTATTAATTCGTGCCCTCCTCCAAGGATGGGGCGTCTACGCCATTCCAGGCACCGTTCTCAGTACTAGGAACGTAGCAGTGAATACCACCCATGAATACCATCTATGAGGGGTCAGGAATCAGCATGTGAATTGTGGGGAGAGTGTGCGATTAAGTCCATCCCGTCAGGAGCATAGCCATGAGTGTCAGAGCCAGGCTTTGAACCTGGAACGGCGATGCTCTTGACCTTCCCTTTGTGTTACTTTTTTTTTTTTGACAGATAGAGATAGATAGTGAGAGAGAGAGAGAGAGAGAGAGACAGAGAGAAAGGTCTTCCTTCCGTTGGTTCACCCCCCAAAAGGCCTCTATGGCAAGTGCTGCGCCAAACTGAAGCCAGGAGCCAGGTGCCTCCTCCTGATTTCCCACATGGGTGCAGGCGCCCAAGCACATGGGCCATCCTTCACTGCCCTCCGGGTCCACAGCAGAGAGCTGGACTGGAAGAGGAGCAACCAGGACTAGAACCCAGCAGCCATATGGGATGCTGGCAAGGCTGGTGGAGGATTAGCCACGTGAGCCATGGCGCCGTCCCTGCCTTTGTGTTACTGTTACTAATCCTGTGATTGTCTGGAGGAGAGTGTGCAAGCTAAAGAGGCCACAGTTTGCCTTTGTGAGCCACTAGTAGTTAAGGCATCTACCACACATCAGGAGAGGATTAGGAGCAAGTGACAAGGTAGGTGAGCTTGGCTAGGGCCACATTCCCAGGGCCTTGTCCAGCTATCGAAGGGCCCAGGTTTCTCCTGAGTGGAGGGCAGACTTCTCAGAAGGCCGACAGGATCGTGGATGTGCCTCTACACGGCTGCTCTGTGCGTGGTGAACACGTGTTCTAGAAGGTGAGGCTGGAGCCGGGGAAGCCGCCGACTGCGGTCAGTGGTGAGACAGAGGGGCCGCAGTTCAGCGTCCTCCAAGCCTGTGACGTGGACCTGCTTTCTGCTTAGATGTGGATGAGTGTTCCAAGAACTCCTCTCTCTGTGGTGCCAACTCGGTCTGCGTCAACACCCCTGGGGGGTACAACTGCTCCTGCCTGCCTGGGTTCTTCTCCGCCAGCGGTCGGGCCCCCGCGGACACCAAGGCTTTGCAGTGCACAGGTGACTTCCACAGCCCAGCCGAGGGCTTCTCAGTGGGCACCAAACCGTCCGGAAACGCAGGTGGCTTCTGACAATGACCGCTGCAGTAGCTCATGGTTCTAGGGGTTGATCCCAGGGCTCCTCTGTGTAGTGGGGTGTCACCTGGGTCTCTAGTGTGGTTGGGAGGTGCAAAGGAACCTAGCTAGCATGGCCGTAGTTGGTACTGGCCGCTGGTGGTGAGCTCTGCTGATCGCCTCAGGCTTCCTCATGGCTGCTTGGGGTTCCTCACAACATGGCGACCGACCTCCAAGAGGAAGAAGTCAGGACCTGATTTTTTTTTTTTTTAATCATCTGGGCTTAGAAATCTGGGAAGGTGGTCGGTGCCGCGGCTCAATTGGCTAATCCTCTGCCTGTGTCACCGGCAAGCTGGGTTCTAGTCCCTGTCAGGGCGCCGGATTTTGTCCCGGTTGCCCCTCTTCCAGGCCAGTTCTCTGCTATGGCCCGGGAGTGCAGTGGAGGATGGCCTAAGTGCTTTGGCACCTGCACCCACATGGGAGACCAGGGGAAGCACCTGGCTTCTGGCTTTGGATCAGTGCAATGCGCCGGCCTTAGCGCGCCACGCGGTGGCCATTGGAGGGTGAACCAACGGCAAAAAGGAAGATCTTTCTCTCTCTCTCTCTCACTTTCCACTCTGTCAAAAAAGAAAAAAAAAAAAAAGAAAAAAAAAAGAAATCTGGGAAGGCGACTTCTCTAGCATTCTACTGGGAGCAGCCCCAGGGCCTGTGGGTGTCAAAGGCAGGGACATAGCCCCCTCTCTCGCTGGGAGATCCCGCCGCACTCGCAGGAAATGGGGCATCACTGGAGGCCGTCTTCCCAGTGTCTACCAAAGGCACACAGAGGCCCCGTTATGTTCTCTAACTTCCTGGGGAAACTCATGCTTCTTAAGTAAAAAACTGTCTGTTAATTGTTATTGTGATGTTTTTAGAAGCAGTTCAATAGAGGGGGAACTTAGAGGGGCCTTGACAATATGTTACTGGAATGCCGGGGACCCCAAGGAGCCCTTGTTGTGTCCCTATCACGGCTATGGGAAAAGGCCATCCCATAATGCCCTGTGCTCCCATTCATTTTTTTAAAAAAAGATTTATTTATTTATTTATTTGAAGTCAGTTACACACAGAGAGTTTTGAGAGAGGTCTTCCACCCACTGGTTCACTCTCCAATTTGTTACACTGGCTGGAGCTAGGCTGATCTGGAGCTGGGATCCAGGAGCTTCCGCCCAGTCTCCTGCACAGGTGCAGGTGCCCAAGAACTTGGGCTGTCTTCTACTGCTTTTCCAGGCCATGGCAGAGAGCTGCATGGGAAGTGGTGCAGCTGGGACTTGAACTGGCACCCATACGGGAAGCCGGCCCTGCAGGTTGCAGCTTTACCTGCTACACCACAACGCCAGACCCTCTACCCACCTGTCTACTAAGTTGTCATCTCTTACTGGTTTGACTTATTCCAGTTTCACGTGACGTGAATTCCAGCTTCCAGATTCCAAAGTTTTGCAGTCATGCACGTTACCCAGTTCCATCTGCAAAGTGTAAATTGCACCTGTGCTGTCTGACGAGCACTCCCCTGGTTTACAGCTAAGTAATTCTGGAAGTGGAGTGATCACCACTACCAATGTCATCCGTTCACCAGAGAGAAGCCACTTCCCCACACCTTCCAGCCACAGGCCGTTCTCTTGTCCTGGGAGGTGTCAGTGTCCATCTACACTTGAATCACAAATGCCCAACACCACACTCTCTCTGTCTCCCTTTCAAACGAGTTCGATAAGTGGACATGTGTGTGAGGTGGTGGGTCCCAGGCACTAGAATGGAGCTGAGTGCTTCCCGTTGCCCAGTGAGGTCCCAGTGCACCACATCACTCAGGTTGAGGTGCACACGACGGGGCTGCCAGCCGTGTAAGTGCAGAACACGCCCTTGGGCATAAGGGACTGTGGCTGCTTTAGGTATTTAGTATATTTTTCACCAGTATTTTAGCCTGTGCTCCTTCCACCTACTAGAAGTAGCTTTCTATGAAACAGCACGTGTGTCACGCCAGCTGTACCTCCCACGTCACTCGATGAAACATCAGCCGGCACCACTCAAGCTTGTGCAAACACGCGCTCCACGCTGACCGCACAGGATGTCCCAATGCCATGTTTCTCAGAAGCTGTTGCCAGCGTGGGGCAACGCGGGGCTGTCCTGAAGGGGAAGTGTGCTGTTGCTATCTCGGGCAGTTCTTCTCCCTCGTTCTCTACCGCCAGATATTGATGAGTGTGTTGAAAAGTGCCCCCTCAACTTGGATTGCACCAACACCCCTGGGAGCTACTTTTGCACCTGTCACCCTGGCTTTGCACCCAGAAGTGGGCAGCCGAGTTTCAAGGACCATGAAGCGGAATGTGAGGGCTTGCCAGTCGGCCTGGGGGAGGCGTTTCTTCTCCTTCCTCCAACTTCGTTGATATTTTCGAATTCCTTGCAGACGTCGACGAATGCCTCCAAGACCCCTCACCGTGTGGCCCAGATTCTGTCTGCACCAACACCCCAGGCTCCTACAGCTGCGGCTGCACCGTGGGCTTCCGCCCCCATCCGGAAGGCTCCCAGCGACACGGCAACTTCAGCTGCAAAAGTAAAAACCTCCTGATCGCGCTCTGATTGTGAGACGCCCGCTCTCCCCGACCTCTGGAGCCTTCTCCTGCCTTCTCTCATCCACATGTTCTTCTCCTTTTCAGTTTTAGATTTTACCTCCATTCATTTCTTTTCTGAAACTGTTAATTTTTTTTTTTAGTGTAGATCCTAGTTTGTGATATAGTTGTATCTGGTCTCTGGCATTTCTTGTACAACAGGTCCACGAGCAATGACTTCTGCCTGTTGTTTTAAGAAAGTCCTTGTTCTGTTTCCCTCCTCCCCCGCCTCCCTCCCCCGCGCCTCCCTCCCCCCTCCCCCTGCTTCCCTCCCTCCCCCGATTCCCTCCCCCCTGCTTCCCTCCTCTCCCCTCTCCCCTGCCTCTTTCTCCCTCCCCTGCCTCCCTTTCCCTCCTTTCCTTCCCCCCCTCCCCCCGCCTTCCTCTCTCCCCCTCCCTCTTCCAGCCCCTCTCCCTCCTCCTCTCCTTCCTTCTCCCCTCCCTCCCTCCCTCCCTCTGACCTCAGGATCAGCCCTTAAGGCATTCTGGTCTGGCCGAAAGGCCCATGAGAGCATTTCAGGCATGGAAAGCTGAGATACTGTGGCAAAACATGTCCTACATGAAGGACCTCAGTGGGTGAGACCCCAGGGGGAAGAAGCGGCCATCAAAGGACGTACTTTCCTCTAAAGGGAGGAGAGAGCTTCCTCTTTGCTTATGGCCTTGTCTAAACACTGAGAGTTTGTGGACCCCAAAGTCTTCCACAGCCTTGACAGCTCATGTCAACAGCCTTGGGTGGTCACTGACGTCATACATAGAATGTGAATTGTTAAATCAACAGCAGCAGTCACCGTGCACTATCTTCCCATGCAGGACCTCTGTCCTCAATGAGTTGTACTATGAGCATTAACTGTAACACTTTTTTTCTTAACACTTTTTTTTTTAACATTCTTTTTTTTTTTTTTGACAGGCAGAGTGGATAGTGAGAGAGAGAGACAGAGAGAAAGGTCTTCCTTTTTGCCGTTGGTTCACCCTCCAATGGCCGCTGCGGCCGGTGCATCGTGCTGATCTGAAGCCAGGAGCCAGGTGCTTCTCCTGGTCTCTCATGCGGGTGCAGGGCCCAAGCACTTGGGCCATCCTCCACTGCACTCCCGGGCCATAGCAGAGAGTTGGCCTGGAAGAGGGGCAACCGGGATAGAATCCGGCGCCCCAACTGGGACTAGAACCCGGTGTGCCGGCACCGCAAGGCGGAGGATTAGCCTGTTAAGCCACGGCGCCGGCCTAACGCTTGTTTTCAGTTTTATTTTGTGTGTGTGTGTGCGAACTGTTGGAATCTTTACTTAGTGTACGGTTGGTCTTTTGTGTACAAAGTTAATTAAAAATGAATCTTAATGGAGAATGGGACTAGGAAGGAGAGAGAGAGGGGGAGGGGTGGGAGGAATCACTATATTTCTGAAGTTGTACTTAGGGAATCTGTATTCCTTAGAAAATAAAAATATAAAATTGGGGGAGCACCCACGCACATGCACATCACAGTGATTTGATGGAAATTGCAGTGGAGGCAGCAGTTTAAGAACTGTGGTGAGCTTTGGGGTGACCAGCAGGGTATTCAATGCAGTCCAGCAAAGTGGCGTTTAGGTGACAACTTGAAGGGGGAGTAGGAACATTCTGGACGGAGGGTGGTGGGCGTGTGCAGGGGCCTGAGGCTCAAGAGGAGGGAGAGCTGGGGGCAGGGACATCGGCCACACCCGATGAGGTGGGCAGGGGTCAGCTTCCGCTGGGCTTTGGTGCCATGCAAAGTAGTTTGGAGAATTTATCTCCCCAAGCACAAACATGAAAGATTTAAACATATAATGTTGGATCATTTTAGAGGTATTTATTTGAGAAGGAAATAGATAAATTGTATCCACTGGCTCGCTCTCCAAATGCTTCGACTGCTGGAACTGGACCAGGCTAAGGCTGAGTTCTGGGAACTCCATCCAGGTCTCTAATACAGGTGGCAGGGACCTCAGGACCTGGGCCATCTCTGGCTGCTTTTCCAGGAGCATTAGCAGGGAGCTAGATCACAAGTGGAGCAGCCGGGACTTGAACCGGCAATCCTATGAAATACTGGCATTGCAGGTGGCGGCTTAGCCCGTGGCCACCACGCTGGCCCCTTGCTCACTCCTTGCCGTGGTTGGAGTGTGGTGTGATGGTTTTGTTTTCTTCCCAGGGGTCCCCTTCAAGTGTAGGGAAGATGTGATACCCTACAACGAACTCGTGCAGCGATGTCACGGGGCAGCAGCCGGGGAACCTGACGCTGTAAGTGTTTCTGGAGCTCCTCTCCTCTCTAAGTGTTGCCTGGAAACCACAGAGGAAGGCTGTTTTCCCAGTTTTTGCGAAGGCAAAAGTCACAGGGCCCTGAAGTGGACGGCTGCTTTCCTTCCCCCTCTGTAGCAGTGAGTGTAAGCTGGGAACCCCTGATGGAGGCTCTACCAACACAAGCCTCCCACTGTGTGGCCCAAGACGGCCTCTCCTGCTGTCACAACTGCACTTCAGTTCATGGACGAGAAGAGGGGGGAAAGGAAAGGCACAGCCCAGCCCTCTAAGTGTATGACTCGCTATCACTTTTGCTTATGCCTCATTGGCTGGAAGGCAGTCACATGACCATGCCTAGCTGCAAGGGAGGCGGGAAAGGTAGTCCTTGCCTGTCTGTAACAGGGCTTCTTTGGCTCACAGAATACAGAGAACTGCATAAGAGTCTCCAAATTGGTGAGGGTTTTGGTGCTCCCCTGGGTGACGTGGGGTGGGTGGTGTGTCGTTCTAAACATGGGCATGCATGCTAGCTCTGGCATTCCTGGGTACCTTGGGTGCTGGAGTTCCCTTTACTTGTTGTAAAACAGAACAACCTAAAACTCGCCACTTGAGTGTTCTGGAGTGCACAACACAGTGGCACTGGGCACATTCGCTGGGGTGTGAGACAAGCACCACGGTCTGGTTCTTGAATGTCCTTGTCACCTCCAAAAAGGAGACCCCCATCTCCATTCAGCAGTAACTTTCCACTTATCCACTCCCCAGCTCTCAAATGCAAATCAGCTTGTGGTCTTTGTGGATTTGTCTGCTCAGCACATTTTATATGGATATAATCATGCAATCTGTGTCATTTTGTCTGGATTCTCTCACTTAGAATGATTTTCAGGTTCATTGTAACATAGATCTGAAACTAATTCTTTTTGATGGCTGAATAATATTCCATTTGGACTGCTGGGTTTCACACCTTTCCTCATCTTTTTTACTGCACTAAATAGTTTTTTTTAAAAATATTTATTTGCTTGAAAGGCAGTTGGAGACAGACAGATCTTCCGTCCACTGGCTCATCCCTCAAATGGCTGCAATGGCCGGAGCAGGGCCAGGCTGAAGCTGGGAGCCTGGAACTCCATCCAGGTCTTGCATGTGTGTGCAGGGGCTCTAGGACCTGGGCCATCTTCTGCTGCTTTCTCAGGTGCACTAGCAAGAAGCTGGGTCAGAAGTGGAGCAGCCAGGACTTGAGCCAGTGCCCATCTGGGATGCTGGCACTGCAGGTGGTGCTGAACCCACTGTACCACAATGCTGGCCTCTAAATAGTTTTTTAAAAAAATTTTATTTATTCGAAAGCAGAATGATAGAGAAGGAGTCAGAGAGAGAGAGTGATCTTTCATCTGCTGGTTCACTTCCTGAGGCTCACAGCATCTGGGGCTGGACGGAATTCAGGAGCCTGGAAATCCATCCGGGTCTCCTACAGGGGTGCAGGGATCCAAGTAGCTGGGCCACCCCCTGCTGTCTTCCCGGGTGCATTAGCAGGGAGCTGGGTCCCCGGTGGAGCAGCCGAGATTCGAGCCAGCACTCGGATATGGGATGCTGGGCTGCAGGTGCATCACAATGCCAGCCTCCCACTAAATGGTTTTGCTTTTTGTTTACTTCTCTTTTTTGTGGAAGAGAAAGCTGAAGTTTCTAATTCGGTGAGATGTGTACAGCCACCTGCACATAATGATTAAATCAAGATAACAAGGCCAGTGCCTCAGATAACTAGGACTTTTCCCAGTGAGAACCTTTGAAGTGCACTATTTTAGCAGTTTTTAAATATTCAATGCACTCTCGTTAGCCATAGTCTCCGTTTTGACCAATAAAGCTCAAATAAAGCCCCCTGCTGGTCTTGCTGGGTGGCAGGCTAGGGGACAGGGGGACCCACGCTCACAGGGAGCGCCCCCTGCTGGTCTTGCTGGTGCAGTCTCTGGGCGGCAGGCTAGGGGGACAGGTGGACCCACACTCACAGTCGTCTCTCTCCCAGGCACAGGTTTCCTTCTGCACACTCATGAACGCCACCTTCGGCGTGCTGGATGAATCCTGCGAGAGCAAAGCTCCCCCAGAGTCTCTGAAGGTAACGGTGCCGCCTTCGTCCTGATGTCTCAGTGTCACCTGGGGCGCAGAGAGTGATGAGTGAGCTGTTAGCTGATGTGTGATGTGTTAGGGTCGTGAGGGGGAGGGGAGGGGGAGGGGGAGGGGAGAGGGGAGGGGAGGGGGAGGGGGAGGGGGAGAGTGATGAGTGAGCTGTTAGCTGATGTGTGATGTGTTAGGGTCGTGAGGGGGAGGGGGGAGGGGGGAGGGGGAGGGGAGGGAGGGAGGGAGGGGGAGGGGAGAGGGGAGGGGGAGGGGGAGGGGAGGGGGAGGGGGAGGGGAGGGGGAGGGGAGGGGGGGAGGGACAGACGTCTCTTCTTGCAGACCGTGGCAGAGAACTTTGCTTCTGTGCTGGAACAAGCGTCGATGTCGTCTGTCAACTTCACCAGGGCGGAGTCGTCAGCCCTGGCTACGGTGTTGCTGCAGAGTGTGGAGAGCGCCACCGTGGCCACTCTGCTGAGAACTTCGGGGAGTGGCGGCCAGTGTGTCCGCACACAACAACTAGGTAGGGCGCCTGTCGGGGCAGCTCACGCCCAGCCACTGAGGTTCTGCTAGTTTGCTTTTATTCTTTTTTTTAATTTTTATTTATTTTTTTATTTTTGACAGGCAGAGTGGACAGTGAGAGAGAGACAGAGAGAAAGGTCTTCCTTTTGCCGTTGGTTCACCCTCCAATGGCCGCCGCAGCTAGCGCGCTGCGACTGGCGCACCGTGCTGATCCGATGGCAGGAGCCAGGTGCTTATCCTGGTCTCCCATGGGGTGCAGGGCCCAAGGACTTGGGCCATCCTCCACTGCACTCCCGGGCCACAGCAGAGAGCTGGCCTGGAAGAGGGGCAACCGGGATAGGATCGGTGCCCCGACCGGGACTAGAACCCGGTGTGCCGGTGCCGCAAGGCGGAGGATTAGCCTGTTGAGCCACGGCGCCGGCCGCTAGTTTGCTTTTAAATCTTGCCTATGATGATGGTCCTCATTTCAGTCCATGCATACCACGTGTACCAGTCCAGCCAGGATCATTGGCGTTTCCATCTCCTTATTCCCTGAGAGGCAGACATGGACATAGGGATAGACAGAGATGGAGATGGACAGACAGATGGGGCAGGTTCACTCCCCCCAGTGACCCTGCAACAATGGGGCGGGGCTGGGCCAGAGGTGGGAGCTGGAAGCTCAGTCCAGGCCTTGGCTGCTTGGGCCATCGCCTGCTGCTTCCCAGACTGCATGAGCAGGACTGGAGTCAAGAGCAGAGCCGGAACTGGAATCAGGCATTCCGCCGCGAGGCGTGGTGTTCCTGCCGGTGGCATCGTCACAGCTAGGCCAGACAGGGCTGCTCTCCATTGCTCCACGCTCAGAAGCTTCCGCGCCCGTCTCTTTGTTCTTCCTGTGTGATGATGCTGTTTCCATGTGCTTGGGGGTAGCAGAGACCCTGTGTCTCTCAGGATCTGTGCTAGAATCCTAAGCTTCCTATAGAAGCACAAAAGACCCCCACCCCCCAACAGCCAAGGTTACTATCTGTTTCTTTTAAAGATTTATTTGAGAGGTAAAGAGGGAGAGGTCTTCCCTCTGCTGGTTCACTCCCCAAATGGCCACAGTGACCAGAGCTGAAGCCACAAGCTTCTTTCGGGTCTCCCACACAGGTGCAGGGACCCAAGCACTTGGGCCATCTTCCACTGCTTTCCCAGGCCATCAGCAGGGAGCTGAATTGGCAGTGGGGCAGCTGGGACTCAAACCGGCAAACATGGGTACGCCGTTGGCTTTTTTTTTTTTTTTACTGACAGTAGATGAGATAGAAAACTCAGGGGGCCCCATCCTGGCTGACAGCTGGTGGGCAGCAGAGCCAGGCCCCCCTCGCTCCCTTTCTGTTTCCTTTGCTTTGGGAAGCTGCTTAAGTCTGGAGTGGCCAGAGCGTCCCTGAGTCTGTGGCTTGCTGTCCCCTTGGACTTCAGTCCCGGCTGTCTCTCTGGCACCAGCCCTCCGAGACTCAGAGGTCACTTCCCAAGCTCCAGCTCCCTTTCTCACTGGTTTGGGGCCATGCACCATGGGACCCGACGCCTTTTCCGTGGCCTTCTCCACTCTCTGCTGTGGACGGCACCTTTCATGGGCAGAGACCTCTCAGGACCTGCTGTCCACATCCCCTCATGCACTGCCTTCTGGTCTTAGATATCGAGAGCAAAGTTATCAAGGACGGGTGCGTCGGGGAGAGCAAGTTCTTCAGCCTGAAGGCCAAAGGGGACAAGATGAAGATCAGCTGCTCCATGGTGGAGGAAGCTGAGCCTGCAGGTACCTGTCCACTCCTGAGGGTCCCAGGCATGGTGCGGGTGACCGCCCCCTGCCGGCGAATTCCAAGCCTAGCACCGGGGGGTTGGGCACCGACCATGGTGGGAGCAGGAACGGCTGTGTGTGCAGCTAACGGTTTCTCCTGTGCTTTCTCATCCGGGGGAACCTGCAGGGCTCTCCGGAGTGGCTTTTGTGTCCTTTGCGGGCATGGAGTCCGTTCTAGACGAACGCTTCCTAGAAGACCCCTGGGGCTCTGGGGACAACTCCGGGAGGAAGCTGAAGATGAATTCACGTGTTGTTGGTGGCCTCACGACTGGGGAGAAGAAGGAGGGCTTCTCAGAGCCCATCGTCTACACCCTGGAGAACATTCAGGTGTGGGAAGGGGGCTCCACCGGGACCCCCATCCACCCCCCCATCCTCACTTCTCTCAGTGGCATTAGAGGTCTTCGTTTTATAGATGAAGGCTTTTATTCGGAGATAACTGTAGATTCAGTTGTAGGATGTAACACAGAGATCCCCAATGTAGCTGCTGCCAGGTTCCCCGAGTGGTAAGATCTAGAAAGTTCTATCCTGGCTAGCATTCTGCCCCTGATGCAGCCAAGGCGCAGGCCACTCGTGTTAGTAACGTGAGCCCGAGATCTGCGACGTGCGTCTGTACCTGCAGAGCGACAGGGGGTTGTGGGAGGAGAGAGAGAGATGTTGATCTGTCTGCTGGTTCACCTGCTAGATTCCCACGACAGCTGGGACAGGGGCCGGATGGCGCCAGAAGCCAGAACTCGGTCTGAGTCTGCCACGTGGATGGCAGGGGTGCAGCCACTTGAGCATTGCCTGCGTTAGCAGGAAGCTGGAATCGGCAGCGATGCCGGGCCTCGAACCCAGGCACTCCGCTGGGGGGTGTGAGTAGGGTACCCTCACCACCAGGCCCTATGCCTGCCACTCACAGCTATTGAGGTTGGCAGCACTGAATCCACTCACAGGCCCATGCCCAGGCCCCTTGATCTTCCAGCTAAAGAAGTAGGAAAGACCTGGTTGCATTTCCTGGGACAACAAATTCGACTTGCAGTAATAAAGCAAAAATACATTCTTCCTCTTCCCCATAATAGTCCCTAACACTCTTCAACTGGTCACAGCCGCTTTTTCCCTCTTAAATTTCCCATAGTCTCACTTCTGAAAGTTTGCCAAATAGTTTTTTTTTTTTTGACAGGCAGAGTGGACAGTGAGAGAGATTCCTTTTGCTGTTGGTTCACCCTCCAATGGCCACCGTGGCCAGCGTGCCGTGGCTGGTGCACCACGCTGATCCGGCAGGAGCCAGGTGCTTATCCTGGTTTCCCATGGGGTGCAGGGCCCAAGCACTTGGGCCATCCTCCACTGCCCTCCCAGGCCACAGCAGAGAGCTGGCCTGGGAGAGGGGCAACCGGGACAGGATCCAGCGCCCAAACCGGGACTAGAACCTGGTGTGCCGGCGCCGCAAGGCAGAGGATTAGCCTGTTGAGCCACGGCGCCAGCCGCCAAATAGGTTTTAATTTTCCAATAAGCGGCAGGTATAGTTAGCTCCATGTGTAGTGTGTTCCATCAGTCTGTGAACCTGCGTGTTGGGTTTCACACCAGCACCTGCACAGTCTTATCTCTGTACCGTTCACTGCTTCCCAGCCTTGTGGACTTACCCAGTTCTGACAATGTATCCCGCTCCTCTGTGCCCCAGGACATTTGCACGCACTGCTCAGAGTACCCTGCCCCCTTGTGCTGTACTCCCTTGCCAGTGTTTCTTCTGGGTAGCCACAGTGCATCTCTCAGGCCTCCAATTTCATTTCTTCCAGCCTGATTGGGCTTCTTTTATACATTCTTGGTCATTTTCAGCAGTGGCTAGAAATATTCCTCTGGCGACTTGTTTCTCTTACGTTTCTCCTCCCATTATCTCACTGGGGGACAGAACCGTGTCTGTCTTGCTGATGTTGTCCACAGACAGCACCACTCAAGGCACACAGTAGGTATTCAACCAAACATGGTGGACGAGTGAGTGAGGACATGAATGGCTAGTTTGGAAGCCCTGTCGTGGACTGGAAGGGGCCAGGAGCTTCCCTTTGGCAACCCGAATGGGCTGCCCCATCAGACTGGTCTCTGTTGCCTGTGGAACACCACAGGACTTGCTGTGCACTGTTGCACGTTGGTGGACCCGCCCTGTTCCCTACAGAGCACACCTGATACATCTTGTCCCTGGTGGCTCTTGGGAAGCCCCTGTTGAATCCGCTGGAGGAGGAAGTCTCAGTTGACCCAAACTTTGGATGTTTCAGCCAAAACAGGAGCATGAGAGGCCCATCTGTGTTTCCTGGAGCACCGATGTGGATGGTGGAAGGTGGACACGCTCTGGCTGTGTGATTCTGGAAGCTTCCGAGACACACACCGTCTGCAGCTGTAATCAGATGGCGAACTTGGCCATCATCATGGCCTCAGGGGAGCTCACGGTCAGTGCTGGTGATCTGTGCTCTGAGTCTCTGCTCCCAGATTGAACAAGAAAGTGCCAACTAACTGTTGTGTCCTTCATGGTTGGGGTGTCACAGGAGGGAGCCATGGGGACAGAGGGCGGTGGGTCATCTTTGTCATTCAGGGCGCCATTGCGGGCTGGGAAGTAGTGGACTCAGTGAGAGATGGCGATTCTAGGGAGGAACAACCCTGTGGGAATCACAAGTCTCATTTAATTCACACCTAGCATGAACTGGGCTATTTTGTTAGGTGTTTTTGGAGAGAGAGAGAGAGAGAGAAGAAAAAAGGAGGAGGAGGAGGAGGAGGAGGAGGAGGAGGAGGGAGGGAGGGAAATCTCCCATCTGCTGGTTCATTTCTCCAATGCTTGCAACATCTCGGGCTTGGACCAGGAGGAAGCCAGGAGCAGGAACTCGGTCCAGGCCTCCCACGCAGGTGGTAGGGGCCCAAGTACTTGAGCCACCACCTGCTGCCTCCTCCAAGGAGCTGCACGAATGGGAGGTGGAGCCCGGAGCAGAGCCAGGCATTGAACCCAGTTCCTCTTACATGAGACATGAGGACCCCAGGTGGTGTCCCAACCCTGACACCACTCATTCGCCTGGTTAAGTGTTTCTACATCCATGTACGGGATGGGAGATGGGGGCTTGGCAGCCTGCCTGGTCATGAATAGACAGAGGGGGGATTTGAACACGGGGAGATCTGACTGCATGGCCTTTCCTGCCACACCGAGGGGCTGGGTCACTCTCTGCCCTGCCTGGGGGATGCTGACCACAACTGCTTCCCGACAGCTGGAGTTCACCCTGTACATCATCAGCCACACGGGCATGGTCATCTCCCTGCTGTGCCTGGCGCTGGCCATCCTCACCTTCCTACTGTGCCGCTCCATCCGTAACCACAACACCTACCTGCACCTGCACCTCTGCGTGTGCCTCTTTTTGGCCAAGATTCTCTTCCTCGTCGGGATAGACAAGACCGAGAACCGGGTCTGTGTCCCTCGGGCGGTGCCCCCACCCAGGTCGTCATCTCCCCATATCTACCCCTGGGTCCCTGCATGCCAGTTCCCTCCTCGGGGCCTCTGCAGGTGCTCTTCTCACTCCCTTTCACGCTCACTGCCCAGCCCCTCGCCGAGTCGACCCTTTCTAGTGACAGGTGTCAGTTTGAAATCGCATCTGTGGTCCTGGTGTGTGTTGAGAGCGATTCTGCCGCCCCAGGGGGATACTTGGCAATATCTGGGGATATTTTAGTGGGGGTCGGAGGTGCCACTGCACAGCCCGTAGCGTGGCGGGCAGCCCCTCGTGACAGAGAAACAGTGTAGAGAGCATCTTGGGTGTTTGTGGTGCTATGGCTGAGACGCCATTCCTTGGTCCCTCCTGTCTCCCTGCCCTGCACTACTGGAGACCACAGGAGCCATCTGTTGTCCTATTTGTCATGTGTCCACCTCCACCACTAGACCATGAGCCTCAGCAGGGCCGTTCCCCGCCAGGCACCCTGCCTGACAGAGTAGGCTCTGTGGGATCCCCAGATGGGTGCTGTTGGCATCTTGGGTGTGACGATCCTTTTCCCTGGAGGAGGAGCCTCCTCACTGTGGGGCGTTTGGCACCTGGCCCCTCGGAGGGTGAATGGAATTTGTGCCACCTGCCACCCTTCCTGAGTGGGGCTGGGGTCCGACCACATCCATGAAAACGCAGACGGTGACTATTGCTGGGCTTGTGGGCCACATGACTGCTCGGCTCTGCCCTAGGATGTGAAAGCAGACATAGAGAGTAGGTTAAGTGGGCGTGGCTGTGTGGCAATAAAACTTTATTGACAACATAGGTAACCAGTGAGTGAGTGTGGTCTGCTGAACCCACACTCTCCATTCAGATACTCTCTGAAGCAGGGCGATCATGGTCAGCTTCCCAAAAACCCTTTTTTGTTTAAAAAAAAAAGGTTCTATTTATTTATTTGAGAAGTAGAGTTATAGACACACAGAGACGTCTTCCATCCATTGGTTCACTCCCCAGATGGCCACTATGGCCAGAGCTGAGCCGTTCTGAAGCCAGGAGGCAGGAGCTTCTTCCAGGTTTTCCACATAGTTGTAGGGGCCAAGGACTTGGGCCATCCTCCACTGCTTTCCCAGGCCACAGCAGAGAGCTGGATCAGAAGTGGAGCAGCTGGGTCTCGAACCGGCGCCCATATGGGATGCTGGTGCTGCAGGCAGTGGCTTTACCTGTTACACCACAGCACCAGCTCCTCCCCTAAAATCTTCCAGGCTCACTCTTGACCTTCTGGGGTGGTGACACCCCTAACAAGGATGACACCGTCTTGGGATCATCGTGTGTGTCTCCGAGTGGCTGGCGGGGCCGAGGGTGGGACCTGTAGTCCCAGTGGTCACTGCCCTGCCTGTTGCCCCTTGACCTGCGCCCTGGCTGGGGGGTTCTCACGCCCGTGCTTGCCCTCTGCAGATGGGCTGCGCCATCATCGCGGGCTTCCTGCACTACCTCTTCCTTGCCTGCTTTTTCTGGATGCTGCTAGAGGCCATAATGCTCACCCTGACGGTCAGGAACCTGAAGGTGGTGAATTACTTCAGCTCTCGCAACATCAAGATGGTATACCTCTGCGCCTTTGGCTATGGGCTCCCAGCACTGGTGGTGGCAGTCTCTGCTGGCGTCCAGCCACAGGGCTACGGGATGCACAATCGGTGAGTGTTGGCCTCACTTTCCCTGAACCCTTACTGCCCGAGTTCGTGATGCGTAGACAAGAGCAATGTGTATAATGTATGTTTTTTATTTTTAAAATTTAAAAAAAATATTTTGTTTAATTATTTGAGAGCTAGAATTACAGTGAGAGGGAGAGACAGAGAGAAAGGTCTTCCATCTGTTGGTTTACTCCCCAAATGGCTTACAATGGCCAGAGCTGTGCAGATCCAAAGCCAGGAGCCAGGAGCCAGGAGCCAGGAGCTTCTTCTAGGTCTCCCACGTGGGTGCAGGGGCCAAGAACTTGGGCCATAGCAGAAAGCTGGATTGGAAGTGGAGCAGCCGGGACTCGAACCTGCGCTCATATGGGATGCCGGCGCTGCTGGGGGAGGATTAACCTACTGTGTCACGGTGCTGGCCCCATGTATATGTTTTAAAGATTTACTTTTTATTTATTTGAAATGCAGAGTTACAGAGAGAGGAGGAGGAGGGAAGGGAACATTAAGAGTGAAAGCAAGATGGAGGGAGAGAGGGAGAGAGGGAGAGAGAGAGAGGGAGAGAGAGGGAGGGAGAGGGAGAGAGGGGGTGGGGGGAGAGGAAGAGAGAGAGGGAGAGGGGGAAAGAGGGGGGAGGGGGGAGAGGGAGAGAGACGGGGAGAGAGGGGGAGAGGGAGAGAGAGAGGGGAAGGGGGAGAGATGTGAGGGAGAGGGGGGAGAGAGGGGGGAGGGGCAGAGGGAGAGAGATATATAGAGAGAGAAAGAGAGAGGGAGAAATAGAGAGGGGGAGGAAAGAGGGAGAGGGGGAGAGGGAGGATGGAGAGAGAGAGGGAGGGGGAGAGAGAGGGAGAGAGACGGGGGGAGAGAGAGAGGAAGAGAGGGAGAGGGAGAGAGAGGGGAGAGGGAGAGAGAGGGAGAGGGAGAGAGGGGGGAAAGAGAGATGTCCAGCAGGGGGCGCACGTCTGCCCAGGAAGTCTGCAAGAGGCTGTGCCCAGGCCCTGATGCCACGCGGCCCGGGAGAGAACTTTGTTCTGGTCCTCTCCGCTGGTGCGTGTTTGAGCCAGAGTCACTGAGCCCAAGACCCTGACGCCGCCTGTCTCTCTCCACAGCTGCTGGCTGAATACGGACACCGGGTTCGTCTGGAGCTTTCTGGGGCCAGTGTGTGTGATCATCAAGGTGAGCAGATGGATCTGGGAACAGTGTCCTGGTGGGGGTGGGGAGCGAGGAGACCCCAGGGCTCAGAAAATGCGAATGAAAGGCCCAGCCTCGGGTTCTCCGTTCCCCTGAAGACTTCCCCCTCCCTTTTAAAAATATTTGTTTATTTAAAAATTACGGAGTCAAGAGATCACAGTAAGGTCTTCCATCCCTGGTTCCCTCCCCAAGTGACCCTAAGAGCTAGGACTGAGCCAGACTGGAGCCAAGGAGCTTCATCCAGGTCTCCGTGGGGGTCCCACCCCTCGGGCCATCTCCTGCTGCTTTCCCAGGCCATTAGCAGGGAGCTGGATGGGAACTGGAGCAGCCGGGACTCGAACTGGTGCCCACATGGGGTGCTGGCACTGCAGGCAGCAGCTTTATCTGCTGCGTCACAGTACGGGCCCTGAGAATTCTCCCTTCTGAACCTGAAGTGTGATGTTTTGACTTGCAATTGTTTTCATTCCAAAAATGAATGTAATTTAAAGAAAGACTTTTTTAAAAAGATTTATTTTATTTATTTGAAAGACAGAGTTAGAGGCAGAGACAGAGAGAGAGGTCTTCCATCTGCTGGTTCACTCCCCAGATGGCCACAACAGCCAGAGCTTCGCTGATCCGAAGCCAGGAGCGAGGAGCTTCTTCCGGGTCTCCCACATGGGTGCAGGGGCCCAAGCACTTGGCCCATCTGCTGCTTTCCCAGGCCATAGCAGAGAGCTGGATCGGAAGTGGAGCAGCCGGTTCTCGAACTGGCACCCATATGGAATGCCGATGCTTCGGGCCAGGGCTTTAACCTGTTGTGCCACAGTGCCAGCCCCTAAAGAAAGATTTATTTGAAAGGCATAGTGATAGAGATCTCCCAAATGCTGGTTCATTTCCCAAATGGCTGCAATGGCCGGGGCTGGGCCAAGCTGAAACCAGGAGCTTCATCCAGGTCTCCCACGCAGGTGCAGGGACCCCAGCACTTGGGCCACCCTCTGCTGCTTTCCTAGGCCACAGCTGGGAGCTGGATGGGACGTGGAGCAGCCAGGACTCCAGCCAGTGCCCAAATGTGTTACAGGTGGTGGTTCAACCTGCTACGCCACAGTGCTGGCCCCTTCTGATTGCTTTTTCATTCTAAAATCATGTAATTTTTTTAAACTTGTAATTGTTATTTCATGCTCAAAATGCAAATGTCGTTTTTTGGGGACTGGGACCATCAGCAGGTCCTGGCTGAGGTCATTGGACTTCAATCAGTACCAGTGCATGTCCCAATTCCCCCACCCACCCCCTCAAACTCCTCAATAAAGTACTTTTATCTCAGAAAAAAATGCAGATGTCCCTTGGAGCGGCCACAGTCTCCATTATTGTGCTTCAGCAAGAAGGAACCTATTGGGTGCTGGGTTAGACCACCGACGGCACTGGCATCCCTGTAGGCTGCTCCACTTCCAATCCAGTTCCCTGCTA
The DNA here is from genome assembly GCF_033115175.1 of Lepus europaeus. Lineage (NCBI taxonomy): Eukaryota > Metazoa > Chordata > Mammalia > Lagomorpha > Leporidae > Lepus > Lepus europaeus. Next base: position 2,509,802 of record NC_084846.1, on the reverse strand, counting down.
ATGCCCCTAGGAAAGCAGCAGAAGATGGCCCGAGTGCTGGGGTCCCTGCACCTGCGTGCGAGTCCCAGGTGGAGCTCCTGGCCCAGCCCTGGCTGTTGTGGCCATTTGGGGAGTGAAGCAGTGGATGGAAGACCTCTCTCTCTCACCCCATCTTTCAAATTAATTATTATGACTTTTTAGAGCGTGGTCTATCAGCCTCTCCTACGAGCAGGTGCTGGATGAGAGGAACGGCAGAAATTAATTCTGAGCAGTGCAGGACGAGGGTGGAAGGATGGAGTGAGAAGCTGGGGGCAGGCAGAGGGGCTGATGGCTGAGCCCATGGCTGCCTCCTCGGCTCCAGGGCAGAGTCTGCCGCCCCACCGTCCCTGTTGTCGCTGTCCTTGTACACTGGGACCTAAGCTTTGCCTTGCGGTTGGTTGTAGCCTGGCCATGCTGGGGCTTGTGTCTCCCAGACAGGGTTCCTTCCTCTGGCTGTCAAACGGGTGCCAGTCCCCCCGGGGTCCAGTGGCTCCAGGGCTGAAGCCGAGGCATGGGGCAGGCGGCCGGGGGTCCCCCCCAGGGCCGTCTCCCACTCCCGAGAGACGCAGGCTGCCGGACCCCGTGTCTCCCAGCGGTGGCTCTGTGTCTCAGCTTCCTGTCCCATGATGGTTAGGTCCTCGAGGACCACTTCCCACCCCCTCTGCCCCTGTGGAGACCCCGCCTCCAGAGACAGCGCCGCTGGGGGGAGGGTCTTGGGAGTCAGGATTCACATCTGTCTCTCTGTCTCTCTCACATACATTCACACTCTCTCTCTCACACACACTTTCTCTCACACATACACTCTCATACAAACACACACTCTCATACACACACACTCTCCCTCACACAGACACAAGCACACTCTCACACACATTCTCTTACACACTATCTCTCTCACACACTCTGTCTCACACACACACTCACACATACACTCTCACACACACACTCTCTGTCTCACACACACTCACACATACATTGTCTCACACACATTCTCTTACACACTATCTCTCTCACACACTCTGTCTCACACACACACTCACACATACACTCTCACACACACACACTCTCACACTCTGAATCACACATACACTCACACATGCACTCACACACACTCCACACATACATTGTCTCACACACTCACACACACACTCACACATACACTCTCACACACATACATTGTCTCACACATTCTCTCACACAGACACTCTCACATGCACTCACACACACTCACACATACATTGTCTCACACACACACACTCACACACACTCACACATACACTCTCACACACATACATTGTCTCACACATTCTCTCACACAGACACTCTCACATGCACTCACACACACACATACATTGTCTCACACACTCTCTCACACACACTCTCTGTCTCACACACACTCACACATACACTCACACATACATTGTCTCACACACATTCTCTTACACACTATCTCTCTCACACACTCTGTCTCACACACACACTCACACATACACTCACACACACACACACTCTCACACTCTGAATCACACAGACACTCTCACATGCACTCACACACTCACACATACATTGTCTCACACACTCTCACACACACTCTCTGTCTCACATACACTCACACATACATTGTCTCACACACATTCTCTTACACACTATCTCTCTCACACACACTTTCTCTCACACACACACTCACACATACACTCACACACACTGTCACACTCAATCACACATACACTCACACATGCACTCACACACAGTCACACATACATTGTCTCACACACTCTCACACACACACTCTCTGTCTCACACACACATACACTCACACATACATTGTCTCACACACATTCTCTTACACACTATCTCTCTCACACACTCTGTCTCACACACACACTCACACATACACTCTCACACACACTCTCACACTCTGAATCACACATACACTCACACATGCACTCACACACACTCACACATACATTGTCTCTCACACACACACACTCTCTGTCTCACACACACTCACACATACACTCACACATACATTGTCTCACACACATTCTCTTACACACTATCTCTCTCACACACTCTGTCTCACACACACACTCACACATACACTCTCACACACACACACTCTCACACTCTGAATCACACATACAATCACACATGCACTCACACACACTCACACATACATTGTCTCACACACATTCTCTCACACACTCTCACACACACACACTCACACATATACTCACACATACATTGTCTCACACACATTCTCTTACACACTATCTCTCTCACACACACTCTGTCTCACACACACACTCACACACTCACACACACACTGTCACACTCAATCACACATACACTCACACATGCACTCACACACAGTCACACATACATTGTCTCACACACATTCTCTCACACACACACACTCACACACACACATACACTCTCACACACATACATTGTCTCACACATTCTCTCACACAGACACTCTCACATGCACTCACACACACTCACACATACATTGTCTCACACACATTCTCTTACACACTATCTCTCTCACACTGTCTCACACACACACTCACACATACACTCTCACACACACACACTCTCACACTCTGAATCACACAGACACTCTCACATGCACTCACACACTCACACATACATTGTCTCACACACTCTCACACACACACTCTCTGTCTCACACACACATACACTCACACATACATTGTCTCACACACATTCTCTTACACACTATCTCTCTCACACACACTCTGTCTCACACACACACTCACACATACACTCACACACACACACACTCTCACACTCTGAATCACACAGACACTCTCACATGCACTCACACACTCACAATACATTGTCTCACACACTCTCACACACACACTCTCTGTCTCACACACACATACACTCACACATACATTGTCTCACACACATTCTCTTACACACTCTCTCTCTCACACACACTCTGTCTCACACACACACTCACACATACACTCACACACACACTGTCACACTCAATCACACGTACACTCACACATGCACTCACACACAGTCACACATACATTGTCTCACACACATTCTCTCACACACTCTCACACACACAATCACACACACTCACAATACACTCTCACACACATACATTGTCTCACACATTCTCTCACACAGACACTCTCACACACACACTGTCTCACACACACTCACACATACACTCACACACACTTACACATACATTGTCTCACACACATTGTCACACACATTCTCTCAAACACACTCTCTCACACACACACTCTGACTCACACACACTCTCTCTTTCACACACACATGCACATACACATTCAAGCCACTGCAGGTGTTAACTGCCTGAAGAACTTCACATAAATTCTCTTGTCAGGGTTCCCAGGCTGTGAAGGAAGCGGAAGCCTCAGCCCCCCTGCTCTGTCCCCGCCTCTTCCCCTCCTCTCCCCTCCTCAGGCCTCCTCCCTCCCTCCCTCCATTCTCTCTTCCTCTGCATTAAGTTCTAAAGCACAGACAGAAAATTTGCCTTCTTTTTCCGTCTGCTAGGATTTTTTTCTGCTCCATCTTTTTTTAAAAAAATTTATTTATTTGAAAAGCAGAGTAGGGGGGGAAGGAGGGGGAGAGAGAGAGAGAGAGGAGAGAATGAGAGAATGAGAGAGAGAGATCCTCCATCTTCTGGTTTGCCCCCACATAGCCCCGGTCCAGGGCTGGGCCAGGCGGAGCCAGGAGCCAGGAGCTCCACCTCGGCCTCCCGGGGGGTGCAGGGCCCTGGCTGGGCCTCCCAGCAGCGTCCTCAGACTCCCTGCACACAGCAGCGAGGATGCCCAGGGTTACTGCACTCTGGGCCTGGGAGACTGGGGTGCGCGGGGGGTGCATGGGGGTGGTGATCAGGGAAGCCGTGGGCCCTGCAGCAGGCCCCGGGGGTCGCGGCCCAGCTCCTGGCGACCTCTTGACCCCTCCCCCTGCCCCCGCAGATCAACTCCGTGCTGCTCACGTGGACGCTGTGTGTCCTGCGGCAGAAGCTTTCCAGCGTCAACGCCGAGGTCTCCACGCTCAGAGACACCAGGTGCGGCTCCCCCCCTCCCCTCTGCCCTCCCCTCCCCTCCCAACTTCCCCCTTCCCTCTCCTCTCCCCTTTCCTCCTTCCCCCTCCCCTTTCTTCCTCCCTTCCATCCCCACTTCCCTTCTCCCCCACTTGCCCACCCTCTCCCCTTACCCCTACCTTCCACTCTCCTCCCCTTCTCCCGTCCCCTCCTCCCCTCTCCCTTCTCCTCCTCCCTCCCCTCCTCCTCCCCCTCCTTCCCCTCCCCTCCTTCTCCTCCCTCTCCTTCTCCTCCCCCTCCTTCCCTTCTCTCCCTTCCCTCCCTCCTCTCCTCCCCTCTCCCCTCCTTCCCCATCCTTTTCCCTTACCCTACCTTTTGTTCCCCTCCCCTCTCCTCTCCCCTCCCCTCCCTCCTCTCCCCCTTCTCCTTCCCCTCCCCCTCCTTCTCCTCCCCCTCCTCCCTTCCCTCCCTCCTCTCCTCCCCTCTCCCCTCCTTCCCCATCCTTTTCCCTTCCTACCTTCTGTTCCCCTCCCCTCTCCCCTCTCCCTTCCCCCTCTCTTCTCCCCCTCCCCTCCCTCCTCTCCCCCTTCTCCTTCCCCTACCCCTCCTTCCCTTCCCTCCCTCCTCCCCTGCTCTCTCCCTTCCCACCCCTTCCCCTTCTCTCCCCTCCCCTCCCCTCTCTTCTCCCCTCCCCTCCCATCCCCTCATCTAAGTACCTATAGGATTTGATTTCCCACCATGTGGGCTTGGAGGCCCCACCCTCTGTCTGTCCACTCCCAGACGGCGGCATCCTGGGTCGCTTGGCAGCTTCCTTGGGCCATCCTGGAGCGAGCGTGGCCTGGGAGGACTAGGCACCAGCCGAGCCTCACGCTCTGCGAATCCCCTCCCCCAGGTTGCTGACATTCAAGGCCTTTGCCCAGCTCTTCATCTTGGGCTGCACCTGGGGTGCTGGGAATCTTCCAGATTGGACCCGTGGCCCATGTCATGGCGTACCTGTTCACCGTGGTCAACAGCCTGCAGGGGGCCTTCATCTTCCTCATCCACTGCCTGCTCAGCCGCCAGGTACGGGCTGCCCTCCCCTCCCCCATGCTCCTTCCCTACATCCCCCAGGGCTGGGAGGGATTCACCCCTCCCCGTGCTCTGCCTCCACCCCCCAGGTACGAGAGGAATACAGGAGGTGGCTGTGCAGGAGGCCCAAGCCCAGCTCCCAGTCCCAGACCACGGGGATGGTTCTGTTGTCCACGCCATCCGCTTCCAAAATGGTGAGGGACTGTGGGTTTGCCGGCACTGTGGGGTGGGGGTGGGAGCCGAGCCTGTCCACCCCGGCTGGCTGGTTGCGTGGAGAGTGGGGACTGAGGGTTGGGGTTTGGGGGCGCTGGTGTTGGGGCGCAGCAGGTTAAGCTGCCTCTTGGGACACTGGCATCCCATATCAGAGTGCAGGTTCGAGTCCCAGCTGCTCCACTTCCTAGTCAGCATCCTGTGCACCGTGCCTGGGAAGGGGGGGGGGTGATGGTCCAGTGACTTAGACCCCCGCAGGCATGTGGGAGACTGGGTTGAGTTCCAGGCTCTTAGCTTTGGCCTGGCCCAGCCCTGGCTGTTGTGGTCACTTGAGAAGTGGCCCAGTGGGTGGGAATCTGTCTCTGTCTCTGCCGTTTTGCCTTTCAAATAAACACATTTTTTAAAAAAAGAAGAGTTGAGATTCAAGATCCAGGCAGCCTGTGTTTACATCCCAGCCCTGGCCCTAACCAACGGTGCAATGTAAAAGCAGATCGCGCCGGGACTGAGACTGGCATAAACCAGCAGGTGAGATCAGTCGTATCCCACCCGTTAATAGAGAGGAAGCGGGTAGACTGCAGGCGGCTCAGAAGAAGGTGCCTTGGTCTAGTGTGAAGACACGTACAGCGTCCCATCAGCCTGCTCGGGTTCGGTCCCGGCTCCTGACTCCAGGGAGGCCGCAGTGCTGGCTAAGGTGCCTGGGATCCTGACCTCCACGTGGGGCACCTGGACTGTGTTCCTGGCTGTTAGCTTTGGCCCTGGTCCCTCTCTGGCTCCTGTGGGCCTTTGGGGAGCAGCAGAGGGGTTCTCTCTCTCTCTCTCTCTCAAATTCAAAAGAGAGAAAGCAAAGAGTGGCTATATGTCCAAGGGTACTTCTTTTTTTAAAATTTTATTTATTTTATTTTATTTTTTTTTTGACAGGCAGAGTGGACAGTGAGAGAGAGAGACAGACAGAAAGGTCTTCCTTTTTGCCATTGGTTCACCCTCCAATGGCCGCCACGGCTGGCGCACTGCGGCCGGCGTACCGTGCTGATCCGAAGCCAGGAGCCAGGTGCTTCTCCTGGTCTCCCATGGGGTGCAGGGCCCAAGCACTTGGGCCATCCTCCACTGCACTCCCTGGCCACAGCAGAGAGCTGGCCTGGAAGAGGGGCAACCGGGACAGAATCCGGTGCCCCGACCGGGACTAGAACCCGGTGTGCCGGCGCCGCAAGGCAGAGGATTAGCCTGTTGAGCCGCGGCGCCGGCCCCCAAGGATACTTCTAAACATTTGTTGAAAATGGAGCTAAAAGATCAGTTTATTTTGGCACAGAAAATTTACAAAGCTTGTGGGGAATGCATAGTATAAACAAAATGCATGGATTTCAGGTTTTCTTGGCATCAAAAAAATTTTTTGGTTCTATTTTCCATACATTTTTTGAAGTCTCTCTTGTATCTGTTTGTCTCTATATTTGTCTCTGTATAGCTTATGTGTACGTAATAAGATGTACTATCTGCTTAATGACAAAGGTTTTATAGGTATAGAAAATTTTAGAAAACTATTAGAAGCAACAACAACAAGGAAATAAAAGTTACTGTTCTCCCACACATGAGGGTCCGGGTAACAATACTTTTGACTCCAAGTAACCAAGATCCAGTGGCTTAGATAAATAGGGAATTGTTTTCCTTTTAAGAACAGAAGTCCAGGGGCTGGCATAGTGGTGACACCAGCATCTGTCAGTGAGCAGGCTTGGTACCAGGCTGCTCCACTCCTGATCCAGCTCCCTGACAATGCAACTGGGAGAGCAGCAGCAGACGGCCCAGGAGCTCGGGCTCCTGCACCCACGCACGAGACCTGGGTGGAACTCCAGGCGTCTGCCTCGATCTGGCCCAGTCCTGGCCATTGCAGCAGCATTTGGGAGGGCGTAGCAGTGGATGAAGACCTCCCTCCCTCCCACTCTCTCTCTCCCCCCCCCCTCTGCCTTTCATATAAATAACATAAATCTTCAAACAATGGAAGTCCCGAGTGAGGCATTGCTGGAATTGTTTTGTTGCTCAGTGGTGTTGTGAAAGATCCAGGCTCGCCATGGGTTTCCATTCAGCTATGGGCACGTTGGCTTTTCAGCTTAGTGATTCATGGTTGCAAGATGGCTGTCACAGCTCCAGATGTCAGAAATATGTCTAAGGCGGGCGACTCTCCTTCCGTGCCTCCTTCTGTGACAGGAAATAGAGGTTTCCCAGCATGCACTTGGTGCATTCCTATTCACCGACTTGGTCAGACCTGTATCCTGTGACCACTCCCGGTGGCACGGTAGCCTGTGCAGCCGAGCACTTGGCTCTCCGGTGTCTGCAGGAGGACGAGTCGTGGCTGAGAGGTTGGGAGTGGCTGGTGGTTTCCAGCAGTGCCCACGGCAGCTCATGGGTCTCCTTCTGGTCTTTGCGGCCGTGTATCTCTGTGAGCATGTGTAATGCCCGTGCCCCAGTGAATGTATCCTGAGAATCCAGCATAATGTTCGTGCTGTGCACTCAGAAAACCCTTCTCTCTCTCTCCCAGGGTTGACGTCCTGTCTTGCTTTCAAGTACGCCGTGGAGCGCCGTTGAGGGTTGGCCAAGCCTCCAGGAGCCTCCTGGAAATCGCTTTGCAGCTTCCTGGGGAAACCAAGAGCCTGCTTGCTTGCCAGGGACCCCTGGGGCTCAGAGCCGGGGTGGTGTGGGGCCGTCCTCCTCGATTCCTGCACTGGCCAGGAGCCAGCATTCTGCTCCCAGGACTGTTTTCTTCTGTGGTTCTGCGACTCGAGTTTGCAGTTTTGGGAGGCGACAGAGCCCCACTCAAAGGCTGCCAGGTTGCTTCCTCCAACTTTGTCAGTGCATGGCTCCAAGCCTGCCCCCCCCCAGCGCCCGGCACGTCCTGGACACACAGTGGCCCTCGCTGGTCTGTCCCTGTCTCACCGTCACGAAGACTTGTTTTAAAGAAACAGGAACTCATCCGTGCCAGTCCCGCGGTTCCCACCAGCACACGACATACGGGCTACACTGGCCCAGACACAAAAGAACGGCCTGGGTGTGTTAGAGTGTTCCACGGAGCGAATTCTAGACTTTCCCGGAGGGCTGAAGCATTCCGCTGCTGACGACGCCTCTCTCACGAGGGCTCTGGTTTCCTGAGGTTTTCGAGTAACCAACGGCTCCCTCTGCTCCACCTTGTTAAGACTCGGCTTGGATTCCCTGTGCCTGCAATGGGATGGCTACCTGTCCCTAATGCCTCGAGAGCTTTAGCAAGGAAGCAGGTGGACATTTAAGGAGTCAAACACTCCCAGCCTCCCCGAAGAGAGGATGCCTGGATCGGTAGCGGGAGAATGGCTGGCGAAGCGGTTGATGAGAAAATCGGAGGTCTCAGAATTCACCTGCTCATCCAGAACCTGTGTTTATCGTGTCCCAGGGACCCATAGATATGGTTGTCTGAGATTCAGTGTTCTAGAACCTTCTAGAACCTAAGCCGACAACAGAGCTTGTCCAGAAACCAGAAGGGAAAGTGTCTTCCTGTTGACATGGAGATTGCATCTGCCATCTGTCAGATCCCGAGTCATTTTTGTCTTCTCTTTGAGGCGCAGTTTGGGCATGGCCTTGGCTAGGAAGCGTCCTTTGGGGTTAGGCTTAGAGAAACGGGATTATTTGCTCCTCAAGTCTCATGGTTTTTCATCTTGCATTATAATTTCTTTTGTGTCTTCTACTTAGTCTGTGAGCTCCAGATGGCGTGGGATTTTTCAGTAGATCTTCAATAAATGCGTTGAATGAGTTGAGTGGTTGCTCTCCATGTTGCAGGCGAGGAGATGGAGGCTCAGAGAGGTGAAGCCACCATCCCAGGGTCACACAGCTCCAGGTGGCTGAGCTGGGCTTCGAGCTGCTGGCCACAGAATTCCTCCTCTGCACCATTTGTCCTGCTCCTTCTCCATTTTGCCACCAGGAATCCTCAGGCTGGGTGCACGGGAAAGAAGGAATGCATATATCTGCCTGGAGTCATCCGAGCCACTGGGATCCAGTTAGCTCAGGAGCAGCAGGTGCTGCAGAGTTGTTAACACTCAGTAGATGGAGGCTCCACCGTGGCCATTCTTGGAACTGCAACCAGGGAGGGGGGCAGCGCACGCTTCCAAGGAGAGCTTGTTGTGCCCAAGGGGAAGCTCCTGGGGGCATGGGAGGAGCCAGAGGTGTCAGGGTCTCACCCGTGCCCAGCTGTGGGGGTTGATAGCATCAGTGGCCCCGAGAACGGTCTCCATCTGCCCACACCCTGTCCCCGTCACTTTGCGACTCTCTCCCATTCAGAGTCTAGATCTGAGCTCGCTTTGGCCAGTTGAAGGTGAGTGACGAGACTCGAACAGGAGTTGTGATTTCCTTCCCGCCGGGCACACCGCTCCCTTACCTGCACCCCACCGATAGGGTTTGCTCACGTTCGCTCCCTTACCTGCACTCGGAGCAAAGGCCCTAGCACGGCGGGCTGGGGAGAAGTCGGCTGCACCGGCTCGTGGCCGGCTGCAGTGGTGGGAGCAAGTCCAGCCAACCTCAGCAGGCTTGAGTCACCTACAGATGGGAGCAGCCATAAACACCAGTGGCTGAAGACCCCAGGTTCTGGGGCAGGTTTGTCAGGAGCCTTGTGTGTGGCGAAGGCCACCGGGCATGACATGGTAGGGTGTCCACGTTGTGTTTAATTCCAGCCTGGGTTTTCTTTGAGCTCTGGGCATCGTGCATTCTGGACCGGTTGAATATAGTTCTTCCTGATGGAAGACTTGCACGAGGCTTTGTCTTTGTAGGGGTGTCCCGTGCTGCTTTAAGCAGTCACAGAGGGAGCTGTGTTTCTGAGGTGAGTGGGGACAAGCTGTGACCTCTGCAGCAGTTTTTCTTAGAAACCAGCCACAGTGAATTCCTTTGCCTCTGGACTCCCGTTTGTGTCCACTAGAGGGAGACAGAGAGACATGAAAACGACAGGGTTTCTCACATCTCATAGGTAAAATGTGAAATTACTTTGCCTTCCTTTGTAAGGTATTTATTTTATTTGAAACACACACACACACACAGATCAAGATCTTCCATCTGCTGGCTCACTCCCTAAATGCCCGCAACAGCCAGGGCTGGGCCAGGCTGAAGCCAGGAGACGGGAACTCCATCCAGGTCTCCCACATGGGTGTGGGGACCCAAGCACTTGGGCCATCACTGTTGCCTTCCCAGGTTCATTAGCAGGGAGCTGGATTGGAAGTGGAGCAGCTGGGGCATGAACTGGTGCCGCTGTGGGATGCTGGGGCTGCAGAAGGCGGCTTTACCTGCTGTGCCACAACACCAGGTCCCAAGCAGCCTCTTCTTTTATTTTTCGACAGGTAGAGTTACAGACAGTGAGAGGGAGAGACAGAGAGAAAAGTCCTCCATCTGTTTGTTCACTCCCCAAATGGCGGCGACGGCCGGAACTGGGCCGATCAGGCTCCAGGAGCTTTCCCCAGGTCTCCCATGTGGGTACAGGGGCCCAAGGACTTGGGCCATCTTTCACTGCCTTCCCAGGCCACAGCAGAGAGCTGGATTGGAAGAGGAGCAGCCTCATATGGGATGCCGGCACTGCAGGTGGAGGATTGACCTACTGCACCACAGTGCTGCCCCCCCACCAGCAGCCTCTTAACTGCTGAGCTAAATGCACCCCCCCCCCCATTTTACCCTCCTAGTGTCCAAATGTTTTGTGGTGCCCCTGACTAGGAATACTAAAGTACTTGGAAAAGTATTGAACAATTGAAGACAAGGGTTTCAGAGAACTTACAACATCATTTTAGGCTTAAGCAGTTTATTTAGCCTCAGACTAGCATTATCACAATTTTGCTTTCCTGGTTTTAAGATAAGTGAATTCAAAAACAATATTTTCAAATCAACCTTGGGAAAAAACTAGTCACCAATATCATTCGGCCTTAAAACAGAAGGTGGGGACCGGTGCTGTGGTGTAGCAGGTAAAGCCACCACCTGCATGGCTGGCCTCCCACACAGGTGCTGGTTTGAGTCCTGGCTGTTCCACTTCTGATCCAACTCTCTGCTATGGCCTGGAAAGCAGTAGAAGATGGCCCAAGTCCTTGGGCCCCTGTACCCACGTGGGAGACCCGGAAGAAGCTCCTGGCTCTTGGCTTCGGATCAACCCAGCTCTGGCTGTTGCGGCCATTTGAGGGGTGAACCAGTGGATGGAAGACCTCTCTCTCTCTCTCTCTCTCTCTCTGTCTGTCTCTCTGTCTCTGTCTTTGTCTCTTTCTCTGCCTCTCTGTAACTCTGCCTTTCCAATACATAAATAAATAAATAAATAAATAAATAAATAAATCTTTATGAAGAACCCACAGAAGGTGGTCCTGCAATTTGCAGCAAGCAGGGGCACGATTAGGAGGGCACCCCAAATTATTTGCACCCTGAGAAGCCAAATGATGTCATGTGGTGGTTATGAGATGTGAGAACCCTGCAGCTTCTACGTGAGTCTCTTGTCTCCCTCTAGTGGGGTGTAGGGGACATTACACAACCATATTGAAAAATGAAATTCTGGAGACCATGGCGATGGGCGAAATCAGCCAGACCTAGGAAGACAAGTACTCGTGGAAGTTAATATACGTAGGACACAAAAATTGTGTGGCTGTCATGTCACTTGGTGTGACAGCTCTGGCCCAAAGTGCTGGCATCCCATATGGGCACCGGTTCCTGTCCCGGCTGCTCTACTTCTGATCTAGCTCTCTGCTATGGCCTGGGAGAGCAGTAGAAGATGACCTAAGTCCTTGGGTCCCTGCACCTGTGTGGGAGACCCAGAAGAAACTCCTGGCTCCTGGCTTTGGATCGGCACAGCTCCGGCCAGTGCGGCCATCTGGGGAGTGAACCAGTGGATGGAAGACCTCTCTCTCTGTCTCTACCTCTCTCTGTAACTCTGTCTTTCAAATAAATAAAATAAATCTTTAAAAAAATATTTTTAAAAGTGAATGTACCAGCAGAGCTTGGTTGCATAATCTGTCTGATATGTGGGATCTAAAACATGACAAAAACCCAGTAAATACCTAGAAACAGGATAGAATGGTGGTTTTCTGGGGAAGGAGAGGTCATTGAAGATGAAGCTGAAGTTGCAGTCCCATAGGATGAGAAGAGCCTGGGGACTATTGGAGGTCAGGAGGATTCCAGTGAGTGCTTTGTGCTGGAACTCTGCTCAGACAGAGGGTTTTAGGTGTTTAGGATGTTTGGAAAGGCAGAGTGACAGAGACAAGACAGATCCTCCATCCGCTGGTTCGCCCTCCCAATGGCCACAACAGCTGTGACTGGGCCAAGCTGAAGCCAGGAGCCTGGAACTCTGCCTGGGGCTCTCCCGTGGGTGGCGGAGGGAAGGAGAGAGAGAGAGAGAGAGAGAGAGAGAGAGAGAGAGAGAGAGAGAGAGAGGTCTTCCATCTGCTGGTTCGCCCTCCCAATGGCCACAACAGCTGTGACTGGGCCAAGCTGAAGCCAGGAGCCTGGAACTCTGCCTGGGGCTCCCCGGTGGGTGAAGGAGGGAAGGAGGGAGGGAGGGAAGGAGGGAGAGAGAGAGAGAGAAAAAGAGAGAGAGAGAGAGAGAGGTCTTCCATCCGCTGGTTCACTCTCCCAGTGGCCACAACAGCTGTGACTGGGCCAAGCTGAAGCCAGGAGCCTGGAACTCTGCCCGAGGCTCTCCTGTGGGTGGCGGAGGGAAGGAGGGAGGGAGAGAGAGAGAGAGAGAGAGAGAGAGAGAGAGAGAGAGGGAGAGAGAGAGGGAGATCTTCCATCCGCTGGTTCACTCTCCCAGTGGCTACAACAGCTGTGACCGGGCCAAGCTGAAGCCAGGAGCCTGGAACTCTGCCTGGGGCTCCCCGGTGGGTGAAGGAGGGAAGGAGGGAGGGAGGGAAGGAAGGGGAAAGAGAGAGAGAGAGAGAGAGAGAGAGAGGTCTTCCATCCGCTGGTTCACTCTCCCAGTGGCCACAACAGCTGTGACTGGGCCAAGCTGAAGCCAGGAGCCTGGAACTCTGCCCGAGGCTCTCCTGTGGGTGACGGAGGGAAGGAGGGAAAGAGAGAGAGAGAGAGAGAGAGAGAGAGAGAGAGAGAGAGAGAGAGAGGTCTTCCATCCGCTGGTTCACTCTCCCAGTGGCCACAACAGCTGTGACTGGGCCAAGCTGAAGCCAGGAGCCTGGAACTCTGCCCGAGGCTCTCCCGTGGGTGGCGGAGGGAAGGAGGGAAAGAAAGAGAGAGAGAGAGAGAGAGAGAGAGAGAGAGAGAGAGAGAGAGAGAGGTCTTCCATCTGCTGGTTCGCCCTCCCAATGGCCACAACAGCTGTGACTGGGCCAAGCTGAAGCCAGGAGCCTGGAACTCTGCCTGGGGCTCCCCGGTGGGTGAGCACTTTCACAGGCGTGTTAGCAGGGAGCTGCTGTGAACATGGAGAAGGGGGAGGGTTCGCTTGTCTTGCTCCAGGGCTGAGAGAGAAAGCTTTCACATTTACCCACTCAGTGTGAAATTACCTGTTGGCTGGTTCTGTATGACTTTACTATGCTAAGGTATCTTCTTTCTAGAACTAATTTGTTGAGTTTTTTTTTTGTCATGAAAGAATGTTGAATTTTATTGAATACCTTTTCTGAATTTTTGAGTTGATCATGTGATTTTGTATTTTTACAAATATTTATTTTCTTGAAGGGCAGAGTTAGAGATACAGAGGTCTTCCATCCACAGTTCACTCCCTAAATGGCCCAGCTGGAAGGAGGGAGGGAGGGAGGGAGGGAGGAAGGGGGAGGTCTTCCATCTGCTGGTTCACTCCCCCAGATGGCTGCAACAGCCAGAGCTGTGTCTATCAGGAGCCAGGAGCTTCTTCCAGGTCTTCCCACATGGGTGCAGGGGCCCAAGGACCTGGGCCATCTTCTACTGCTTTCCCAGGCCATAGCAGAGAGCTGGATCGGAAGTGCAGCAGCTGGGATGAACTGGCGTCCATATGGGATGCTGGCACTGCAGGCAGTGGCTTTATCTGCTCTGCCACAGCACTGGCCCCCAGAGAAGCAATCTTTCAATGCGGTGTCTTGCAAAGGAGGAAGCGGTGGTTATGTTTTGTGTTTTTGCTTTGCTTGTAGGTAAAGGGTTGATGCTTTTCTTCCTTTCTTGAACTGTGGTTTCCTCTTGTGTGATGGTTGGTAAAAAAGGGTCTGGCTTCTGGGTGGAGTGAGTAGGGTCTATTTAGTGCCGGGGAGTGGGAAGTTGGTGACTTGGTGAGAAGAAGACGAGCATTTTGTGAAGGGACGATTTATTCAGGTGTGGGTAGGGTTAAGGTTAAGGTTAAGACCCTGGGGTCAGCAAGGTTGGGGGAGTTCTCTCCTTGGGGAGTTCTCTCGATGGGGTAAGGGGGAGGAAGTCACGGTGACATGGAAAGGACTCCTAGTCCAGAACGGAACACAACCACTGCCAGGATGTGCAGGCTCAGCAGGAGAGGTGGTGCTGGGGAGCTAAGTCCCCCATCTCTCACCCCTCCAGCCATCTTCTCTCCTACTAGAGCTCCCCTTTCCCAACCCAGAGGCAGACAGAACACACGAGGGCTCCACACACAGTTCCTGAAAGACGGCGTCTCCGTGCTTGGAGTAGGGCACAGGAGGGTGGAGGGAGGGCAGATTTTCCCACAGTTGCCTGGAGTGAATTGTTAAATGTGTGTTCAGGTTAGAGAAGGGGGCCTGGCATTGTGACACAGCTGGTTTAGCCACAGGCAGCAATGCTGGCATGCCAAGTCCTGGCTGATCTGCTCCCAACTCAGCTCCCTCCTAATGTACCTGAAGGCAGCAGATGATGGCTAAAGTAGTTGGGCCCGTACCACTGACCTGGGAATCCCAGATGGAAGTCCAGGCTCCTGGCGTTGGCTTGGCCCAGCCCTGGGTGTTGTGGCCATTTAGGGAGTGAACCAACAGATCTCTGACTCTACATTTCCATCTCTGCCTTTGAAATGAATCTTAAGTTTGAGAAGTGACCACACCCAATTTTGTTTCTCAAATGGGCACTTGTTCCCTCGTGTTCTGCGAGGGTAACAGGTAGGATATCCTCCTGCTGTTCTACCCTATGGAGAGACTGCAGGGAAATTTCAAACCAAGCATCCTCATGGCTTAGCTCAACCAAGCATCCTCATGGCTTCTGCTTCTGTTATTTCTTCCTCTGTTCATTGGCTGAGAGGCTACTCTATGGTGTGTCTGTGCCCCCCTCTGGGTATTTGCACTCCCACAGTCCAAGAGAGACACAAACTGGATGAACAGGTGCGCCAATGTCCAATAGAGAGAAGCATTCCAAGGGAGGCATCTCTGCTTGGCTCCCGTTGATTGCTGTGTGGACCAAGCCATGGTCCAGTCGGCTGGGACTGGAAGGGGAAGTCAGATTGTTCCAGGCCTGACTGCTTGTGTGCAAAGAACTTTGGCTGTGGAACAAGTCACACCTATGATTTACCTTTTTTTTTTTGCCTAAAATAACAATACTTCATTTAGTGCATGGTTTTGTGGGTGGGCTAGACATTGTCTTCTGAGTGTGGGCTGGCTTGGCTGGTCTCTAATGGGCTCTCTTTTTTTTAAAGATTTATTTATTTTATTTGAAAGGCAGAGTTACAGAGAGGGAGAGAGAGAGAGAGAGAGAGAGGAAGGGAGGGAGAGAGGAAGGGAGGGAGGGGTGGATGGAGGGAAGGAGAGATATCTTCATCTACTGGCTCACTCCCCAAATACCTGTGACAGCCAGGGCTGGGAGATACAAGAGTCATGAGCTTGGAATGCAGTCCAGGTGTCCCAGGTATCCCAGGTAGGTGGCAGGGACCCAACTCTTGAGCCATCACCTGATGCTTCCATGGAGCTGGTGTCAAGAGCAGAGTGGAGACTTACACCAGGAATTCTGATGTGGGTGTCCCCAAGCGGCATTTTACCTGCTGTGCCGAACAGCCACTCTTTAGGTATTTGAAGCTTTGAAATTACTTATTTTCTATTTTTATTTGAAGGAGAGAGAGGAAGGGAGATGGAGAAAAGACAGAGAGGGCTCTTCCATCTGCTGGCTCACTCCCCAAATGTCTGCTGTAACCAGGGCTGGGCCAGGCAGAGGCTGTGAGCCTGGAACTGCATCTGGGTCTCCCACGTGGGCAGCAGAGGTCCACGTACTTGAGCCACTGCTGCTGCCTCTGGGGTGTGCATTGGCAGGAAGCTGGATTGGAAGTGGAGTAGCTGGGGCTCAAACTACGCCCTCCAATATGGGACGTAGGTGTCCCCAGGGGTAACTTAGCCGCTGTACCACACGACTGCCCCAGGTCACTAAGTTTGAAGTTCAGATAGTTTCCACTTCACTGGAGCTGATGATGAGGGACTTGAACCCTGGATATTTGCAGCTGGACAAGTGATGCAGCCCAGTTTTTGAGATCACACCATGGGCTTGTTTCTAGCAGCTTGTTTGAAGACTGTATTGCACAGCTCTAATCTATAAAAAAGTCGGTATGAAGAAAAAACGGTGTTAACACTAGGAATAACTGGGCCAGGTTTCAGAAATGGGGTGCACTCAGGGCCGGTGCTGTGGTGCAGTGGGTTAAGCCACCGCCTGCTATGCTTGCGTCCGTTATGGGCACTGGTTCGAGTCCCGGCTGCTCTACTTCCAATCCAGCTCCCTGCTAACATACCTGAGAAAGCAGTGGAGAATGGCCCAAGTTCTTGGGCCCCTGCACCCACGTGGAAGACCTGGGTTTATTTCTAGGCTCCTGGCTGCTGCCTGGCCCAGCCCTAGCCACTGTAATCATTTGGAGAGTGAACCAGTGGATGAGATTCTCTCTCTCTCATCTCTCTCTCATCTCCTCCCTCTCTCTCATCTTCTCTCTGTCTCTCATCTCCTCTCTGTCTCTAAATTTCTCTATAACTCTTTTTTCAAAAATATATGTCTTTTTAAAAGAGATTTATTTATTTATTTGAGAAGTAGAGTTACAGAGCAGAGAGAGAGAGGTCCTCCATTTGCTAGTTCACTCCCCAAATGGCTTCAACAGCTGGAGCACAGCCAATCTGAAGCCAGGAGCTTTTTCTGGGTCTCCCATGTGGGTGCAGGGGCCCAAGCACTTGGGCCATCTTCTACTGCTTTCCCAAGCCATAGCTGGATGGGAAGTGAAACAGCTGGGACTTGAACCGGGTGCCCATATGGGATGCTGGCACTGCAGGCGAAGGCTTAGCCTACTACACAACAGCTCCAGCCTCCAAGAATACATCAATCTTTAAAAGAAACATGCTGCAGGGATGCTTAGGAGTGAACCACATGTTGTGTATTCGGAGTGGCTGACCTTAGGGGTGTCTGCTGTATTTGGGCTGAGTCTTACTGGGAGGTCTCTAATACAGACGAGACAAACGTCAGATAAGAATCTCGCCAGCCGTGGGGACTGGTGTAATTCTGTTGGGTAGTCATCCCTCAAGACCAGGAATATGTGTAAGTGTTTGCATGTTTTTTCCAAAGGGGCAAATTAAGAAGTAATTTCATCATGGGAAGTTGGGTAATACAGAGATGAGCTGATCCCCCTACTCTTGGCCTTTGATGCTTATGGTGAGCGTTTTCCCAGTCAGGTCCATTTCCTGAGACGGTTATTGGTGTCGCATTCTGTTGCCTGGTTTTTCTGCCTGACACCATCACTATTTCCAAGTCCATCTTCTGGGGGCACCTTCTTTATAAACTTTTACTGAAGTGTAAAATCTCATGCATTTGCTATATACAGAGTCGGGGACATGGTGTTACTTTCCCCCACCCTCCTTCCTTCTCCTAGTCCCACTCTTATCATTTACAAAGATCTATTTTCCGTTAACTTTATACTCACAATATTAGCTCTACCCTAAGTAAAGAGTTCAACAAATTGTATGAAGAAAAAAACCTCACTGTTCCCCAACAGTTGAGACAAGGGCTGTTAAAATACTGCGTCACAGAGTATCAATTTTCACTGCTCTATCACTTACCCCAGATCAGGGGGGACACATGGTATCTGTTTTTTTGGGACTGGCTCATTACATTAAGTATGATGGTTTCCGGTTGCTTCCGTTTTGTTGCAAACGACAGGATTTTGTTTTTTACCACTGTGTAGTATTCTGTCGTGCACGTATAGCTGTGGTTTCTTTATCCAGTCTTTGGTTGGAGGTGTCTTTAACACGGCTCCCCCAGTCCTGGCTGTCTTCGCTGTTCTCATGAAAAGAGAATGACTGGACTCCATGTTAGGCAAACTCACAAACAACCCAGCCTCCCCACCCACAAGGCTCCTTGAGAAACCCAGCCTGCAGATAAGTAGTGGTCTACTTCCTCTTGGGTGAGCGGCCAGAAGCGGGGACTCGACCTCCTCTGGGTAAGTAGACACCGGTCCGGTGACTTCTCACAGGGTGATTTTGGGTCTAGAAAAATCCTTTGGTTCTGGAAATGCTTTAGGGGCACCTCGTTACATTGCTGATTTCTGACAAGCTGTGTGGGAACCTCCGGCTCATGTTTCTCCGCTTCTGCTTGGGCAAGGAATGAGCATGCAACCGACTGGCTGGCACCATTGGAGACACCTTGGCACGCTCACAGCAGGTGGTGGGGTTTTCATTAAGAGGCTTACTGTGCCCTGGAACAACAGTGTTTCAAGAAGAAATGAGCGATTTTTATTTTTCAATCTTTGTATCTGTTTGTTTGAAAGGTGGAGAGGGAGAAGGAGTGAGAGCGAGCTAGTATCTGGTGGTTCACTCCTCAAGTGAACAGAGTTGGACCAGGCTGAAGTCAGGAGCCTGGAACTCCCCCAGGGTCTCCCGCATGGGTGGCAGGGACCCAAGGACTTGCGCCGTCACCCACTGCCTCTCAGGGTGGGCATTGGCAGGAAGCCAGATCGGAAGCTTGGAGCAGGCTCCCCAGCGGTGGCTTAACCTGCTGTGCTGGGCCACATGCCTCTCAGCTGTTTGTCTTAGAGGCAACTGATGGTGTGGGATTCTTAAGTGCCCTCCAGGATTGCTTCAAGCAGATATAAAACCATGATACACACATGTATGCACTTAGTGCAGTTATGTGTCTGTCCACACATGTATGACTTTGTGCCTGGATGTACATATACATATAAACATGTGTATAATTATATGAAAGAATTCCAAAAAGCTCATGGATAATTGAATTAAAAGGTGTTTATTTTGGTACATTTTTTGACTACTTCTTTTTTTCCTAAAAATACGTAGTACCTTATCATCTCTGAAATCATCCTACTCTGCAACACATCAGAACTCAGGCCTGTGTAACTAGAACTCAATACTCATAAAATAACATTAAAATTAAGAAAAAAACTAGAAGAAAGAATTTTGAATGTTTTTTAGCATAAATATTTGAGGGTACAGATATGTTTATCTGTATTGGACATTATACAATTCTGTGTGTGTGTATCTCATCTCATAAGGTACCTGATAAATATGTACAATTTTTGTATGTTAAAAATTAAATTTTTATACAAATTGAGATCTATGCATAGCTTTTTTATAAAACAGTATTTCCATGAACTTTTTGGAGACTGATGGAATGTTTTTAACTTAGAGGAGGTAACTTCCCTGTTACATCAATGTTTTATCAATATATGTGTGCCTATATCAAACTGTACAATATGCAAGCAATTTCTTATCTTTCCTACTTTGCACAAGTGGTAGCATATGTACTTCTGCTTCTTGGTATCATTTACCATTGTATATGTTGTAGATAACCTTTTTTCCCTGTTTAAAAAATTTGAGAGACAGAAGGTAGGGGGAGAGAGCGAGAGAGAGCGAGAGCAAGAGCAAGAGCGAGAGAGAGTGAGAGAGCATGACATACTCTATTTGCTAGTTCACTCCTCAAATGCATGTGAGGGCCAGGGCTGGAGCTGGAAACTGAGAATTCCGCCCAGGTCTCCCATGTGGGTGGCAGGGACCCAACTACTTGAGCCATGGAGGCTGCTTCCCAGTATCTGTGTTAGCACGAGACAGGAGTCAGAAACTGGAGCCAGGTACTGAACCCAGGCACTCTGATGTGGGGCACAGGTGTCGTAACTGTTGGCTAGACATCCGTCCCAGAGTTCTTAAACATAACCACTATTTGATACCCGTGGCTTCCTGTGGGGCAGTGACCTGAATGGACGAGTAAATCAAGAGTGAATTACAGTATCTATGAAAATTAGACAATCAACCCCATGAAATATTCAACCTTATAATCTTTTACAAATTATTTGGTTTGGTCTGTTTCAGAGGCCCTTTGAACTTAGGTTCCTCCTCTTTTGCCCTTTGAATTCTTTTGGATAAAGAAAAAAGTTGAACTCACAGAAATAGGAGTAGGTTTTGGAAATCTGTTGATCAAAGGGTCAAAGTTTAGAAGTTTCAGTTGGACAGGAGGAGTGTTAGAGGTTGTTGTATAGCAGGGTGACTCTGTTAATATATTGTGCATTTCAAAATTGCTGAAAGAGTAGATAGCCTCCCCCCTCTTCCCCTTCCTTCCTTATTTGAAAGGCAGACTGACAGAGAGGAAGAGATTATATATATATATATATATATATATATATATATATATATATATGGTGTATATATATACAGTATATATCTTTTATATATAAATTATAAATATACTGTATATATATATATATATATATACTGTATATATCTTCTATATATATAAAGAGATCTTGTATGTTCGATTCACTCCCCAAATGCCCTAACAGCCAGGACTGGGCCAGCCTGAAGGCAGGAGCCCAGAACTCAATCAAGCTTCTCCACATTGGTGTCAGGAACCCAAGTACTTGAGCCATCACCTCCCAGGGTGCTCATTAGCAGGGGTGGGACTTGATCCCAGCATTTGCTGATGGGATGTGGGCATCCCAAGCAGTGGCTTAACCTACTGCACAACGATGACTGTCCCATGAAAGAACAGATTTTAAATGTCCTTATCACCAAGAAAACAAGAGTTGTAACATAATGAATATTCTGTTTTTTTTTTATTTTTTATTTTTGACAGGCGGAGTGGACAGTGAGAGAGAGACAGAGAGAAAGGTCTTCCTTTTGCCGTTGGTTCACCCTCCAATGGCCGCCGCGGTAGGCGCGCTGCGGCCGGCGCACCACGCTGATCCGATGGCAGGAGCCAGGTGCTTCTCCTGGTCTCCCATGGGGTGCAGGGCTCAAGGACTTGGGCCATCCTCCACTGCACTCCCTGGCCACAGCAGAGAGCTGGCCTGGAAGAGGAGCAACCGGGACAGGATCGGTGCCCCGACCGGGACTAGAACCCGGTGTGCCGGCGCCGCAAGGCGGAGGATTAGCCTAGTGAGCCGCGGCGTTTTCTCATTTCACAATGTAAAAATCAAAACATCACATTGTACTCCATAAAGAGTAACATTGTCATTAAAAATTAAAAAGAAATAGTAGCATAATGTGGGTACTGTATCCAGTGAGTTTTCTACATAATGAATCTTGCTGGTTGTAACAGAATAGGATTTTACATTTCAGCAGAAGTTGCCATCAGATACATATATTGCTGTCCATTTGATGGGTGGTAAGCTTGTTTATTTTAAAATTTATATTTATGGGAGAGTGGGAGGGAAGGGGGAGAGAGGGAGGGAGGGAGGGAGGGAGAGAGAGAGAAGGAGAATGAATCCCTTCTAGTGGTTCACTCTCCAAATGCCCCAGAGATTGGAACATCTCCCTTGTGAGGAGGGGCAGGGACCCAAGTACTTGAACCATCACTGCTGCCTCCCAGGGTGTGCACTGCAGAAAGCTGGGTTCAAAGTGGCAATGGAACTCTGACCCAGGCACTCTGATACAGGATGTGGGATCCCAGCCTGTGTCCCAACCACAGGTCGTTGTGCACAAGCTTGTTTCTAACACCCAACTCCTCCACGACCTTCCCTGCAGGATCATTCAGAAGATGAGCAGACATGGAAAGGTTTTGAAATGCATCAGTCACCTGGCTTCTAAACTCTGAGACCCTCTGGGGTTGGTTCTTACAAGACTTACTCATTCCAGGAACGTTTGTCACGATCTGCTGGAGATTCTCTGACCACTGTTCCTGGTATCTCAATGCTATGGGAAGCAAGTGGCTGTCCCTGCTCTTGGGTGAGTGCACCAGAGAATCCCCGTCTTTTCTCCCCATGCCCCTGGTATGCTAGCGTTCTGACCTGTGGCACATTCTCTAGCAGTAACTGTGTCCCTGTCCTGTATGAGACCCTCTTGCCGGTCCTTTTGGGCTTCCCTAAAGTAGAAGGGAGACACGTAGCTTCTGTGGGAGGGCACCCCAGGCAACACAAGGGAGGGAGTAGGGGTGTCACACGAGAGAGCTGATGAATGGTGTTGGGGAGGGGTAATGAGAACTCAGGGCTCCTGGAGGATCTCCCTGATGTTTCCGATGTGTCCCCCATGGGTACAGAAAAGTGTCCTCTTGCAGAGGGATGTAGTACAGGCATGGGCATGCAGCGACCAAGAGTGTACTTCCCCGTCTGCTCTACTGATTGGTCACCCCAGGACCCGCACTTGCTATAGTGTAGCTCTGGATGCTAGTAACCTATGTCCACTTTGGCTCTGAGCTTTAGGGTCTTTGAGATGAAAAAAAAAAATATCCGTGGGAGGCGTCAGATACAATTTAAGGATGGAAGGTTTGTTAGGAGATCTTGTTGCCCAGCAGTGTTCAATGGTCTCTATTGTGTGAGCAAACATTTTCCCTAAAGGATGAGCTAATGAATATATTAAGCCTTAGTGGCCACATGGTCTCTTCCTTTCTCTATGCAAACCTGCATTTTGCACCGCCAAAGCATGTGTGGAGCTCATGCAATTACATGGATGTAGCTATGCATCAATAAAACTTATAGACATGGAAATGTATTCATTTGGCTTCCATGTGCCATGATCACTCTTTGTTTATTAAACCTTTTGAAGTATGTAAAGCTGTTTTTGATCCAGACCCAAAGAATCATTAGTATTTATATTTGTGAAAAACAAGGCATTCACAGGAAAATTGCTGGTGCTTGAATGCTTTTGACATACATGGAAATGGTCATCTCACGTGACTCAGTCTATACTGCGGACCCGTAAATTTAATGTTTTCATTTGCATCCATGGCAGTGAGCATAGGAAACACAATGGAAGAGGCAGGAGGAGAGGAGGTAACTATTCTGTCCGGTGGCCTTGTCTTGTTCTCTTGTTCTTTTTTTTGAGTCTTATTTTTGCGAGAGGGCGGGAATGAGGGGGAAAGAGAGAGAGAGAGGGAGGGAGATCACAACCTTTGGTTCAACCTTCAAATGCCAACAACATGCAGGGCTGGGTCAGGAACTCGGGACTCGGTGAAGCTCAATCAAGATCTCCCACATGGATGGTAGGGTCCCAACTCCTTGAGCCATCATCAGCTGCCTCCCAGAGTGTGCATTAGCGGGAAGCTGGGACCAGAGTCCAGATGAAACCATGGGCATGCTAAAATCCAAATTACCTGGATCTTGTTTGCCACTGGGGGACTGACATTCGCAGAGATTCCTCCCTAGTTTAGTAAGGATTTCATCTTGCAATGAAGGGAATAAGAGAAAAATCCCTTTGTCAAGCAGCTGATCACTCTTAGCCTATCTGTCTTGGGGGGAATGATATTAGACTACCTGGGAAGAAATCGGTGGGACTGTGTTCTGCATTTCTGAATGTACCCCCAAGTTTAATACAAGGACCATTCTCCTCTCCCAGCTTTGCTACCATCCTTGGGCTCCCATGCATCTCATGGAGTGTATTGTTCAGATAGCCTCCGACCTCAGATAAATCCCCAGTTGCTAAGGGCTAAACCTTTACTATCCAGTTCCATAGCCACCAGCCACAGGTGACCTGCATTGCATTGTGGGAATATCTGGGTTCCACTACAGCTCCTTGTTAATGCAGATCCCGGGAGGCAGCAGGTGATGGCTAAAGTAGTTGGGCCCTGATACCCATGTGGGAGACCTGGATTGAGTTCCAAGCCCCTGGCTTTAGCCTGGCCAAGCTCGAGGATAATATGGCCAATATGAATGGACATGTGCTGTGTGTGCAGAAATACATTCTGGATTTCAAAGATCTAACACACACACACGAGAGAGAGAGAGAGAGAGAGAGAGAGAGAGAGAGAGAGAAAAGAAATCATGTATTAGTAATCTGTTCCATATTGGTTAGGTATTATAATGACATCTTTGTCATACTGGGTTACATAAAACATATTCTTGAAATAAATTTTACTCATTTCTTTTTGCTTTTTAACATATGATTTATTTGAGAGGCAGAGAGACAGAGGGAGTACACAGAGAGAGAGAGAGAGAGAGAGAGAGAGAGAGAGGGAGAGAGGGGGAGAGAGAGAGAGAGAGAGAGAGAGAGAGAGAGAGAGAGAGAGGTCTTCTAACAACTGGTTCACTTTCCAAGTGGCCACAATGGCTGGAGCTGGGCCAATCTGAAGCCAGGAGCGTCTTCTGGGTCTCCCACATGGATGCAGGAGCCCAAGCACTTGGACTATCACTGCTCTCCCAGACCATCAGCAGGGAGCTGGATCAGAAGTGGAGCAGCCAGGACTCGAACTGGTGCCCATATTGGATGCTGGCACTGTTGGCGGAGGCTTAATTTAGTATGCCACAGTCTCGGCCTCTCTCTTTGCTTTTTAAAAATATGGCTGCTTGAAAAGTTAAAAGGATCTATGTGGTTCAGATTATATTTCTATTGCACAATGCAGGGTTTGAGGTCTGAACTCATAGAGACTATTGAATGCAGACAGGAGATGCAACATGTGATTCCAGTGCTGGACTTGTAGAAAATGCTGCCTTAGCAGCTGGGTTTTCAGAAGTTGGGACATACAGCTGCAATCAACTGCACCTCACATGCTCTAGTAGTGCATGCTGCTCCCCGTGACCTCCTGGATACAGCTACCCAGGAGAAGACACAGAAGCTAACACAGATGACTGGGCAATGGGAGACCAAGGACATAACTTGCCTAGAGCCTCTGAGGACCCACCTGACCCACCCCCCTCATCTTTCTGTTCCAGCTCTCAGTGTCTTGCTGGCTCTGTCAATATCAGAGGCGAAGAACTCTGGAGGTGAGTCTACTCATTGCCAAAGCCAAGGGAAAGAAAATTAAGATCTGGAATCTTCTTTTAGGGAGGGGAAGGATCGCTTTTCACACAAAAGAGCACTGATTCCTGGAACTTTGTCTCTCCTCCTTGGAAATCGCAAGAGCTAATGCCCCTTCTCCATCACCACCACCGTTGTCTCTGTCTACTTAGTGGAGCTAATTACATAGGATATCTCATTCAACACCCATGACATTTCTCAAGGTTCTAACACGATCCCCACTTGACTATGGTCCTCTGGAGAAGTAGCTAGCTCAAGGTTACACAGTTTCTGCTGAACCCTGATGATCCAGCCCCCCGCCCCTACCAAATACAGTGTTCTAGGTCATTCTGGGAAATACTTTGTCTTGGGCCCATGACTTGGGTTCCCTAAGAAGCAGGCTGTGAGATAAGGGCTTGAGAGCAAGTCATTTATCCGGGAGGTGGGAATGGGAAATGACATAGGAGTGGAGGAGATAGCGTAGGACCCATTATCAAGCAGGTCATATGTGGGCACCTGGAGTTTGATCCTCTGCGGGGAACTACTGGACGTGGTACAGAGTATGTACCTCAGAGTTAGCTCCCCAAACAGGTAAGGAAGTTGTTTTATTATTATTGCTGCTACTTGCTTCTTCTTCTTCTTCTTCTTCTTCTTCTTCTTCTTCTTCTTCTTCTTCTTCTTTTTGACAGGCAGAGTTAGTGAGAGAGAGAGAGAGAGACACAGAGAGAGAGACAGAGAGAAACGTCTTCCTTCCATTGGTTCACCCCCCAAATGGCGCTACGGTTGGTGCGCTGTGGCCGGTGTGCCACGCTGATCTGAAGCCAGGAGCTAGGTGCTTTCTCCTGGTCTACCATGTGGGTGCAGGGCCCAAGCACTTGGGCCATCCCCCACTGCTTTCCTGGGCCACATCAGAGAGCTGGACTGGAAAGAGGAGCAACCAGGACAGAATCTGGTGCCCCAACCAGGACTAGAACCCAGGGTGCTGGCGCCGCAGGCAGAGGATTAACTTAGTGAGCCATGGCGCTGGCCAACTTGCTGCTTCTTAAGCCATTGGAAAATATACATAACACAAAATCTGCTTTTGAACCACCATCAAACATACAGTTTAATGGCATCAAATGCACTCATGTGGTTGTGTAGTCACCACCACTTCCACTTTCCAGAACCTTCTCATCTCTAAATACAGAAACTTTAACCTACTCAATACCAGCTCTCAATTCCTTGCTCCCAGCCTCTGCGAGGCTTTGTTCTACTTTCTATGAATCTGCCTGCTTGAGATGCCTCCTACACGTGGAACCATACAGTCATTTTCCTTTTGTGATTTGCATATTTCATTTAGCATAATATCCCTGCTGTAGCATGTGTTAGAATCTCCCTCCCTTTCAAAGCTAAATTGTATCGCGTTGTGTAGATAAACCACATTTGTTTATCCATACCTCTATGGATTGGGTTGTTTCTACTTGATGGGTGTACAGATATCTGGTTGAGATCCTACTTTGAATTCTTTGGGGACAAATACCCAGAAGTGGAATTTCTGGATCATATAATTCTTATTTTTAATTTTGTTAAAAGAACTACTAAATAAATAAATAAATAAATATTTAAAAAAATAGAACAACGCTGGCTGGCGCCGTGGCTTAACAGGCTAGTCCTCCACCTTGCAGCGCCAGCACACCGGGTTCTAGTCCCGGTTGGGGCGCCGGATTCTATCCCGGTTGCCCCTCTTCCAGGCCAGCTCTCTGCTATGGCCTGGGAAGGCAGTGGAGGATGGCCCAAGTTCCTGGGCTCTGCACCTGCATGGGAGACCGGGGGAAGCACCTGGCTCCTGGCTTCGGATCAGCAAGATGTGCTGGCCGCAGTGGCCATTGGAGGGTGAACCAACAGCAAAAAGGAAGACCTTTCTCTCTGTCTCTCTCTCACTATCCACTCTGCCTGTCAAAAAAAAAAATAAAAAAAAAATAAAAAAAATAGAACAACGCTACTGTTTTCCACATAGGCTGCCCCATTTAATATTCTGGCCAGCAGTGTCCAAGTGCACCAATTCCTCCAATCCTCATTGTCGCTTGTCATTTATTGCTTTTAAAAACAATACTAAGCTGGGAAGTCGTCAGTCACTGATTGACCGGGGAGGGGCTGTTCTTGGGATAGAGTGCATTGGCAACCTGCCGTGTGGTGAGCAGAGGACTTTGATGGCCAGAGAAGGCCCTGAGGTGAAGAAGTACAGGTTCTGGCATTTGAAAGTTTAACTATCAGGCAAAATGTGTGTTGCTGGCAGAAGTGGGATGTGGTAAGGTGTTGTGAGCACCCGTATGCTGTGCAGTGGGAGGGTGCAAAAGAGATGCCAACAGAACCATCCCCAAGAGGATATCTGACCATGGCATCTGGTGCATTGTGGGTGTTCAGTAAGCATTTCGTGAATAAGCAGATGAGTCAATGAATGGCTGGCTTCTGTGTTCCTGCAGCTAACTGTCCTCCGTGTCATGAAAATGCCAAGTGCTACAACAGTACCCACTGTGTTTGTAAAGATGGGTTCCAGCCCAAGAGTGCGAGATCCGTCTTTTCATCCTATGAGAAATGTGAAGGTAAAGACATTTATGGGGTTTTAGTTCAATCTCTCTTTAGTGATAACTATTCTGGTCTGTGTCTCCTCAACCACAGGTTTTAAATTGATGCAACAAACGGTGAGACTCAGCCTGAAAAAAAAAAAAAAAACCCAAACACCTCTTCCAAAATCCAGTGATTTCATATACAACCTTTACTGTATTTTCAAGTTCCATGTGGATTAGGGTCTATTTCTGGAATGGTAGTCAATCCCAATAGTCTCCTGTCATGGATTCATGCATCCATGCCTCATCATCTTGTTGATGATTGAGAGTACATTTTAATGTCTGGTAGGGCTGGTCCCCACCTTGTGATTTTTATTCTTTCAGTATAGTATCAACCCTTTCTACTCCATAAAATACTTGTTGACTTTTTCTTTACTGGGATTGCTTTTAACTTAAAAATTAAGGAGAACTGTCATCTTGATAGTGTTTGTTCATCCTATCCAACAATAGGAGATACTTGGGTGCGTTTATGGACTGTGTTTGGCAATAGTGATTCCAAGGGTAAGGAGATATGGTATAGTTCTAAGACAATGAGAAAGCAATTTGCTCTTGATTACAGATATTGATGAATGTCAGACAAGTATGGCACAGTGCAAGGAGAGAGCATACTGTAGGAATAAAATTGGAAGCTACATCTGCAGCTGTGTGGCAAAGTATCTTCGAGTCTTAAGTTGGATGGCTGGTTTATTTGACATTGATCGACCAGAATGCTACAGTAAGAACCTTCAAATATTCTTTCCCCATGGAAAAGGGAAGGGTAGGGGGAGGGCCTCTGAGAATTCCACCAATTTCAGGGTGAGACCAGAGCTCTGCCTCAACACTTGTTCTTCAGCCTTGTGTTGCCCCTGGTGATGCTTTCTAAGAAGATGTCACCAAAACACATGGCATCAATGGCCATTGTTACATAGATGCCTTACAGATGTATGTCTCCAGTATCTGGTCTCTTACTTGGGTTTCCAAAAGAACATCTCTAATTTTCTTCTGAAGTTCTCCATTTACTTATCTTTCATTCACCTTGAATTTGATTTCTTGAGTCCTGTGTCTGTCCGCTCATCCATCCATCCATCCATATCTATCTGTTTGTCCACATACTAGATTCCATGAGCTCATACTGATGACTGGTTCTAGTCCAACACCAAGGCCTGTTCTGCCTTCCTGTTTTCTTTGTTTGCAACTCCTTTCTCCAACAATGAGAAACCTGGCTGTCATTACCCACAACATATTACTTATCTGTTTAATCTCAGCATGGTTACATGTTTCGAGTTAAGCATATTTAATGTAAGTGCTGGCTCTTCCAACTGCTAACTCACGTCTGGTTACTGACTTAACTACAGTGTGCCTTAACTACAGAGAGGAATAATAGTAGTATCTGTGACAGTAGTTGTACAGTGCTATGCAACAAGCAACTCCAACATGTAGTGGCTTAAGACAACACGAATTGATTGTCTCATATCTTTTGTGGGTCAAGAATCTAGGCACGGCTTCATGGGGTGTTCTGCTTGTGGGTCTCATGGCTGCGGTCAAGACCTAGGCTACGGTTTCATACGAAGACTCAACTGAGGCAGGATCTCCTTCCAAGCTCACTCTCTTGGTCACTGATAGGACTCAGATCCTTGAGAGCTCTTGGATTGAAGTTCTCAGTTCCTTTCTGGTGGCTGGGGGGAGGAAGTTCTCAGTTCCCAGACACATAGGTGTTCCTAGTTTGCTTTATTGTATCAACTACCTGAGAATAGCTAGAGAGAGTGAATGAGTCCGAAGTCATACTCATTTTATCATCTAATATGAGAAGTGGCATTCTGTCACTTTCACTCTATTCTTTTTTAAAAATATTTATTTATTTATTTGAAAATTAGAGTTACACAGAGAGAAGGAGAGGCAGAGAGAGAGAGAGAGAGAGAGAGAGGTCTTCCATCTGATGGTTCACTCCCCAATTGGCCACAATGGCCGGAGCTGTGCTGAACCGAAGCCAGGAGCTTCTTCTGGGTCTCCCACAAGGGTGTGGGGGTCCAAGGACTTGGGCCATCTTCTATTGCTTTCCCAGGCCATAGCAGAGAGCTGGATTAGAAGTGGAGTGGCCAGGACTCAAATTGGCGCCCGTATGGGATGCCGGCACTGTAGGTGGTGGCTTTACCTGCTACGCCACTGTGTTGGCCCCTTTCACTCTATTCTGTCCATTAGAATTGAGTCACTGGGCTTGGGAAACAGTTGAGGGACAGGACATACACAAAAGTGTGGATACCAAGGGGCAGAGATCTTTGGCAGAAATTTCAGAAACCTACTTATCTGGTTGAATACTGTTCCTCTAAATTTCATTTGCATCTGGAACAGGTGAATGTGACCCTTTTTGGAAACAGAATCCTTATAGATGTAATCATGTTAAATGAGCCCGTATCAGATCAGGGTGGGCTTTAAGCCCAATAGTACTGGTGTCATTACAAGAGAGAGAAATTTGGGCACAGAGGGCGACACATACACACAGGGGCCAAGAGACCATGTGGAGATGGAGGCAGAGACTAGAGTTAAAGTGCCACAAGTCAAGGGAAGTCAAAGATTAGGGGCAACCGCCAGGAGCTCAATTAGGCAAGAGTGAATCTTCTCTGGAGTTTTCAGAGCAGGCATGGCCTTGTTCACACCTGGATTTTGGACTTTTAGCATCAAGAACTGAGACAATACATTTCTGTTGCTTTAAGTCACCAACTTGGTGGTACCATGGTATGGTAGCCTTAGAAAACTCACACACGTCACCTTCCCTTTATGGTTAGTAATGCATGTAAAGTACTCACAGCACTTTGCAGGGTGCAACTCAGAAGCTGTTAGATATTATGCTATGTAAGTCTATTGCAGAAGCTGCTATGTTCCCTTACATGATGTAACAGATATGAAGGCCACATGTTTACTGTGATGAGTGGACAATTGCTTCTGTGTTAACTCAACTAACACTCATTTCTTCTGCAATCTGTCCCTGCAGCCCCAATGTGTTAAAGCCCTATGAGGTGTGTTCCTATGTCATCTCATCTTATTAAGAGGAGCACTTTCAATTTCTTAACAATTCATTTATAGTTATCTATCTGCTTAATTGGTTTTCTGCAAGACTGCCAACTCCCCAAGAGTTGAACTCTTCTATTAACCTATATATCCATATGGTTTAGCATCATGCCTGGTGCTTGATAGATATTGTTGGCTGAATTCTTGAGCTGGAAGCCTCATACTAATTTCTGTATAAAATCTATTGTAGATTTGGGTCCTTTGGGTCATCCTTGAGAGGAATTCAAATGAACTACAGAGTGTCAGGGAAAGGACCCACTTGTGGGGACTGGGAGAAGTGGTTTTTCTCCCATACCTCATGTAATAGATATTTTTTTCTTTCCTAGAGAACAAGAATAAGGTGACACAGTCATCAGGGGACATTTGGGTGAGTAGGGTGAAGCCTGGGTTTGGTAAATAGCTGGCTGATCTGGCCATGCCATTCTCTTGCTGAAACACTACTGTGGCCACCAACTGATTCTTTTGAATGGAATAATCCTCATTTGGTCTTCTGTTTCAGGGGATCTCTGGCAATATCTGGGGATACTTTGCATTGTCATGATTTTTTGGTGTCATCCAGTGGATGCAGACCAGGGATACTGCTCAACATTCTAGAATGAACAAGAATTATCCAGTCACAGATGTCAGTAGGAATTAAGACTCCAATAAGGGAATCTAATTCCTCATTCAGTATTGAGCACCTAGAACAACATTCCCACCCCCACCGGCAGCACCGTAATAAACATTATTGCTTTCTTGGGCTCCCTCAAGCACACATAGGCATTTTCCTACTTTGTTGAGTTTCAGTGAGAGAGGACCTAATGACTTTTTTTTCATTTGAAAGGAAAACCTGAGGAAAAATATGAGCAAAAAAGACTTTTCAAGGAATGCTACACAAATCCTTCAGCAAATTGAAGTGGACATATGGACCACAAGTCTTGCTTCTCCAGGAAAGGGTGAAGATTCTCATTTTGGAATAGGTAAGTGATGCCAATGGACCACTATTAAGGGATTTGAGTTCTGAAGTAGTCATGGAGCTAGGAATCATGACTTCTGTGGTGGTGGCAATAGCTCCCAGGATGATGGGTTTTCCACACTAGCGTTCTTCATGAGCAATACGAGATTTCAACCTGCAAATCCAAGGGACAAGGGGATGAAGCAGATCTCTGTCCATTTCCAATGTCCTTTGGTGTGCTGATGTGTGCAGCTATATCTGTAAGATCTTGTGGCCCCAGGAACACATGTATTAGAACAATCTAGACCTGCTACAGTTATTTGGTTCTTCAATCAGGCCCTCTGTTCCTCAGGGAAAGTTCTACATTCAGGCTTCTCGTGCTTTTTCATTCCAGTAAACCTTAGCGAGGGTCATCTCCATCTACTGCCAACAATTTTAAACCTCAAAAGGGAAGAGGAGGAGAAATTCAGTCCCTTCTCTGCTTTGAGACTGTCCTTAGACTCAAAATGCCAACTTTTGGCTTTGTTGATTCTTTCTGTCATTATCCTGTTTCCCTTCTCATGAATTTTTGCTCTTCATTATTGCTTTCCTTCTGCTTTATATTTCACTTGTTATTCATTTTCTATCTACTTAATTTGGCAGCTTAGATAATGGATTTTGAACCATTCTCTTTTTCTAGTATGTGCACTTAGAGGTACAAATTAGCCTTAATTTAGAGCTATGTATTTCCCTCTAAGCACTACATTAGCTGCATCTTGTGAATTTTCATATTTTGGTCTTTCATTATCATTCAGTTCAAAAATATTTTTAAAAAGATTTATTTATTGTGGCCAGCACTGTGTTGTAGCAGGTAAAGCCACTACCTGCCACGCTGGCATACAGTATGGGTACCGGTTCAAGTCTCAGCTCTCCTCTTCCAATCCAGCTCTTTGCTATGGCCTGGGAAAGTAGTAGAAGATGGCCCAAGTTCTTGGGCCACTGTACCCATGTGGGAGACCTGGAAGAAGCTCTTGGCTTCAGACTGGCCCAGCTCCAGCCATTGTGGCCATTTGGGGAGTGAACCAGTGGGTGGAAGTCCTTTCTCTCCATCTCTCACTCTGTCTGTAACTCTACCTCTCAAATAAATAAATAAATAAATAAATATTTTAAAAAGGATCTACTTATTTATTTGAAAGGCACAGTTATACACACACAGACCCTACACCCCCCCAAGAGGAGGAGACAGAGAGAGCGAGCGAGCAGTCTTCCATCTGCTGGTTCATTCCCCAAATGGCTACATGTGTTGGGGATGGGCCATCTGAAGCCAGGACCCTAGAACTGCATCTTAGTCTCTCATGTGGGTGGCAGGGGTCCAAGCACTTGATCCAGCTTCTGTTGCTTTCCTAGGTGCATTATCAGGGAGCTGTACCAGGAGTAGAACAGCCAGAACAGAACCTGACATCCAAATAGGATTCCAGCATTGTGGTTTCACCTACTGTGCAACAATGCCGGCTCTAGTTCAATATATTTTTAAAAATTAGTGTGATTTGTCAAATGACCCACGGGTTATTTAGAAGTATGTTGCTTAATGACCAGTTATTAAGGACTTTTCTAGTTACCTTTTTGTTAATGATTTCTTATTTAATTTCATTTTTGCCAGAAGCTCACTGTGTAAGTTTTCAGTGAGGGGTGGGGGTGGAATCTTCTATCTGTTGGTTCACTCCCTAAATGGCTGAATGGCCAGGGCTGGGCCAGGATGAAACCAGGCACTTCATCCAGATTTCCTATGTGGGTGCAGGGGCCCATGGACTTGGGCCATTTTCCACTGTTTTCCCAGGTGCATTAGTGTGGAGCAGCCAAGACTTGAATGGGCACACATGTGGGATGTGGGCACTGCAGGCAGTGGCTTAACCTGCTACACCACAGTGCCAGCCCCTCGGATTCCATCTTGTGTTCAGAGATAGCTGCTCTGCCTGCACACCTCCTCTCTAGCCAGCGGGAAGGGGGAAGGAGGAGGAGTGCAAACATACCCGTTCTCTTTAGTGCACCTGCTGTGGACTTCTGGCCACTGCCTGGAAATAGTTGTGTGGCTGCTACCTACCGCATGAGAAGCTAGCAGACGACTTGTGTTCAGGCTGAAGGAGGGAGTTCTAGGCACAAAGGAAAAAGAGATGACTGATTACCAGGGGCAGTGAGCAGTGTGCTGTAGCCCCCAGGACGAATTTCTCACCTGTTTATAGACTCTGTGTGCCAAAACATTGTTATGAGGGTGATCTTTCATGAGCCCTTGTGTATATATGTTATTTAATCTGGAGTGTTCACTCGAAGAATTATTCCTGAAGGCAAACTTTTGCCCCAAGTGATGGTTTCCTTGGAAAAAACTCTGAAATGCTTAGCTCCTCTTGCGTAGAATGATTAAATTCTCTCCCTCATCACACATTTTTTAAAAAAAAATTATTTTGCCCTTTAAGTATCCTGTGATAAGACTTAGCCACTCTAGTTCCAGCTCTGGAAGAATGGCCATCTCCTTCTTCTGTTCTTGGGGTTGGTGTGTGTTGCGTAGACCATTTCTGCCCACTTCATTCTTACTATCTAGATATATGCAGAGTAATGTCATCAGTTCTCCCTGGCCTCGGGGAGATGGGATCACCATTTGGGAGACAGAATTAAACAAGGGAGTTCTTCAA
Organism: Lepus europaeus; assembly: GCF_033115175.1. Lineage (NCBI taxonomy): Eukaryota > Metazoa > Chordata > Mammalia > Lagomorpha > Leporidae > Lepus > Lepus europaeus. The sequence continues at coordinate 2,475,162 of NC_084846.1, read as the reverse complement.
CAAGTTTCTTAAGCATGAGAAGAGAGTACAGTGGGACTTACTTATTTACTGAATAATTTGAAAGGGGAAGGGAATGAGAGAGATCAACCTCCCATCCGCTGTTCACTCCTCAGATGCCTGCAATGGCCAGGACTGGGACAGGAGCCAAGAACTCCATCTCGGTCTCGCACATGGGTGTCAGGGACCCAAGTATTTGAGCTGTCACCTGCTGCCTCCCAGGGTGCACATTAGGAAAACAGGATTTGGGAGAAGAGCTGGGGCTTGAACCAAAGCACTTCTACCCAGAACACAGGCATCCTAAGTGGTGTCTTGACCGTGAGCCCCAGGACTCAGTTCCTTCATGTTTCCAGTCTATGACTCCAAGAGGTGCCACCAGGCAAACGAGAAGACTTTCCTGGAAGCCGGAAACAACACCATGGATATTGACTGCACTGATGCCTTCAGAACCACGAGAGGTATTGTGTCTATGAGGGATTCTCTTGCCTCAAATGCTACCACCCAACTGTCCCCTTTCCAGGTGACTAAACAAAGGGGTTTGGGAGTCACTCAGAATTTTTTTATTTTATTTTATTTATTTTATTTTATTTTATTTTTTGACAGGCAGAGTGGACAGTGACAGAGAGAGACAGACAGAAAGGTCTTCCTTTTTGCCATTGGTTCACCCTCCAATGGCCGCCACGGCTGGCGCACTGCGGCTGGTGCACCGTGCTGATCCAAAGCCAGGAGCCAGGTGCTTCTCCTGGTCTCCCATGTGGGTGCAGGGCCCAAGGACTTGGGCCATCCTCCTCTGCACTCCCGGGCCATAGCAGAGAGTTGGCCTTGAAGAGGGGCAACCGGGACAGAATCCGGCGCCCCGACCGGGACTAGAACCTGGTGTGCTGGCGCCACAAGGTGGAGGATTAGCCTATTGAGCTGTGGCGTTGGCATCACTCAGAATTTTAAGGTAGGGAGACTTGAAGTGGTGGCATGAAAAATTCCGCCCTTGATGTGGGCTATGATTGTATTAATTTTTAATCCAGGTTCTTGTCTCCTGCAGAGATAAAAATACCGCGTGGAGACTGGTATTGTCTGCAAATAGGAACAGTGTTTATTTGGCAGTGGGGGAATAAACATATATTCATGTGCAAGTGTGGGTCGCCCCACACAGAGAAATACATGACATAATAGGACACATAATAGGAGAAAAGAAAAACTGAAAATCGCACCTGTCATTGGGAAGGTCCATCTGAGAACATGAGGGCAGGAGAATGGAAAAGCTTCGTACGAGTGCAGAAGACAGAAGTACCCAAGCGAGGTCCAAGGCGAAAAGAGCACTTTCTGCCCCACCTCCCACCTCGTTTTATCTTAGTATGCACCCTGGCCCTGGATGTAACAGGGAAAAGGGGTGGTTATTTTAAAAGATTTATTTATGAGCCGGCGCCGCGGCTCACTAGGCTAATCCTCCGCCTTGCGGCACTGGCACACCGGGTTCTAGTCCCGGTCGGGGCACCGGTCCTGTCCCAGATGCCCCTCTTCCAGGCCAGCTCTCTGCTGTGGCCAGGGAGTGCAGTGGAGGATGGCCCAAGTGCTTGGGCCCTGCACCCCATGGGAGACCAGGAGAAGCACCTGGCTTCTGCCATCGGATCAGTGCGGTGCGCCGGCCGCAGCGCGCCAACTGCGGCGGCCATTGGAGAGTGAACCAACAGCAAAGGAAGACATTTCTCTCTGCCTCTCTCTCTTTCACTGTCCACTCTGCCTGTCAAAAAAAAAAAGATTTATTTATGTATGTATTTGAGAGGTAAAGTTAGAGAGAGAGAGAGGTCTTCCATCCACTAGTTCACTCTCCAAATGGCCACAACAGCCAGAGCTGGGCTGATTTGAAGCCAGGAATTTCTTCTGGGTCTCCCACGTGGGTGCTGGGGCCCAAGCCTTGGGCCATCTTTACTGCTTTCCCAGGCCATAAGCAGAGAGCTGAATTGGAAGAGGAGCAGCCGGGACATGGACCAGTGCTCATATGGGATGCTGGTGCCACAGGTGTAGGCTTAGCCTGCTGTGCCACAGCGCTGGCCCTGACAGTGGGTATTTTGATTGACAAATAGGAGAGTGTATGGGGGTGGGGGTGGCAGCTTGTGACTCCCAGCTCTGCAGACCCAACTCACCGCCTGCCTATCCCGTGTCACTTTGACTACCAACCAGGCAATTTGGGAGATGAACTTGGGAGTGTGAACTTTGTGACACATGCTGAGGTTAGAACAGGGGTCGCTGGACTTTGATTCCTTAAAAGTGACAGGCTGAAGCCTCCTCTGTTCCAACTGATGATATGAAAAAGTAGCAATCGGTGATAGACGATTATTGCCTTGAACACTCCCTCAGGACCGCCCTATTTGACACAGTCTCGCAGGCCTCCTCCTGCCTACAAGGCTGGCAAACTTGTTCTGGAAGGAGACTGCAGAGTAAGCATCTTAGGCTTTTAGGGTCGGATGATATTGGTTGAATCTACTCTGTCACGGTAGTGTGAAAGGTGTGCATGTGAAATTCCCGTGAAGGAGTCTATGCACCCATGAAAGTTACCTTTTTTTTTTTGACAGGTAGAGTGGATAGTGAGAGAGAGAGAGAGAGACAGAGAGAAAGGTCTTCCTTTTTGCCGTTGGTTCACCCTCCAGTGGCCGCCGCGGCCGGTGCATCTCGCTGATCCTAAGCCAGGAGCCAGGTGCCTCTCCTGGTCTCCCACGTGGGTGCAGGGCCCAAGGACTTGGGCCATCCTCCACTGCCTTCCCAGGCATTAGCAGAGAGCTTGCCTGGAAGAGGGGCAACCGGGATAGAATCCGGCGCCCCAACCGGGACTAGAACCTGGTGTGCTGGCGCTGCAAGGCGGAGGATTAGCCTGTAAAGCCACGGCGCCGGCCGAAAGTTACCTTACCAAAACAAATTTGACCCTCATACCATAGATTGTCACCCTTGCCTTATCCCATCACCTTAAGACTTTGCAAAGCACTGACACTATATACTGTTTTATCTAATGTAACTATTGGTTTATAGCCCACCTCTCTCACTACCATGCCAGCTGTCTGATGGGGGTTGTTTTTGCCCACTGTTATGTCCTTATGCTGAGAACCTCTGGTGCACAGCAAAATATGGTGAATGAATAAGTGAGTGAATGAATGGCCACCACACATTTTGGATAGAAAGATCCAGTTATACCGAGAGGATGAAAGGTTTGCTGCATTTCTTCTGGAAGTTTCTCATTATTCTTTACTGGGAGCTGCAGAGTGGGGGAACAGAGGGAAGATATAAAATACAAGTTGATTTGGCTGGCGCCATGGCTCACTAGGCTAATCCTCCACCTGCGGCGCTGGCACACCAGGTTCTAGTCCCGGTCGGGGTGCTGGATTCTGTCCCAGTTGCTCCTCTTCCAGTCCAGCTCTCTGCTGTGACCCGGGAGTGCAGTGGAGGATGGCTCAGGTCCTTGGGCCCTGCACCCGCATGGGAGACCAGGTGAAGGCGCCTGGCTCCTGGCTTCGGATCCGCACGGTGCGCCGGCTGCAGCGGCCACTGGGGGGTGAACCAACGGAAAAGAAGACCTTTCTCTCTGTCTCTCTCTCTTTCACTGTCCACTCTGCCTGTCAAAAAAAAAAATAAAAAAAACCAAGTTGATTTAAAACATTTTATTTATTTTACTGGAAATGGAGAGAGCCAATGATCAAGATCCCATCTATTGGTTCACTCCCCCAAATGCCCACAGCACCAAAGCTGGGAGCCAGGAACCCAATGATTTGAGCCATTTCTACTGCCTCCCAGTGTATTGGCAGGGAGCTGGAGTCAGGGGCCAGGCATGGAGCCCAGTCCAGGCCCTCTGTTTGGGGACACAGGTGATTAACTGCTAGGCTAAGCACCTACCCATCCACCCAAGGCAGCTTCCCCCATGCATTATATTTGTCCCATGATCGTCACCTAAGACATGAACGTACCAATCCCCCCAAGTATGGAATCCTCTCACATCATTTCTGTTTTCTCAGATACGAATGGGGTTGCTCTTATCACTTACCAATCTCTCGGGGATGTTCTGGACGGATCCTTTTTTAACAACAGAAGAGGACTACAAGGAGTGCAGCTGAGCTCCCGTGTTGTGAGCGGCACCATTGGTTTGAATCAGATGGTTCATCTGTCTAAACCTGTGCTTCTGACGTTTCAACATACTCAGGTGAGCAGAGCCCAGGGCTACCTCCCCTTGCGATGTAAAGCTTCCAGATGGGGAACGAATCCAACTGGGATGACTGAGAGGTAAGAGCACAGGGAAGAGATGTCACCTCACATCTGTCAGGTTGGCTATAATCAAAATGTCGAATGGTAAGTATTGGCGAGGATTTGGAGCAAAGGGAATTCTTTTACCCCTGCCGGTAGGAATGTAAATTGATTATGGACAAAAACGTGTCCAAAAAATTAAAGGTGGAATTACCACATGATCCTGAAATCTCACTTCTGGAAACATACACAAATTGAAATTGAAGTAATGATCTCAAAAACAGAACTCCACCTCCATGTTCATTGCAGGAAAATTCAAAGTACCCAAGATACAGAAGTGTCTGACAACAGATGGGTGGGTAAAGACCACATTGCACATATGTAATGGAATAAGAAACATGACATATGAAAATATTATCTATATGAGTATTATTTGGCCTTAAAACACACAACCATGTCACTTAGGACAACGTAGGTGAACCTGGAGAGATCCTGCTAAGTGAAATAAGCCAGAAAAAGGAAAAAAGAAATACCACATGACCTTATTTTTAATTGGTAACTAAAAAATAAATTAAACTCACAGTAACAGAAAACAGAATGACGTTTTCCAGGGGTAGGGAGCCGAGAATGGAGAGGTGGTGGTAAGTGGACACGTTCTGGAGTTGTGTTGCACTGTAGGGCGACTATAGTTAATCACGGCCCATGGTATACTTGACATTTTCTGAGACAGCAGGTCTTAAGTGTCCTCGCCACAAAAAAAAAAAAAAGGTCATTGTGTGAGGTGACGGATGTGGAAATCAGACTGATTGTTGGGATCACTTCGTAGTATATGATGGACGGGTACTCCAAAAGTTTTTGGAAAATGGAATTTAAAGATTATGTTGGTGCAAAAAATTTTGAAATTCATGCACAATTTTCATTAACATTTCAATGATCTTTTAGAATGTTCACTTATTTTCATCTAATTGAAAGGGAGAGAGAGAGAGAGAGAGAGAGAGAGAGATCTCTTACATCTGTTGGTTCACTCCTCAAATTATTGCACCAGCTAGGACTAAGCTGGGAGCCCAGAACTCCATCCGGGTCTCCCACACTGGTGGCAGGGGCGTGAGTACTTGAGCCATCACTTGTTGCCTCCCAGGGCATTCACAGCCTGGAAGCTGGATAGGAAATCTAGGAGTGGAAATTCAAACCTTTTTGAAGACCCCTAATATACATGAATTTCAAAATGTTTTGCGCCAAAAATACACTTTTAGCTCCATTTCCCACAAACTTTGGGGAGCACTTTGTATATGAAAAACAGCGAATCGTACACTTGGAATACATAAAGGGAAGAGGACGAGTGAGCTCAGAGGGAGTGGTGTTATGGAGGAGGGATCATTACTCTACTGGATATGGGGTGAGCCCCGGGCAGAAGCTTACTGGGAGGACATACGTGTCTTCTATTTTCTCTCATCCAGTGATTTCTCACCAGTGCTTTCCACCGGTTCTGTCAGCATCAAGGAACTTGTGGATTAGATTATAAAGGGTCCATTCCCCAGTGTCCTGAGATGTTCAGAGACAGGCGAAGTCAATGTAGAATACCACCCCCTCCCCCGCAAGCAGATGTTGTGATGTGAAACACTTCCTATAGGTGTTTCCTTGAGCAGGTTTCCAACTCAGTGCTGTGTGATTAATCTATAAAGTTGAAATAACAAATTCCAGAAGAGACTCTCATGCCATTCTCTTTCCAGACTGGTGGTGCGGGAATGAAGTATTTCTGTGTATACTGGGAAGGATCGGAAGAGGGGGGTAGCTGGTCGATGGAGGGCTGCTCTCATGTATACAGCAACGAATCCTGCACCATATGCAAGTGCTTCCACCTGTCCAGTTTTGCCGTCCTCATGGCTCTAACACCAAAGGTATCGAGATTCAAGGTCCAGGGATGGGCATCTGGTCTAGTGGTTAAGACCTCCACATCCCACAGTGGAGTGCCTGGGCTCTGCTCCTGATACCACCTAATGCAGACCCTGGGAGGCCACAGCAATGGCTATTGGTTGGGTTCCAGCCACGCATGTGGGGACCTCAGATTGAGTTTCTGGCTCCCAGCTCCTGGTTCCAGCCTTTGTAGCTATAACAGGCATTTGGGGAGTGAACCAGTGGGTGGGATCTCTCTCTCATAAAGAAATAATAAATATATTCAAGGTCTTCTTTTACAAATATATAAGATATAAATATATAAGATATATAAATAATAAATATATTCAAAGAGAGAGAAAGGAGAGAGAGAAGGGGGAGGGGGGAGGGAGGGGAAGGAAGAGGGGGGAGAGAGAGAGAGAGAAGTCTTCCATCCACTGATTCACTCCCCAAATGGCCACAACAGCCAGACATGGGCTGATCTGAAGCCTAGGGCCTCTAATGGGTCTCCCATACGGGTGCAGGGGCCCAAAGACCTGGGCCATCTTTCACTGCTTTCCCAGGCCACAGCAGAGAGCTGGATCAGAAGTGGAGCAGCCGGGTCTCAAACTGGTGCCCCTGCGGGATGCCGGCACTGCAGGTGGCAGCCTTACCCACTATACCACAGCACCAGCCCCCACAGTATGACTCTTCAGACAGGGATTCAAGGGGATTGTACTGGATGCAGTGGGCTAAGCTGCTACTTGAGATGCCGGCATCCAGTATGAGTGCCAGCTGGAGTCCTGGATGCCCTGATTCCAGATCTAGCTCCCTGCTAATGCACCTGGGAAGGCAGCAGAAGATGGCCCAGGTACCTGGGCCCCTGTCATGCACATGGAGACCAGGATGGAGCTCCTGGCTTAGGCCTTGCTTAGCCTTGGCTGTTGTGGCCATTTGGAGAGTGATCCTGTGAATGGAGGGTCTCTCTCTCTCTCCATCTCTCCCTGATGTTCTGGTTTTCATGTGATTAAATATGTTTTTTAGATCTAAGACATCCAGTGGTACTAGCTCACTTGAGAGATGAATCCGGGAAACACCAGTAGGGGCCCAGGGGACGTTGAATTGGAAAGGCACAGAAGTCAACGTGGAGAGCATTATCAAGCGCGTTACCACTGTAGATAACTGGGTCCTGTTCTCTCTGGGAGTCACCGTGGGGCACACACGCTTCCCAGTTGTCCTGAGTGGCAGCAGAGCTGGGGTCTTCATACACCAATCATCTTCAGTTTTCTGTTGACCACTGTGTCCAGCAGATGTTAAATCTTGGACACGTCCATGGGCATGGGCAGAGTGAGCTCAAGCTAACAGCTGGCAGCCTCCACAGTGGTAACATCCAAGGAAATCTCAGTATCTATTATCAGAGTACCTATTACTCTGCAAGGCAGAGTTCTGACTCAACCTCCCGGGTCAGACCAGAAGGAAGGTAGCCAGCACCCACCACACAGGTCCCAACGAAGTCTAAGCGCGCTCAGGTTTAAAGACACTCGCTGAGCTCCCACTTGTGGATCTTTTTAGATCCCATTTATTGAACATTTCCTGTAAGACAACTACTGTGTGGCAGGCTTCACATGCATGACCTCATTCTATTTTTTTTAAAAAAAATATTTATTGAGTGCCCACTATATTCCAGGGACCTTGGGGATTCAACAGGGAGCAAGATAGATTGAAAACATCTGGCTTCATGAAGATTACCCTTGAGCACTGTGCTGTCATCTAGGATCAGTGTCACATGTGACTGCTGGAGAGAGAGAGAGGGAGAGAGAGAGAGAGAGAGAGAGAGAATGAATATGAATATGAATCTTCCATCTGCTGGTTCACACCACAAATGGCCACAATGGCTAGGGGCAGGCACACGTCAGCAATCTTGGGGGACTTGATCCAAATCTCCCACATGGGTGCAGGGCCCCCAGCACTTGGGCCCTCTTCTGCTGCGTTCCCAGGTGCATTGGCAGGGAACTGGATTGGAAGGTGAGCAGTCAGGACTTAACCCAGTGCCCAGATGGGAGGCCAACAACACAGGCAGGAGCTTAACCCACTGGGCCACGACACCTGCACCCTACATTCTTAATTTCATTTCACTTTGATTTATTTAAGTAAGAATACTTTTATGTTAACTGGAATGTTCTTTCATCTTCACCATTGAAAACAGGGCATATCCATAGGGGTGTGCTATTAAGTATAGAACATACACCAATTTCAAAGCCTTAATATGAAAACAAAGATTGTCAAATATCCCACTGATCTTGGCTTACATTTTTGCTGATTATACATAGAAGTGATAACATTTTGAACCTATCTGGTGAAATTAAATACACTAAATCAATTTCACCTGTTTGTTAGTAAAGCATTTAAGAAAACTTAAAATCATACGTGAAGTTCATGTGCCCAATGTGTACTGGACAGCAGTGGTCTGCTGGTTTCGGTTTTACATCAAGTCTCTGATGGAGACGCTTGTTCAGGAACTTAGCCAGGGGTCCTGCTGTTCATCAGGAGACAGCAGTAGCCTTGCAAGCGGTAACGGGTTCTTTCCTCGGTGGCTTGCAGGAGGATCCGGTGCTGACTCTGATCACCTACGTGGGGCTGAGCCTCTCTCTGCTGTGCCTCTTCCTGGCAGCCCTCACGTTCCTGCTGTGTCGGCCCATCCAGAACACCAGCACCTCCATCCACCTGCAGCTCTCGCTCTGCCTCTTCCTGGCCCATCTCCTCTTCCTCACGGGCATCAACAGAACTGAACCCAAGGTAGATGATTTAACCAAGCGGGCTCATGCTTGTGGTCAAATGTAGCCATCTTGTCCTGAGAAGATATGGAGAGAGAGAGAGAGAGGCATTCGTCAGCAGTGATGTTAACTAGGAAAGCCACAGTTCCCAGTTCAGCTCTCCTCCTCCTTTGTAAGTTTGGATGGGACCCATACTCTCCTCTCCTCTCCTCTCCTCTCCTCGCCTCGCCTCGCCTCGCCTCTCCTCTCCCCTCCCCTCCCCTCACCCCTCCCCTCTCCTCTCCTCTCCTCTCTTTTTTTGACAGGCAGAGTTAGACAGTGAGAGAGAGAGAGAGAGAGAGAGAGAGAGAGAGAGAGAGAGAGAGAGAAAGGTCTTCCTTCCGTTGGTTCATCCCCCAAATGGCCTCTACGGCCGGCACGCTGTGCCAATCCGAAGCCGAGAGCCAGGAGCCAGGTGCTTCCTCCTGGTCTCCCATGAGGGTGCAGGGCCCAAGCACTTGGGCCATCCTCCACTGCACTCCCTGGCCACAATAGAGAGATGGACTGGAAGAGGAGCAACTGAGACAGAACCTGGCACCCCAACCAGGACTAGAACCCAGGGTGCTGGCGCCGCAGGCGGAGGATTAGCCTAGTGAGATGCGGCTCTGGCCCCATACTTTCTATATTGTTGATATCTCTTTATTTGGAAAGTCAGAAAGAGAGACAGGGAAGGAGGGAAAGAAACATGAGAGAATCTTCCATCCACTGGTTCACTCTCCAGGAGCTCCAGCTAGGTCTCCCACATGGGTGGTAGGGGCCCAACTACTTGGGCTATCTTCTGCTGCTTTCCAAGTCCATTATCAGGGAGCTGGCTTGGAGCAGCAGTGGGGCCATATGGGATGCCCATAAGGGAAGCCAGCATTGCAGGTGGGAGCTTTGCAAGGTATGCCACAATGCCAGCCCCCACCCGAGACCCAGACTTTCTGAGCGGTCACTTATTAAAATGATTGAGATTGAAAGTGATGGTGTCGGAGCACGTGGGGGCACAGGGAGTAGAATCTGAACGATTTGAAGCATGAAACAGCGCAGCATTTTGGGACAGGGGCTTCCCTCGTGTGCTTGGTTTACCTCCGTTTACAGGACCATTCACAGTAATGCAGACATCACTAATCAACTGTTGCTCTTTCTTGCGACAGTCATCACTCACAATCGTTATCAACACACGGTTCTAGGAAGATGCTTCTAACATAGTCTGAATCGACTCTGAAATGAGACTGACCTCTGGAGATGAGGGAGCAGACGCAGATGGTGCTGGACCCAGCATAGGAAAGGATAAGGTTAGATCTTATCTGCTAGGTCCCGATGGGCTCTGCTGCAGTAGCATGGAACAGCTGATAGTGAATGATTGGGTATAGACTGTGTCAACAAAGCCTTGTTTTTACTGACAAGCGTTCTTACCCCTGTTGAGGCAACAGTGACCCAGGAAAGGACTTTAACCTGGGAATGACGAAAATACTTGCTCAGGACAACAAAAGTAGAGTGAAGGTGCATTGCAGTGAGATGAATCCGGCAGCAGACAGAACATGACTGAGGCTATGGAGAGTCTGAGAAAGAGTTAATGAAACCATGGCCCAGGCTGGAGGAGAGAGTCACATTTAAGGAATGTTTACAAAGCAGACTTGGGGCCCAGAGGAGGGATGGGGAAGTGGCGTGCAAGGCAGAAATAAGGATGTCTGTGTGGTTTCTGATTGCGGAAACTGGGTAGAATGATGGTGATGTCATTTGCCAAGCTAGAGGAAGAGTGACAGAGTTTGGGGGAGGCAAGATGACCAATTCAGGTTTAAGTCTTTCAGGGAGAGGTGCCGGTCACACACTGGAGTTGAGACAGTTGGCAGCAGGGACTGTGGGTTGAGGAGAGAGTGAGTGGCAGACGCTGGAACCTCCTAGATGAAGCAGGCTGTCCGAGCGTCAGAACACATGTGATACCAGGGCAGGGAGCAGTGAGGTGGGCTGAGGATGGGGTTCTGCAGAAGACCAACGTATAACAAGCTGAGGAAGAAAGGGTGGGCATTCTGTGTGGCAATTAAGGTGCCTCTTGGGACACCCCCATACATTATCAGGCTCCCTGGCTCAGTTTTTAAATGAGCTTCTTTGTTGACATGCACCTGGGAGGCCGCAGTGAGGGTTCTTGTGCTTGGTCCCTTGACCCCGATGTGGGAGACTCAGCTAGAATTCTTTTTTTAAATTTTTTATTTTTTTGACAGGCAGAGTGGACAGTGAGAGAGAGAGAGAGAGAGAGAGAGAGAGAGAGAGAGAGAAAGGTCTTCCTTTTGCCGTTGGTTCACCCTCCAATGGCTGCTGTGCTGCGGCCGGCGCACCGTGCTGATCCGAAGGCAGGAGCCAGGTGCTTATCCTGGTCTCCCATGGGGTGCAGGACCCAAGCACTTGGGCCATCCTCCACTGCACTCCCAGGCCACAGCAGAGAGCTGGCCTGGAAGAGGGGCAACCGGAACAGAATCTGGCGCCCCGACTGGGACTAGAACCCGGTGTGCCGGCGCTGCAAGGCGGAGGATTAGCCTATTGAGGCACAGTGCCGGCTAGAATTCTTAGCTCCTGGTTTAGGCCTGGCCTAACCCTATTGTAGGCATTTGGGGGATGAGCCAGTGAATGGAAGATGTCTCTCTCTTTCTCTTTGCCATCCAAACTAAAAAATGAAAATAAATAGGTTAGAAAATTTTAAATCTGAGAAAGATACACAAGATGCCTGAAGAGCACCTGTCTGATGGATTCACGCCTTCTCCTGATTGGATGCAGCTCCTGTGCATTATGTAGGCTGATTGGCTCTAATCAGAGTCCACCAGTTTAACTGTGAACCTCATCTAAAACACCCAAATAGAACCTGCTGTTGCAGGCATCTGAGGGGTGGCCCTCAATGTGGATGGGAGCTCTGCTTCCTGGCTCCCAATAAATAATAAACCATCATGCTGTGTACCTTAAATATATAAAATTTCTTATTTTTCAATGATATCTCAATTTTGATATATATTTTAAAGATTTTATTTATTTGAGAGGTAAAGTTAGAGAGAGAGGGACAGACAGAGAGGAAGGTCTTCCATCTGCTGGTTCACTCCCCAGATGGCCACAACAGCTAGAGCTGGGTCTATCCAAAACAAGGAGCTTCTTTGGGGTCTCCTGTGTGGATGCAGGGACCTAAGCACTTGGGCCATCTTCCACTGCCTTCCCAGGGCATTTGTGGAGAACTGGATTAGAAGAGGAACAGGTGGGACTCGAACTGGTGCCCATATGGGTTGCTGGTATCAAAAGTGGAGGCTTAGCCTACTAGGCTGTAGTGCTGGCCCCAATAATATCGCAATTTAAATGTACCATATGCATTAAATAAGATCTAAAGGCACTTGGGCCACTAAACTTTGAACATTCTGCTGTTAAAAAATACATCACAGGGTCCAACATTGTCTTAAGGCAGGTGAAGTTGCCACCTACAATGTTGGCATCCCATATGTGTGTGGTTCGAGTCCCACTGCTCTGCTTCCAATCCAGCTCTCTGCTAATGGCCTGGGAAAATAGCAGGAGAGGGCCTAAGTGTTGGGACCCTGAACCCACATGGGAAACCTGGAAGAAACTCCTGGTTTTGGACTGGCTCATCTCTGGAAGTTGCGGCCATTTCTGGAGTGAACCAGTGAATGGAAGCATGCGCTCTCTCTCCCCCCCCCCCGCCCAAAGTCTACCTTTCAAATCTTCAAAAAAATCCAATCCAGTGTAATGTACCATAGCAGCATTTCCTTTTCTGCTTCAATAATATGAGAATGTCAAAACAGTCGTGGAAAAGTTGAATTAAAAGATAAGTTTATTTTGGTGCAGATTTTCTTGAAATCCTTGGATTGCTTTTTCACAATATGTATTTCTATGATCTGTTTGAACTACAAATATGTGCCTTAACTTAGAAAAGTGTTTTCAGAATTGTGATAACTGAAATGTTTCCAGGTAAAGCAGATGCATTTGCATTTTGCAATTAACATTTTCTAAATGGTTTAAAAACGTATGCATTGGGGGCCAGCATTGTGGTATAGTAGGTGAGGCTGCTGGCTGTGATGCCGGCATCCCACATGGGCATTGGTTTGTGTCCCGGCTGCTCCATTTCCAATCCATCTCTCTGCTGATGGTCCGGGAAAAGCAGCAAAAGATGGCCTAAGTGTCTGGGCCCCTGAGACCCATGGGGAAACCGGGAAAAAGCACCTGGCTTTGGCTAGGCTCAGCCCTGGATGTTGTGGCCATCTGGGGAGGTGAACCAGCAGATGGAAGATTTGTGTCTCCCTCTCTGGAACCCTGACTTCAGGTAAATAAATAAATAAATAAATAAATAAATATATTTTGACAGGCAGAATGGATAGTGAGAGAGAGAGAGACAGAGAGAAAGGTCTTCCTTTTTGCCGTTGGTTCACCCTCCAATGGCCGCTGCGGCCGGCGCATCTCGCTGATCTGAAGTCAGGAGCCAGGTGCTTCTCCTGGTCTCCCATGCGGGTGCAGGGCCCAAGGACTTGGGCCATCCTCCACTGCCTTCCCAGGCCATAGTAGAGAGCTGGCCTGGAAGAGGGGCAACCGGGATAGAATCCGGTGCCCCAACCGGGACTAGAACCCGGTGTGCCGGCGCCACAAGGTGGAGGATTAGCCTGTTAAGCCACGGCACCGGCAATAAATATATATATTTTAAAAATATGTCTCTTTAGTTTCTTTAAAGTTTTTATTTTTATGTGAAAGTGAGAGACAGAGATCTTCCATCTGCTGGTTTACTTCCTAAGTGCCTCCAACAGCTAGGACAAAGCTAGGAACCTGGAATGCAATCAAGCTCTCCCTTGTGGGAACAGGGACCCAAGTACCTGAGCCATCACTACTGTTCCCAGGGTCTGCATTAGCAGGCAGCTGGATCCAGGAGTATAAATGGATAAGAGCACAGGGACTCCATTATGGGACGCTTTGCCAAACGCCCACCCCTAACATTTAATTTCTCAATAGGCACTTGTGTTACTATTCTATTTATGCCATGATATCCTGGCGATCTGATTTATGGAAAGCAATACCAGGTTTCCCTAAAAATCCATTCCTCTATACAGAGGCAGCAGCTCTGGTGAAGCACAGAGGTTGCAGTCCACGGGCTCATTACCGGTTTGTCCTAAGAACAGATCTGCAACAAGTTGTCTATTTGGGTCTGGTCCAGGCAACCCTGACATGCTGAGGGGGACATCAGGTAGAGATGGCAAGGCAGACCACAAAGGACATGTTTTCAATAAAGCCTCCACCACGGACAACTGGAGCTTGATCCCATGGAGGGGCAGCAGGGGGCAGTGTAGAGCACATGTCTTAGCCTGCTCCCACACCAAGGGCAAGGGCAATGGTGTGTTTTACCCACCAACTCTTGTCTGTGATGCCTCTGAGGGCTGCACCCATGGCTTTTCTTCCTTGGCATTTCTGGTTGGTTCCATGCATGGGGGAAGCAGACGTCCAGGAGAATGGAACAATGTTGCAGGCACTTGAATTCAAATTCCAGGCCTGCATGCAGGGAGTGGTGAGAGCTGAGTGTGAAACAGGTGCAGAACGCGACTGCCTATTGTACTGCTAATGCCTCTCTCCTGCAGGTGCTGTGCTCCGTCACGGCGGGGGCACTGCATTACTTCTACTTGGCCTCCTTCATCTGGATGCTCCTGGAAGGGCTGCACCTCCTCCTCACTGTCCGGAATCTCAAGGTGGCCAACTACACCAGCGCAAACAGATTCAAGAAGAGGTTCATGTACCCTGCAGGCTATGGAATCCCGGCTGTGATTGTCACTGTGTCTGCAATAGTTGGACACAAAAATTATGGAACGTACACTCAGTAAGTAAGATACGTATGTGTGTGTGTTTATGATGGAAACAGTATCCAGGTGTTGGTGTATGTGTGTATACAAATACACATATATAATTTGTAATCACTTAAAAAATTACTTGAAAGACCAAGAGAGCAAGGTCTCTCATCTATTGGTTCCTTCCTAAATGCCTGCAATAGCCAGCGATGGGCCAGGCTGAAGCCTGCAGCTGGGAATGCAATCCAGGAAGTTTCCCATGTGTGTGGCAGGGATCCAAGTACTTGAGTCACCACTGCTGCCTCTCGGCATCTACATGAGCCGGAAGCTGGAAGCAGGGGCAGAGCAGGGACTTAAACCCAAGCACCCTGATGCAGGAAGCAGGCATCCCAAGTGGAGTCTTAACAGCTGCACCAGACAAAAGGTCGCCTTCACCCATTTCTCGTCTTAAAAATATTTTTCATGTTCTACAAAGGTTTTCTTGCATTTAAAAATAGTTATTTATTTGAAAGTCTCAGAGAAGGACAGAGAAAGAGAAATCTTCCATCTACTATTCACTCCCCAAATGGTCACAACAGCTGCGGTGGGACCAGGCTGAAGCCAAGAGCTTCATCCAGGTCTCCCAAGTGGATGCAGGGGGGCTACACACTCGGGCCATCTTCTGCTGCTTTCCTAGATACAGCAGCAGGGAGTTGGATGGGAAGTGGAGCAGCCAAGTCTCTAGCCGGTGCCCATATGGGATGCTGGCTTTACCTGCTATGCCACAGCATTGGCTTCCTGGTTTTAAGCATTTTTAATGAACGTGTCGTCATTGGACATATTTCTGGGGTACAGTGTGCTTCGTCAAGACACTTATATAGCATGTGCTGATCAACTCATGGTAACTGACATTTCCATCTTTTGTTCATTTCTTCATGTTGGAGCCTTTGGGCTCTTCTCTTACAGGTTTTCATAAAATATATAAAAGCCAGGCACAGAAAGACAAATACCATAATGTTCTATGTATAAGCTTAAAAGTATTGATCTACATACAGAAGTAGGGTAAGGTGCAAGAGGGGCTAGGTGGTTGGATAATGGGTGGGAAAACATAGATAAGTAGTCAGGTAGATAGCACAGAACTTAAGCATGGAACCTTTGCACTCACTCAGTATCTGTGATTGGTTGTTACACTGATCAGATTCACACATCTAAGTCCCTTTTAGAATAAGTTATACCACCCATGACAGAATACAAAGTAGTGGACAACAGGACATTTTGTCATGTAATATGTTTAATTTCTGTTGGTTGTTTTATGGCTGTAGTGATCCATTTTACTCTTTCTCATTGTAGCAATCATTGCCAACACAATAGCCATATTTCTTGAGCCTTAACTCTTTTCCAGATATTATTTAATCTTCCTTTCAAGTTCTGTATGAAGAAATCTTCAAAACTACACTAAGATAAATCAAAAAGAAAGAGAGAGAGAGAGAAAGAGAGAGAGAGAGAATCAATAGAATCAATCCATATTCATGGATAGGAAGAGTCAATATAGTCAGGATGCTAGTTCTTCCCAAATTTATCTATACACTCGACACATTGCTAATCCAAACCACAGAAAATTAGTTTATGGATATTAAAATGGTTCTGAAGTTTATATGAAGGCAGCAAAAGGCCCAGCATAGCTAACGTAAGATTGAAAGGAAACACAAGTCAGAAGTCTGACATTACCTGACTTTGGGATTTAGAATATGGATGCAGTAATCATTTGGTCTTTGCAATACTTTGATTTTCCCCCTTTACTCTTGGGGAAACTTAAATTCTGAGCACACAGCTTGCGTCAGATGATGATTCCACCTGAAACCCAAGTTCTGAATGAAATGACTCTTGGCACTGTTCAGAATCTGTTCCAGGACCCTGCTATCAATCTCTCTGCATTCTTTTTTTTTAAACTTTTATTTATTTTTATTTTTATTTTTTGACAGGCAGAGTGGACAGTGAGAGAGAGACAGAGAGAAAGGTCTTCCTTTTGCCGTTGGTTCACCCTCCAATGGCCGCCGTGGTAGGCGTGCTGCGGCCGGCGCACCGTGCTGATCCGATGGCAGGAGCTAGGTGCTTATCCTGGTCTCCCATGGGGTGCAGGGCCCAAGGACTTGGGCCATCCTCCACTGCACTCCCTGGCCACAGCAGAGAGCTGGCCTGGAAGAGGGGCAACCGGGACAGGATCGGTGCCCTGACCGGGACTAGAACCCGGTGTGCCGGCGCCGCAAGGCAGAGGATTAGCCTAGTGAGCCGCGGCGCCGGCTAATCTCTCTGCATTCTAACAAGGAATATCTTTCTCTTTGTCTTTCTCCCAACAGCTGCTGGCTCAAGCCTGAAAAAGGATTCATTTGGAGCTTCATGGGGCCAGTAGCAGTCATTATCATGGTAGGTGATACTTAGTTGTGTGCTTGCCTTGGGTTGGCTAAGCAGAAAGAGTGTGTTTCTTATCTGTCCCAGCTGGACTATAACTAATGTGTCAGCACCTCTTCTTGAAAATACTGTCTCGTGTTTCCTTGACTCCCTCTTAAGCTCACTGGTTGCTTTGCTATAACATCTCCCTTTGTTGGTGATGCATTCATTCATCCAGTAAACAATTTAGCACCTACCCCCGATAGGGTGATATGTTTTTTTAGAACTTCCTGATGGCCTGGTGTAGATATTAACAGCATTCTTCTGTTTTCAGGGATCCTAAGTCAAACGGTAAGCTATAGCCACCCTAATTAGGCACCAAGTGCTACACCATATATATACTGTGTGCTCAGACAAGAGCATGTCCATACTGAGCTGTTGTAGCCTGTATCATTTGGAAAAATATTCCTACCTTCACCTCAAGTCATGTTGTTTGAGATGGATTCAAAAGAAAATTCCAAACCATTTTTTTTCATGCTGTTTCCACAGATAAACTTGGTTTTCTACTTCCAAGTTCTGTGGATTTTGAGAAGCAAACTTTCTTCCCTCAACAAAGAAGTTTCCACCATTCAGGACACCAGGTAAGAATGCCCCCAGCTCAGTGGTAACCACAGACTTGCCCTGCAGGATTGCTCTGCCTGGAAAAACAGAGTCTATGCACAGATGTGCTATAGATTCTCCTGATACCGGATAAAGACAATGTGAGGGACAATTTATAAAAGAAGAAAATTTATGATTTTCAGGCAACTTAGAAAGCAGCTCCATCCTTGGATAAGCATTCACTGAGTATCTCCTTGTTTAATGTGCTCATGTGAAATGCTGCCTAGACTATCAACAGTATCCTTTTTTAATCCCATGAGAGGGCACCTCTTGCTGGACTCCATTCTCCATGGTGCCAATCTAAACTATTAAAAGAAACAATAACAGCTAGTATTACTCGCGAATGTGACTGATGCTGGGAATTTACCGTTGAATGCTTGGAATTTCAATACGTGTGAGGACAAAACTATATTAATACTGTCATCCAACTAATTTTTCATTTTACCACGATAACTACGTGAGTCCCCTGAACACAATTTAAAGGAATATCTATCCAACCTCAGAGCCTGGCTCTGGTCTCATCTACTTACCAAACAAACGCCGTGTCTCTAGATCTTGAGCTCTTCAATCCTGGAAGGACAGACTGTCCGTGTTCTTGGTGTCCTCCAATAGCATGTGAGTGTGAGAGGAGGTTCATTCACTCACACACACACACAAACACACACAGAGCCTGTTGCCATCGGCACTCCTCCATTACACTAAACAATTTTCATTTGAAGAACTGCAACCCTATGAGGTGTTCTAAGTTTTCAGAAAGATATCCAGAAGGCATTTCCTACCCAAGTTCCCATAAAGTCAGGTAGAAGATTCTGCAGAGGAGTCAAACCATTCCCCCAGTAGGGGAGAGCATTATTCTCGGGGGTAGTGATTGATGATGGGGGTTCTGTCTCACTCTAAAGCGTTGTGGCTGCATAAAGACAATGTGAGGGACAATTTATAAAAGAAGAATTCTTTTATAAATTCACTTCACTGCAGTGGGGCTTAAATAAGGTCATGCATGCATTCAGCCAGCACCTGTGCCAACTACACACACGGTGGAAACCTGATCAACAGTTGTCAACATCATTCATTTCTTCTCCCCCGCCCTCCAGAGTCATGACATTTAAAGCCACTGCTCAGCTCTTTGTCTTGGGATGTTCTTGGGGCCTTGGTTATTTTATGGTTGAAGAAGTAGGGAACACGGTTGGATCGGTCATTGCCTACTCCTTCACCATCATCAATGTCCTGCAAGGGCTTTTGCTCTTTGTAGTCCACTGTCTCCTTAATCGGCAGGTAAGGTTCATTATGCAACCTCTCAGCATACTAGTTCCAAAGTATTTTTGTTTAAAATATAGTGAGTGAGTGAGCATGGTTCACCTGCTGGTTCACTCCTCAAATGCCTGGGGACTGGAGTCAGGAACTCAATCCAGGTCTTCCACATGGAATCCAATTACTCGAGCCGTCACCTGCTGGCCTCCCAGGCTTTGCATTAAAAGGAAACTGGAGTCAGGAGTTGGGGCTGGGAATCAAACCTCAGTACTCAGATGTGGAAAGCAGACATCTTAACTTGTGGGCTACATGCCTGCTCCCCCAAGGTTTTGCTGAATCATTGTTTGTATCTTCCCTTATATATTCTGGGGCTGTCTTCACTTGGGGAGGAGGGTTTGTGTGCTGCATGGGTATGTTACGTCCTCTGGGTTTCCTACATGCAATATCCCAACATCTTTCTTAAGAGCATGTATCAGTCAGGATACACAGGATCACAACCTGCCACTAACTCTAATCCCAGAGCTTTCTCTGATTCGGCTGATGTGTGACTGTGGGGAGGGAGCCTCTGTTTTCTCATCAGCAAAGGGGCAACGCCTACCTTATGGGGCTGAGAATTGAAATGAGGAGTGCAGTGCAAACCTAGCACCGTCCTTTGCACACAAGGAGTCTTCAGTGAAGGCTACCATCATAGCTTTACTCACCACAGAAGGCTGGAAATGGTTTTTCTGGCCTCTTCCTTTGCGATGGAATAGAACTACTGGCAGTTATGATGCTTCGTGGCAAAAAGGTCATCTGAGCACTTCATTAGTTTCTCTCCCATCTTTTAGTGCCCTCTTAATGCTTGGTACTCCTCACTCACTGAAGGTGTTAGATACAGTTAACTGTTGTGGTGCTGTAATGACAAGCATGAAAAGTTTAATGAATTTGAAATAAGAATGACCTTCAACTTCATCTGTAATTGGGCATAGAATAAACATTTCCTTCATTGTGTTTATGTAAAGAATAAAGGACACAGTTCATGTGAAGTGCCCTGAGCATAGCTAGTGTTCAAAAGTAGTGATCTTCACTATCACCATCACCACCCACATTGGCAATCCTGCCATCACCATCATCACCAAAAACTTGCACTGAGGCTTTTGCTAACATTTGGTAAGCACCTTTCCTACAACTAAGGAACTTAAAAACAAAATAAACCAACCTAGCGTGACCACGATTACACAGAAAACTCATGAACGAGGAGAGGGCGGTAGGACTTGGCGTCTTTAGGGTCCTTTCTTCTGAACAACGCCTGGAAGGACGTTGAGCTCTGTGCTCCTGCATCTTCCAGGTACGGATGGAATACAAGAAGTGGTTTAGTGGGATGCGGAAAGGAGTCGAAACTGAAAGCACTGAGATGTCTCATTCTACTACACACACTAAAGTGGTAAGACCAGCTCCCCTGAAAGCCTTATCTGAACCCACAAAACCCAGCATCCTGTGCTACCAGGAGCTTCCTGGCTCTCTTATCTGAAAAAAAGAGCAATGGCATGAAGTTCCTGCATGGTGCAGCTAACGTTTGTGGTTTTTGAGAGCAAACCTAGGGTTTTCTCTCCCCTTCTCTGTGTGACTATCTTCCTCTTTTTTCCACAAATATTCAAAGGATATTTAGCAAACATTTAAAACTCTATCTAACCCTCTTCACTTAACAGATATTTACTGTTGGGGCTGGCACTGTGGTGTAGCAGGTTAAGCCACTGGCTGCTCCACTTCCAATCCAGCTCTCTGCTATGGCCGAGGAATGCAGTGGAAGATGGCCCAAGTCTCTGGGACCCTGCACCCACCTGGGAGATTCAGAAGCTCCTGGCTTCAGAGCTGTGGCCAGCTGGGGAGTAACTCAGCCGATGGAAGACCTCGCCCCCTCTCTGTGTAACGCTGCCTCTCAAATGAATAAACGAATACTTTAAAAAGCCAGTACTTACTGTCTACTAAGTGCAGGGGAAACTGCGGCGGATACAGGGGCAGAAGTCCTCGCTCACCTAGAGCTGCCCTACTTGTGAGGGTGCTGCAGACAGTTGGCCATACCAAGTGGCACGTGGCATTAAAAAAGAGCAATCCAGAGTCAGCAGGAGTAAGGTGCCCACAATAAGGCTCAGTGAGAGTTGATACTAGGGCAAGACTTGAAGGCGCTGTATGACGTAAAAATGTGGAATTACCTGCACATGGATGACCACGAATGGGCTGTAGGCATGTTGGTGGGAAGCCCTGTGCTCCTGAGTGTTGCAACAAGTGGGCTTATGCCTTGCGTTGGCCTTGATGCTACGTGCATGCAGCAGTTACAAGAGAGAGGGATATGATTTGGGACGCAGAGCTTCTGAGTCAGAGCGGGGCACCTCATCCCCTCTGTGGTCCACCTCCCTCACACCTGAGGCACTGCCTTCTATTGAGCTCCTTAAAAGTGAAGGCTAGGGGTCGGCACTGTGGCGCAGCAGGTTAACACCCTGGCCTGAAGGGCCGGCATCCCATGTGGGTGCCAGTTCTAGTCCCGGCTGCTCCTCTTCTGATCAAGCTCTCTGCCATGGCCTGGGATAGCAGCAGAAGATGGCCCAAGTCCTTGGACCTCTGCACCCATGTGGGAGAGCTGGAAGAAGCTCCTGGCTCCTGGCTTTGGATCAGTGCAGCTCCGGCCACTACAGCCATTTGGGGAGTGAACCAGCGGATGGAAGACCTCTCTCTCTGTCTCTGCCTCTCTCTATAACTGTCTTTCAAATAAAATAAATCTTTTTTTTAAAAAAGCGAAGCCTAAGACTGAGATAAGAGCATTTTGTGATTTAGAGAGAGAGAGATGAAAAGGAGTGAGGAGGTAGGATGGGGGTGATGGGCAATGGTCACAGCTGGCATCTATCGCAGGGTACTCCGAGTGCCAGCTGTGCCATTGACTTGGAACCATCTAGAGACAGGTGGCTGGCTTTGTGTGCTGCTATGTCATCCAGCCATTGGTAATTGGCTGCCCCTTGGGGAGGAGTGGGGTTTAACCTCCATGGGCAGGCAGCTCCTCTAATTCAGGGTGGTTTTCTGTTATTAGCAACTAACACTCCCAGTGACTGGCTGTGGGTACTCTGGTCTAATAATGGGAACCTGGGTGGAACATCAGAGTTCCTGATAAGGGCCCCAAAGAACAGCTGCTGGTATGCTATGTAAAGACAGTTGTTCTGAGGAAATGCACACTTCCTAGAGTGTGCTGTGTTTCTTGTCCTGTATATTGCAAGGAAAACAAGTGTGCAAAGTAACTTTTAGACTTTCTTGAGTTGACTACCTATCAGAATCCTCTGTGGGAGCTAACAACAGTACAGGATCCCAAATGCATCTATCCCACTTGGGTGAGCCTGGCTCTCTCGTGTGATTGTTGAACACACCAAAGGTTGAGCGCTATGGCTGTGACTGAACTTAAACACAACTGAGAAGTGAATGTCCCATTCCCCACTCCCTCAAAGCTTTCTCCTTCCCCATTGTGGGAACAGATATCCCATCCCCTCAGCTCATCAAACCTGTAAGTCTACCTCTCTCTCAGCAAGTCTAATCAACTTGAGTTTCAAAACATTTATATTATGAATCTGTACACATTTACCATGACCATTGAAACCAAAGCTCCCTGGCACCCAGACGACTCTTCTTCCTGCTTCCTTTCTTATTCTACTATGATCTATTCTTCACAGGACAACAATAGTGGTGTTTAAGTGTGAAAATCAGATCATTTCACTCTAAATGAATTTCCAGCACATGTAGAATCAAACTGAACCTCTTGTTATCTAAGAGCTGGCCAGACACCTAGACTCAGCCATGTTGGCTCCCCTTTGGTTCTTGGACTCGTTCCTGCTTCAGGGCCTCTGAGCCAGCTGCTTCTTCCAGCCCTATTTTCTCAGCCTGCCATGGTTACCTCCCCATTTTCCTTCACCCTTTAGCCAGATGTTATGTCCTCAAACAGGACTTTTCTAGGCTACGTATTCAATATCAATTTTCACCCTCTTCTTGGTATGTCTTACCTTAGGACATCTTAGTCTGAAGAAAGTGAAGATGTTTGCTTTTCTTCAGTCTTCTTCCTCATGCAACATAAATTTCAGTCTTCACTATTGTTTCCTTTCTGTCTGCAACAGAGGCAGGTTAGTGGAAAATACTCAGTTAATTTGATGAGTGTCTAAATTCCATGATTATGGATTAGGACATGTAGGTTAGGGGGAGGGTTCAAGTGGTTTGCTCAAAACTACCAGCCAATCAGGAAAGAAATCAGAACTGAGGTCTTTTTTCTTTTGAAAGTTGCCAACTCATCAACCCTCAGTGAGCATCAGCTCAGCTAACCGACTCCTAGGATGTGACACATTCAGTTTCACAAGGTGGATGAAGCTATTTTGTGGCTACTGACCATATCCTAACCTCTCTTTGTTTTCATGGTATATGCCTTTCATCACCCTTGGCTGGAATCACCAATGGTCAAAGGCTTAATTGCTTCCAAATACCAGGTTACCAAAAACATGCTGCAGAGTGGAATCCACAGCATAGATTTCAGAGTACACTAGCTCTGAGTTCAAATCTTAACTCTGTCATATTCCAGCTGGCAGATGCCAGGGAAGTAGCTTAATCTCTCTGAAACTCTATTGACTCATGGAGAGAGAGACAGAAATGAAGATAAATAAAGGAGAGACAGAGAGAAAGATGAGCAAATAAGAGACAAGGAGAGAGAGAACTGGAGAGATGTAGAGACAGAGAAAAAGAGAGCAAGAAACCCAGAGAAACAGAGAGATGTACAGCGGGACAAAGAGACAAGAATGGAAAGGGAGAGAAAGAGAATGAGAGAAATGAAGAGAGAAAGAATGTCTCTTTCTTTCTCAATATCTCTCCTTCCCTGACTCTCTCTATATACACATAGAAAGAGAGAAACAGAGAAATAAATGAGTAAGACAGTGAGAAAGATGAGAGAATAAGAGATCTACTAAGATGGGAGAGTAGGGAGGGATCTTACTGCTCTTAAAAAAGATGAAGACAGAGAGTGGCAAGATGGCGGAATAGGAAGGGAGCACATTGATAGTTTGGGAAGACACAGTTTAATAAAAGTGGAGATACTGCAGAGTCAAGGAAGAGTAGGGGAAGAAACAGCAGAGGAAACTCTTCCGGAACTAGAGATTCACAGTGTACCTGCGTGGAGAGCGTGGGAGCCCAAGTTCGGGACACCAGCGGCAGACTCAACACACCAGCGCTGGAACTCAAGGTGAGCCGAACCTCCATAGCCCGAGACACCAGCGGGAAAGCAGAAAGAGGAGACTAGAGGGAATGAGGCTTGAAACTCCGTGGGGAAAAATTCACCAGGCTAACTAGAAGAGAGATAGGAAAAAAATAAAAAAAGTGACTGATACGGACACAAGTTTCTCTCTCTCCACTCACCCCTCAAAGGCGAGCAGGACAAAGAGCAGGCGCTATTTTGGACA
The DNA here is from genome assembly GCF_033115175.1 of Lepus europaeus. Lineage (NCBI taxonomy): Eukaryota > Metazoa > Chordata > Mammalia > Lagomorpha > Leporidae > Lepus > Lepus europaeus. The sequence goes on along the minus strand of NC_084846.1, from coordinate 2,450,730 downwards.
TATGTCATAAGCAGGGCGACCTCAGGTCTGCACCGGCCCTGAGCCTAGCAGAAAAACCTGACTCTGGGGGAAGGGGTGAAATAACAGGAGATTAGGATCTTAGGATCTAACTTGGCAACCCACTGGGAGACTGCAGGAGAATTGGAGCCCACACTGAGGGCAGCAGAGATTCCCTGTGTGGTCCTTGGGAAAGAGCTTCCAATCTCTGGCTCCTGTGGGTATATCATTCGCCTGATAACTACCTCCAATTCCGCTCAGCTGTGTGGAATTACTTCCCTTTTGAATCAAAAAAAAAAAAAAAAAAAAAGAAAGAAAGAGAGATTTACCACGCCTAACCTGGGAGTGTCATCTTTGACACACCCTCAACCCTGAGGAACCAAACACAGCTCTCAGGCCACACTCATCTCAAGCCTCTAAGGCTCCACTGAAAGCAGACAGTCCACTTAATATAGAGCCATAGTGTAACAAGAAAAAACACCACAGTGAAGAAACCAAATATCTCCAACATGCCAAACAACAAACGCAAAAACCAAGCTAACAAAAACAAGGAAGACACTATGACGCCCCCAAATGAAAAAGACACCCCAATTCAAGATTATGAAGATGATGAGATAGAAGAAATGCAAGAAGCAGATCTCAAAAAATTGATAAGAACATTAAGAAGTTCTCAAAAACAAATTCTTGAACTACAGAAATCCTTAATGGACAAGATAGAAAATCTCTCTTGTGAAAATGAAATATTAAGGAGGAATCAAAATGAAATGAAACAACTAGTAAAACAAGAAACTGTGATAGTGACAAGAAATCATAATGAAATGAAGAATTCAATAGATCAAATGACAAACACATTAGAGAGCCTTAAAAACAGAATGGGTGAAGCAGAAGAGAGAATATCAGACTTAGAAGACAGAGAACAGAAAAGGAAACAGGCAAACCAAAGAAAAGAAGAAGAAATTAGAAATCTAAAAAATATTGTCAGGAATCTACAGGATACTCTTTAAAAACCCAACATTCGTGTTCTAGGAGTTCCTGAAGGCATGGAGAGGGAGAAAGGATTAGAAGGCATTTTCAGTGAGATACTAGCAGAAAATTTCCCAGGTTTGGAGAAGGACAGAGGCATCTTAGCTCTCATTTGTGAATGATGGTGAAATTAAGACTTTTCATAGCAAACAGAAACTGAAAGAATTTGTTGCCATTCATCCTGCCCTGCAAAATATGCTTAAAGATGTGTTACACACAGAAACACAGAAACACGGTCATCAATATGAAAGAAGGTAAAGGAAGGAAACCTCACAGCAAAAGATCACAGGAAGCTCAATTTCTCTTTGGCATAGAATTAAACTCTGATGCTCTATTAAAGCAATGTGTTAAAGTAATCTATTATGTTCTCTTGATGTCTGTTACATTCTAATTGTTCAAAAACAGCTGAATTTTTATTAAGAGCTATGGGTTATTTAAATATGTGCTTATTTTCAAAGATTTGAATTATCACCTTGTAACAAATTTGGTCTATGTTATGTCATGATTTTAAGGAATCTTATTTGAACCAGATATTTTGGATTTTGAGTCTTCTTGGCATTCTTGACAGGCATTCAAAAAAATCAAAGTTTCAAACAATCTGGACTCTAACATTTCCAGTAAATCTTGGACTTTGGTTTTTCCAGTTTGGGCCCAACTGAAAAAATCGAAGGACCTATGTCTCTCATCTTATAGAGACACCAACTAATCAGGCTATTTGGATTATATTAGAAGTACTGTCAAGATGTGATGTGGTACCAAATTTTAAGTTTCTATAATGGAAAATGCTATTAATACAAATGTTTGAGAATTTAAAAGTCTAATGACCACACCCACCACATGCCTCTCTGTATTCACTGAAAGCTGACACTCCACTATCCACAGAAGCATAACACAAAGATAAAAGTGACCACAGTGAAAAAACAAAAAGAAACCAATGAGTATCTCCACAAATACTGAATAACAAACATCAATTCAAGAAACAAGAATAAGGAAAACATGACACCCCCAAAAGAACACAACACTTTAATACTAGATTGTGAAGATGCAGAGATTGAAGAAATGCCAGGAATGGAATTTAAAAAATTGATCATAGAAATAATCAGAAGCAAATGTATGAACTGGTGAAATCCATACATGACATGACAGAAAATTTCTCCCCCAAAACTGAGATCTTAAAGAAAAATAAAAATGAATGCTTTGAAATGTAGAATTCCATAGAATAAATAAAAATGCAGTGGAGAGCCTTAACAACAGAATCAGTGAGGCAGAAGAAAGAATATCTGACTTAGAAGACAAAGCACAAAGTACAGGGGTGGATTCCAAGATGGCGGAGTTGGGAGGGAGCTTATTGCTCTGGTCCAGGAGAAGATAGTTTAAAACAAGTGGAAAGAATGCTTTCTCAGGGAAGAGTTAGGGAGAAAATGGCAGAGGAAACTCTACCAAAATTATAGGGACACAGTGGACCTACATGAAGGGTATGGATACTCGCGGCTCAGGACTCCAACAATTGAGAGCCTAAGTACCACTGTTGGAAAGTGAGGTGTGATCAGACTGCAGCAGCTCAAGCCACTGGCGACAAAGTTACAGGAAGAGCCTAGAGGGAACCTAACTTGGAGCCCCATGAGGTAAGAGCGTACCTGCCAAACTAGACGAGAAAATAAAAAAAGGACAGGATGGACATGTTTCTCTCTTCCTGATCACTTTAAATGGCACCCTGTAACAAGGAGATAGAGTGGGTGCCATTTTGGACATATGTAACAGCTGCATCAGCTCTTGTCTGAACCCAGCAATCAGCTGAGTGGAGACTCCTGACTCAGATGGGGAGAACTAACAGGGGACTAGGAGCTTGTGACTGTGTGAGGCTTCTGTACTGGGGCTGTGAAAAATAACTGAGGCTGTGTGGGAGGACTCACGGTGTGGCTGGGACTTTGTGCAGTCACAGTGGGAGACTCCACATGCTCAGGGCTTCCTGGTTACCTGGTGAGAGACATTGCTGGAGAATCTGAGCTTACACAGAGGATTGCACTGATCATTTGTGTGGCCCTTGGGACAGAGCAGACAAGTGTTATACTCATGGCAGTTAGTACTCAGGCACTGGTCTCCTTGGAGGAGAGGTGATCAGCTGAGCAGAATAAATTTCCCTTCTGGTAAAATAAGATTTGCCATGCCAAACCTGCATGTGTCATCTTATGTATGCACTTAACCCTGGAGAATTGAACAGAGCCAACTGGCCACACCCACTATAAGTCTCTAGATATTCACTGAAAGCAGACACTCCACTTATCTACAGTCATAGTACAAAGATAATTGCAAAAAAAAGAAACCAACAACTATCTCCACAAATGCTGAATAACAAATGCATCAATTCAAGTAACAAGAATAAGGAAGACAACATGATGCCCCCAAAGAACATGACACTTCAATACTAGATTGTGGGGCTGGCATGGAGGTGCAGCAGGTTAAAGCCCTGGCCTGAAGCACCGGCATCCCATATGGGTGCCAGTTCTAGTCCTGGCTGCTCCACTTCCGATTCAGCTCTCTGCTATGGCCTGGGAAAGCAGTACAAGATGGCCCAAGTCCTTGGGCCCCTGTACCCACATGGGAGACCCAGGGGCAACTGGGATAGGATCGGTGCCCCGACCGGGACTAGAACCCGGTGTGCCAGCACTGCAAGGCAGAGGATTAGCCTACTGAGCCATGGCGCTGGCCCCAAAATCTTTTTATGAAGCCAGCATGTCTTATTTCCTAAACCTTAAGAAGATGCAACAGAGAAAAAAATGATAGACCAATTTCCCTGATGAACATAGATGAAAAAAAATCCTCAATAAAATTCTAGCCAATCAAATCCAACAACATATCAAATAGATCACTGACTCAGATGAAGTGGGATTTATCCCTAGTATTCAGGGATGATCCAACATTTGCAAATAAATCAATGTGAAACATCACATTAACAAACTGAAGTACAAAAACCATATGATTAGCTCAATAGATGCAGAGAAAGTATTTGATAAAATACAATACCCTTTCATGTTGAAAATTCTTAAGCAAATTGGGTAGAAAAGGGACATTTCTCAACATAATCAAGGTAATTTATGACAAACCCATGGCCAGCATCCTATTGAATGGGGAAAAGTTGGAAGCATTCCCAAAGATACAGAACCAGACAAGCATGACTACTCTCAACATTGCTATTCATTATAGTCCTGGAAGTGCTAGCCAGAGCCATTAGACAAGAAAAAGAAATCAAAGGGATACAAATTGGGAATGAAGAAATCAAATTATCCTTCTTTGCAGATGATATGGTTCTTTATTTAGCAGATCCAAAGAATGTCACTAAGAGACTATTGGCACTCACAGAAGAGTTTGGCAAAGTAGCAGGATATAAAATCAATGCACAATAGTCAACAGCCTTTGTATACTCAGGTAATGCCACAGCTGAGAAAGAACTATGATCAATCCCATTCACAATAGCTACAAAAACAATGAAATACCTTGGAACAAACTTAACCAAGGGTGTCAAAGATCTCTACGATAAGAATTATAAAATTTTAAAGAAAGAAATAGAAGAGGATAGCAAAAAATGGAGAAATCTTCCATGCTCATGGATTAGAAGATCAATATCATCAAAATGGTCATTCTCCCTAAAGCAATTTACAAATCCAATGCGATACCAATCAAAATACTAAAGACATTCTTCTCAGATCTATAAAAAATGATGCTGAAATTCATATGGAGACACAGGAGACCTCAAATAGCTAAAGCAATCTTGTACAACAAAAACAAAGCTGGAGGCATCACAATACCAGATTTCATTGCAAACTACAGGGCAGTTATAATCAAAACAGCATGGTCCTGGTACAGAAACAGATGGATAAACCAATGGAACAGAATAGAAACACCAGAAATCAATCCAAACATCTACAGCCAACTTATATTTGATCAAGGAGCTAAAACCAATTCCTGGAGCAAGGACAGTCTATTCAATAAATGGTGCTGGAAAAACTGGATTTCCTCATGCGGAAGCATGAAGGAAGATCCATACCTTACAAAAATCCACTCAACATGGAGTAAAGATCTAAATCTATGACCCAACACCATCAAATTATTAGAGAACATTGGAGAAACCCTGCCAGATATAGGCACAGGCAAAGATTTCTTGGAAAATACCCCAGAGGCAAAGGCAGTCAAAGCCAAAATTAATACTTGGGACTACATAAAATTGAGAAGTTTCTGTACTGCAAAAGAAATAGTCAGGAAAGTGAAGAGGAAACCAACAGAATGGGAAAATTTATTTGCAAACTATGCAATCAATAAAGGTTTAATAGTCAGAATCTACAAAGAGATCTAGAAACTTCACAACAATAAAACAAACAACCCACTTAAGAGATGGGCCAAGGCCCTCAATAGGCATTTTTCCAAAGAGGAAATCCAAATGGCCAACAGACACATGAAAAATTTTCAGGATCACTAGCAATCAGGAAAATGCAAATCAAAACCAAAACGAGGTTTCACCTCACCTAGGTGAGAATGCCTTGCATACAGAAAGGAACTAACAACAGAACTAACAACAGATGCCTGCGGAGATGTGGGAAAAAGGTACACTAATCTACTGTTGATGGGGATTCAAACTGTTAAAGCCACTATAGTTTGGAGATCACTCAGAAACCTGAATATAACCCTACCATACAACCCAGCCATCCCACTCCTTGGAATTTACCCAAGGGAAATTAAATTGGCAAACAAAAAAGCTGTCTGCACCTCAATGTTTATTGCAGCTCAATTCACAATAGCTAAGACATGGAATCAACATAAATGCCCATCAACAGAAGAATGGATAAAGAAATTATGGAATATGTACTCTATAGAATACTATACAGCAGTAAAAAAAATGAAATCTGATCATTTGCAACAAAATGGAGGGATCTGGAAAACATCATGCTGAGTGAAATAAGCCAGTCCCAAAGGACAAATATCATATGTTCTCCCTGATTGGTGACAACTAACCTAGCACCAAAAAGGAAACCTGTTGAAATGAAATAGACACTATGAGAAACAATGACTTGATCAGCTCTTGTCCTGAGTGTCGAGGAACAACTTATTCTTTTATTCCTTTTAGTATTTTTTGTTCTACTTAATACCATTGGTTGAACTCCTCAATTAACACACAATTATTTTTAGGTGTTTAAATTTAATGGAAGAATGATCCCTGTTAAATATAAGAGTGGGAATGAGACAGGGAGCAGATGTACAGTTCAGCACATGCTCACTCAGCCTTACCCTTAATGGTAGAGATGGAAACATACCATGGGATTCCAATTCAATCCCATCAAGGTGGCATGTACCAATCCCATCTCACTAGTCAAAGTGATCAGTTTCAGTTCATAATTTGTCATAAAGATAGGATTAAGTGTCAAAGGGATCACAGAAATAAGGCCACTGTCTCCTAATAATAACTGATATAATTAAAAAGGAGAGAATGATCCAACATGGGAAGCGGGATACACAGCAGACTCATAGAATGGCAGATGTCCTAAACAGTACTATGACCTCAGAATCAGCCCTTAAGGCATTCAGAATTGGCTAACAACCCCATGAGAGTTTCACAGGCATGAAAAGCCAAGACACTGTGCCAAAAAAAATGACCTAAATGAAAGATCTCTGTGAGATCCCAGCTTAAATAACAGGCCATCAAAGAAGGAGGTACCTTTCTCTGAAGGGAGGAGAGAACTTCCACTTTGACTATGGCCTTGTCTAAATAAGATCGAAGTTGGCGAACTCAAAAGGCTTCCATAGCCTTGGCAGTTCATGACAAGAGCCTCGGATGATTACTGACATCATAAATAAGAGAGTCAATTGTTAAATCAACAACAGGAGTCACTGTGCACTTACTCCCCATGTAGGATCTCTGTCCTTAATGTGTTGTACTATGTGAATTAATGGTAAGACTAGTTCTACTAGATTCATCATTTCATTTTGATTCTTCCTGAAGATTTCATTTTCACAAGAGAGATTTTCTGTCCTGTTCTGTATGGATTTCTGTAGTTCATGCATTTGTTTTTGAGAACTTCTAAATGTTCATAACATAAATTTTTTAAAATCCATATCTTGTATTTCTTCTATCTCATCATCTTCATAATCTTGCATTGGAGTGTCATGTTCATTTGGGAGCATCATGATGTCTCCCTTGTTCTTGTTTCCTTGGTTTCTGCATTTGTTGTTTTGCATTGTGGAGATATTCTTTGGTTTCTTCTTTTTTTCTCGCTGTGGTGACTTTTCTCATTATGCTATGACTCTAGATTAAGTGGACTGTCTGCTTTTGTTGAATCTCTAGAGGCAATGATGGGTGTGGCCAGAGAGCTCTGTTCAGTTCTTCAGGGTTAAGGGTGTGCCAAAGGTGACACACCCAGGTTTGATGTGGTAAATATTCTCTCCCTCTTTTTTTTTATTCAGAAGGGAAGTAATTCTGCTCAGCTGAGCTCTTCTCTTTGGTGATCAGTGCCTGAGCGCTAGCCTCAAGGGGTATAATATTCATCTGCTCTGACCCAAGGACCACACAAAGGATCTGTGCAGTCCTCAGTGTAAGCTTAGATTCCCCTGCAATGTCTCTCACTGGGTTGCCAAGGTTGCCGAGTTTGTGGCGTCTCACACTGAGACTACTCACATCTCAGCCACACCCTTACTTTTTTCTCCCACACACCCTTAATTTTTTCTCCCACACACCCTTGATTTTTTTAATCACAGACTTGGTTCATAAGCTCCACATATTCACTAGGTCTTAGTCTGCCATTTTTACTACCAACCAGAGTCAAGTTTTTCTGTTGGTTTTAGGGCAGGCACAGCCCTGAGCTGGCACAGCTGTTATGTATGTTCAAAATGGGGCCTGCTCTATTGTCTCGCACACCTTTGTAAGGTGTGTGGAGAGAGAGAATCATGTCTGTACCGTCCCTTTTGTTTTTTTCTCTCCTTTAGTTAGGCTGGTGTACTTTCCTGCATGGGGCTTCAAGCCTCGTTCCCTCTAGGCTCTTCCTGCCGCTTTTCCCTCAGTGTCTCGGGCTACTGCAGTTTCACCTCACCTCTGTTTCCAGCGCTGGTACATAGGATAAGATTCTCAGCAGGTGGGCTCCCGAGCTGTGGGCACCCATGTCCTCCACGTAGATCCACCATGTCCCTCTAATTCCAGAAGAGTTTCCTCTGCAGTTTTTTCGCTAACTCATTCCTGAGACTTCACTATCTCCACTTTTATTAAACTATCTTTTCCTGGATTATCAGTGAACTCCCTCCCTATTCCGCCATCTTGGAGCCACTCTGGGAATAATATTGTTTTAACTGGCTAGTATCCATCATTGTCTGGAGGCTTCTGTGGACATATGCCTAAAGTACTGTATCTCAAGAATTTTTGTTTGTGCTAATTTTATGGTCCATTATAATGGATCCTCTGAATCCATTGGCTTTAATCGTAATGCAAAGATTGATGCCCTAATATCTATCTTCCATCAAAGATCTGTGTACTGTCTTCCTACTAACTGGATTATTGAAGTAGAAGCCAGTTAGAAAGTCAAGAACCTTCAAAAATTGGTTTGAGAATAAAATTATGCTAGACCTAAATGTTATATTTAGGCCTGAATTAATCATAAAGATAGTTACATGGAAGAAAAAAATTATCATATTTTACATGGAAGGAAATCCCAAGATAGAAAGAGGCAGTATGACCCCACTTTTGAAATATCTTCATATTTAGGTGGTTTAACAAAAACGTTAATCTTATGGAGTGAAACATTTTCTTTCTTGGCCTATCTTTTATTTTCCATTCGGATTTTTCTTAAAATACATTTCTTATGTACCCCAAGTCAAGTGCATAGCAGAAAAATTGATCAGCACATGTAGAAGAGCTCAAGTAATCACAAGAACATTCATTTCATGGCATGGGTTGGGAGACACAGTTTTGGCAAAAACAATGGATTTCTGAGCTGATCAACCTGGAATATGGAAGACAGGAAGAAGAGCAAATACCCTCTCTTTTCTTCTATGAGGAGACTCAGTCGCTCACTCCACCATTCAGAGATAGGCCAAAAAGGAATGCCATCATGAGACCCCATGTTTATTATCAACAATTACTATGAGGGGCAAGGGATGGCCAGGGCAGGGACACAGACAGCATTTATCTAACCATTTGCAGAATCCTCAATAAGTAACTAACAGGACAACCAAGGGAAATACAAATGAAGCAAAGGCAAATTACCCATGACATATGAATAAGGGATTATTGATGCTTCTGTTAGTGATGTATTTATAAATGGGGGAAAAAGCAGCAACCACCATATCTTTTCCTTATGAAGGTTGTTTTGCATCTCAAGAATGCACAAAGTATCATCCAGCCAACACACAAGGATGGTAACCTGCAGTAGGGGAATGAGAAAAAGCAGAAAAAGAGAGGGAGGAGATGCACAATTTGGGACATGCACAATCAGTCTTGCCCCAAATGATGGAGTTAGAAATGTGCCAGGGGATTCCAATACAATCCCATCAAGGTGGCATGTACCAATGCCATCTCACTAGTCCAAGTGATCAATTTCAGTTCACATTCGATGGCCTGGATAGGTCTAAGAAACAAAGGGATCACACAAACAAGACAAGTGTCTGCTAATACTAACTGATAAAATCAAAAAGGGAGAGAAAGATCCAGCATGGGAAGTGGGATACACAGCAGACTCATAGAATGGCAGATGTCCTAAACAACACTCTGGCCTCAGAATCAGCCCTTAAGGCATTCAGACCTGGCTGAAGAGCCCATGAGAGTATTGTAGGCATGGAAAGCCAAGATACCATGGAAAAGAAAAAAAGAAGACCTAAATGAAAGATCTCTGTTAGTGAGATCCCAGTGGAAAGAACGGGGCCATCAAAGAAGGAGGTACCTTTCTCTGAAGGGAGGAGAGAACTTCCACTTTGACTGTGACACTATTGGAATAAGATCAAAGTCAGCGAACCCTAAAGGCTTCCATAGCCCTGGCAACTCATGACTAGAGCCTAGGGAGATTACTGACGCCATGAACAGGAGTGTCAAATTGTTAAGTCAGCAACAGGAATCACTGTGTACTTACATCCCATGTGGGATCTGTCCCTAATGTGTTGTCTAATGTGCAGTGATGCTATAACTAGTACTGAAACAGTATTTTTACACTTTGTGTTTCTGCGTGGGTACAAACTGATGAGTTCTTTACTAATTATATACTGAATCGATCTTCTGTATATAAAGATAATTGGAAATGAAAAAAAAAACCTGGTGTTAAATTGGAAATGGCATAGAAAATTAATTTTTAAAAAATATTATGTAGGATCTCTGCCTTTAATGTGCTGTACACTCTTATTTAATGCTATAACTAGTATTCCAACAGTATTTTTTTCACTTTGTGTTGCTATATGGGGGCAAACTGTTGAAATTGTTACCTAATATATACTAAACTGAAAAAAAAAGGAAATTGGTGCAAAACCCTAGAACTCAATTGTGGTGGAACCTTCAGTGTCAGGCAGGTACATATACACACTGTTTCTCTTCATGTGTGTATGCAAATCTGTGTGAGTTTCTGCTGGACTGGAGAGAATTTTCTACTGGTCTTCCTTCTGACTCCTTTCTGTCAAGCCCCCTCCCCTTCCCTGGAGTCTGGATGCCTTTCTTCCCTGGGGCTCTGCAGCTGAGGTCTTCTGTCCAGGTGAAAAATACAAGATGGAGAACACTTTTGGCCCATCCTTTCCATACCCAGGTGCCTTGATGTCATCAAAGTTTATGGGTAGCAAGATCCCAGAGAGGAACTGCTGTTAGATTTGATCCAAAACCTTTGCCATTTGGGATGATGCAATTGGATTGAATCACAGAGTGCAATGGGTGAGAACCTGGAAGGGCCAGTCTCAGTCAGGTGTAGCCAAGAGCATTCCAGCATCAGACTCCACAAAGGACAAAAGAGGAAGGGGTAGCCCACACACCCAGTATCCAGGGCAGACATAGGACTTTTCCTTGTTTTCCACATACATCTCATAGCAATCCTGCGCACACAGACACCCACAAATACACGTTCCCCAAGTACTGTGGAACCAGTAATCACTCTGAATTCAAAGATTCCTAATCGATACATGAACTTCAATGTATCTTGATGGCCATGTATCTATGGGACACCTTTCCCTAATGTTCTTTTTTTTTTTTTGGATAGGCAGAGTGGACAGTGAGAGAGAGAGACAGAGAGAAAGGTCTTCCTTTGCCGTTGGTTCACCCTCCAACGGCCGCCACGGCTGGTGCACCGCGCTGATCCAATGGCAGGAGCCAGGTGCTTATCCTGGTCTCCTGTGGGGTACAGGGCCCAAGTACTTGGGCCATCCTCCATCTACACTCCCTGGCCACAGCAGAGAGCCGGCCTGAAAGAGGGGCAACCGGGACAGAATCCGGCACCCCAACCGGGACTAGAACCTGGTGTGCTGGCGCCGCAAGTTGGAGGATTAGCTTATTGAACCGCAGCGCCGGCTCCCCAATGTTCTAATATCCACACTATTTGCATGAAGATTTACACCTACAACCATGGGTATTTCTCATTTATGCCCTTATGAAAACATGGAACTTAAGCGAGAAAGTCTCCATTTTCATCCTAAAGCAGAGAAATCAGCTGGAAATCATCTCTATTCTCACCACAATAACCACCAAGGGCAGGAGCACTCCCTACGGATATCTGTCTCTGGAGTGCAAGTGACTTTCAGGACTATTCTGTAGGGTACAGTCATGGAGAGTATGTATCATTACTTCACTGTCAAGCCATGTGGATTGTGCAACAAAAAGAGTAACCCCAAGATAAACTAGGAACTTTAGGCAAAGTGATGCATCCCCAGTGGCTCATCAATTCTTCATTGTATCCTACTATCCTACTATCATGCGATGTTATCAATGGAGGGTAGCTAAAGGAGTTGGAAACATATAAGACAGTTCTAGTATTCTGCTCAAATACTTTGTAAATTTCAACTGTTGTAAAACAGAAAGTCTAATAATTTTAAGATTTTTCATCCAGTCGCCACTGGTGCTTTGCCTTTATTAAGCATCTGAATTAAAACAGTTCAATTGTCTAAGTTCCTTCAATTTTTTATGAATGTACTCTGGACATATTGCATACATAGACTAAAATATCACAGTACTATTAAGTGTTAATCAAAGCTGTAAAATTATTTAAGAACCTGGAAACATGTGAATTGATTATCATCTACTGATATCATGGAGGAAATGATTATTCTGTATCTCCATAACATAATCAAAACAATAATATACATTTACACACACATACACATATGCACACAACTTTAAAATGCAAGCACTTTTAGATATCAACTGACTTGTAGATTAGAAGATGCACTTGCTAATGGCTACTCATACACAATTGAGTATGACTCAGGAAGTGTTCCTATGTTCTGACACAACCACATAAAGTTATGATATCTCCCACCCAAGTGCTTCTCAGGCTATAGGAGCTGAAGACACTGCTGGAGGCTTTGGGGAGAAAGAGTTAATTCTATTAGGAACTGTCTACTGTATTGGAGTCAATGGGGACTGGCAAGGCCAAGGCAACTTCAGCTGGCTGAGAAGGTCACAGCAGAAGGTCTGTCTCAGCAAGGCATGAGAACAACAGCTGTGGTCCTCTTGATGGTTTTAGGTTTGTTGGGAACTGCACTCTGCATAAGAAAGCTGGAGCTTCCTGGTGTTCCTGCTAATCACTACTGTATTCCTAATTTTAGGGAAGAATGCTTAGTCTCATAATCCCCAAAATGTCCTTTGCTTTGTAGAATTTTAATCAAGCAGAATGTTAGTGTAGGAGAAGGGGTTAATGCTTTATGCAAAGTCGGTGTGTTTGTGGAAAAGAATTAAAAGGCAATAGGCTCCCTGGTATATACAACCCACTAAATAAAGATAAATGTTATTAAAGCTTTAATTCAATATGTGCTACAAATACAACAGTGGTTAGGATGTCAAAACTGTGGAATAGGTCTAAGTGAACTTTTAGATAAGTACAGTAAATAAATTAAAGTGTTATAGAAAGAACTGCAATAGAGGGGATACATTTTAAAAAAGGGCCTGCTGTGAACACTGGGGCTTCTAGTAAATACGAGATTAGGAAGGTAAAACTCTAGTTTCTGTAGCTAATTTCTGCATAGCTAGAAGCACTCCAGGCCTTGGTTTGTGTGGGCAGCCCATTATCTCGCACCTGTTTGTGATTGTAACCCATGCTCTGAATATGCCCTTGAAAGTAAAAGAAATTGTAACTAAATGCAGACACAGAATATAGAGGCAACATAAGATACAAGGTCAATGGACAACAGACTTGTTATTGTAAGAAGAAAGAATCATTATATGACTTATGATATAAAAATGAAGTCTGGTGCTTGAGAGCCAGAGCCATGCCTTCAGCCTTGCTATGATGGTGTCTCTCATTTCTTCCTAGGCTGACACCTTCCACTCCTTCAGGAACACCTGGACCTGCTAGACCTAGACCCAGGCAGGGGACATTTGCAATTTAAGATGCCTCAATTGGGGAAATGGCTTTCAAAAGGTGATTGGAATTAGCCTGGTGCTTCTCCACTTATCTTTTAAGAATAATGGAAACTGGAGCTGTGTGGTGGAATGAGAAGGCCATGCCAATGTGGCTGCTGGCAAGTGAGTGTCAGTTACTCAGGAATGGCTTTGAAACCCACCTGCCAACAGAGCCTGCCTGGCAACAGGCTGTGATTGGATGGCTTTGGAAACTGCCTGGCAACAGGCTGTGATTGGTTGGGGCATAGACCGCCCCTTGACCGGATTGGATGGTCTTGGCTATATAAGATGTTGTACCAACTGAAATAAACGAGTCTGTGGGCTGCTCGCCTCAAGCCCGCTTTCACCTGACTCCCGGGGTCTGTGTGGTGACTCCACACCTCTTGCCCCCACCATGCTCCTCCTCTCAGAAACCAATCCATTGCAACATTGTTGAGAAATCAACTGCAACAGAGCTGGGCTGTGTTGTAGTATGTTAAGTTTCCACCTCGAGTGCTGGCATCCCATAAGTCAATGGTTCAAATCCTGGCTGCTCCACATCCAATCCAGTTCCCTATAAGAGTGAAAGGAACTCAACAACAAAAAACTAAACATCCACCCACACAGAAACACAAAGAGTAAAGTACTGTTTGAGTACTAGCTATAGCATTAATAACAACAAAATATAAGTAATTAATGAACAATGGGAATAGGATATGATGGACATTTCTACACAGGTAAATATATGACAAAGGATACTAATCAGCAATAAGTATGGACAAACCATTCCACACCAGAAGGAACCTCCACTTCACATCCACTCCATGGCTACAATAAATTTCAAAATTTTTCCAAGTGATGGAGAAGCCATAGGGAATTTGGAACCTTCAAACCATGATAGTGACAAAGTTACAACACATAATGTATGGAAGAGAGTTGTCACCTCCTTAACTGATTCAACATAAAATTAATTTATGACCAAAATATTCCACACCTAAGAGTACACTCAAAAACTAGAAAATATGCAAAAGTCTTGTACTTCAGTGTTTGTCTCCACACGGCCAAGGTTGGAAACAACACACAAGTCAGTCTATGGTTAACTGGAGACACAAAACTCAATGAATTACTACAAGGAATTATCAGTTTGTCATGAAAAATGTAGACACCTGCAATACTGTGGATGGCCCTTGAAAATGCCATGCAAAATGAAAGGTCACCTAAATCCACAGAGTCCAATATTAAACTTATACCAACACTCAGGACCGTTAAATCCATGGAAACAGAAACAGATTGGTGGTTGTGTGACTGGCAAGAGAAGGAACTGAGAGTGACCATTAATGGATAAGGAACTTGATTCGTGGTGATGAAAATATTTTAAAATATGACAGAGATAATGGTTGCACAGTAGAGTGAATGGGCCAAATGCCGTTACTTCACATTAAAATTGTTAATTTTGTTGAATTATTTTCTGCTCAGGATATAAAAATCACTTTCTTACGTCTGGTATTGGAAAAAGTAAATCTAAAGCAAAATTGATAATAAACAGAGAAGTACAGATGGAAAAGAAGTTTGCAGAATCACTTCTATGTATAATGAAAACTTGGCGTGTGATTATGACATCATTTGAAATCTATGTGAAATGATATATAATTTAGGAGTTTCTGGACAATGCATGATACATATTAAAATGATTTAACATGTCTAATGATTGCACTGAAAATATTCCAGGTATATTATAAAGCTGACTTCAACATAGACTCTAATAAATGAATAAAAACAGCAAAAAACTGTGTAACTAATTTTATTAAAATATGAATATTACAATGTTGAGCAGCTGACAAATAAAACACAGAGATGAAAAAATGTAAAGTTTCAAGGAAATGGGTTTGTGTTTGTGAGCATAAAAGCCAGGTGAATAAATTTGTATACAGTATTATTTTGAAGAAGCGAGGAGGACTGGGGCCAGCATGGGGGTACAGTGGAAACAACCACCACCTGTAACCCCAGCATCCCATATGGGTGCCAGGTCATGTCCTGGCTGCTTCACTTGCACCCAGCTCCCTGTTAATGATCTAGAAAAAGAAGTGGGAGATGGCCTAAGGCTTTCTGTCCCTGACACTCACACGGACACATGAATAAATCTCTTGCATTGGCATGAAAGAGCGCTGGGCCACTGCAGATATCTTCAGAGTCTATCACCACCTGGGAGGTTTCCCCCACTCTCCCTTTCTTGTATGTGAATTCGTCATTCAGAACAAAAACATTTTAAGAGAAGTCTAAATTGCTCATAATGAGGTTATATTCTGCAAGCTACTTTATAACATCAGAATGCAAAATCGGTTTTACAAATCTTAGTTTCTCTCCATTGAAAACTGAGAGAGCCTTAAGAGCTACTCTTCAGAACATCTGATTCCTTGGGAACTATTCTATCCCTTAATCCTTTCAAAGCATTCTTCTCAGGTCTTAGGAGAATAATGTAGCACTTGGGGGCAAAAATGCAGCCCAGGAGCCCTGCACTGGAGGCCAAGATGGAGAAGACCTCCACAGCCACCATGACCTTCCCCTTGGTGCTGTGGTAGACAGGCAGGAAGGTCACCCAGACACTGCAGAACACCAGCATGCTGAACGTCAGGAACTTGGCTTCATTGAATGTGTCAGGCAGATTCCTGGCTAGGAAAGCCACAGTGAAGCTCACCAGGGCCAAGGAGCCCAGGTAGCCCAGGACACAGTAGAAGGCAGTTACTGAGCCCTTGTTGCACAGCAGGATGATGTGGCCATGCTCAGAGTGTGCATCTGTGTCAATAAAGGGAGGAGAGGTCCCAAGCCAGAAGCCACAGAGAGCCAGTTGGATCAGGGAGCAGATGGGAATAATGGAGTTAGGTGCCCCTGATAGCAGCCACTGTCTCATCCTTCTCCCTGGGGCAGTGACCTTGAAGGCCAGAACCACAGTGATAGTTTTGGCCAGGACCGTGGAAACAGCCCCGGTGAACACCACTCCAAACGTGGTCTGCTGGAGGACACAGGTGGTTGTGTTGGGACGACCAATGAACAGTAAGGAGCAGAGGAAGCAGAAGATGAGGGCGATGAGCAGGATGTAGCTGAGACAACGATTGTTGGCCTTGACTATGGGAGTGTCTCGGTGCTTCACAAAGACCCCAAGAACAACAGCGGTGAGGACAGAGAAGCACAGAGCTGTGCAGACCAGGGTCTTCCCCAGGGGATCTTCAAAAGACAGAAAGGTCACTTTTTTGTGGAGGCACTGGTCTCGCTCTGTGTTGGCATACTGATGATCCAGACACTTCAGGCACTGGTCCATATCTAGTGAAAAACGTACAATAACATCATCAAGTTCAATTATTTTTGATTCAAAAAACACCTTCTAGAATATCCAACTGCAATAGTTTAGGCAAATAGTCCTTATTTGTAGTTGAAGACAGCATATAAAAGTGACATTTGAAAATTACCTCATTTCCCTAAGTATCTTATATACTGATGAGTACATTCTCATTTTTCCTAACAAAGCCCTGAGGGCTATCTCTGGGCCTATTCATGGTGCTTTAAAAACATATCTTAACCTGTGTCATTTTAACACCCCTAATTCATTATCCATGGTTTCTTCTCATTGGGAAGTGATGATCAAGATGCTAGAGGTTTCCATGTGTGGTGAGGGCTACTCTGCTTTTTATACATGCACATTTTTGCTGAATCCTTACTCTGTACAAGAGCAAGCAGCACCTTTTTTTGGTAAGTTTTTATTTAATGAATGTATTTTTTCAAACACTGAACCCCATATGCTGGGTTCCTTCCCCCATACCCACCTTCCAACCCCAACTCCCATCTCACCTCTCCCTCTTCCATCTGCTTGTTCATTATGCTTCATTGTTAGCTAGATTTTATAAAGTGGACCAACTCCTCTGTTATTGTCTATGTTAAGCAAAGACTTCAACACTTTGCACCCATGCACACACACAACATATAGAGTACAGTTTGGGAAAAAAATTGCAGTCAATTCTCATTGTAAAACTCAGTAGGGATGGAGGTCCTACATGGGGAGTAAGTGCATGGTGATTTCTGTTGTTCCTTTATCAATTAACACTCTTTTTATGACGTCAGTGATCACCCGAGGCTCTTGCCATGGGCTGTCAAGGTTATGGAAGCCTTTTGTGACCATAGACTCCACTGGTCTTTGGACACGGCCATAAGCACAGTGGATGTTCTCTCCTCCCTTCAGAGAAGAGTGTCTCCATCTTTGATGACCTTTCCTTTCCACTGAGGTCTCATAGGCTATTTTTTTTTTTGCCAGAGTTGTCTTTCCATGCCTGCAATGAGCCCTTGCTCTAATGGTGCTATTCACTCTGCACTCTCATGGCCTAATCAAACACCCAAGTGTCCCAGTCTTTGTTGTTAATAAATGTTTAATTTTTTCTTTACAATTTACTTGAAAGGCAGAGTTTCAGAAAGAAGAAGAGAAGTAGGAGGGAGGGAGAGGGGGAGAGAGGAGGAGAGGAGGAAAGAAGAGGGAGAAAGAGAGAGTGAGAAAGGGTGAGAGGGAAAAAGAGAAAGGGAAATCTTTCCAGGTGATTCACACCCCAAATGATGGTCACAGCTGTTACTGGTCCATGTTGAAGCCAGCAACTGGGAGCTTCTTCTGAGTCTCCCATGTGGGTGGGGGCTCAAAACCTTGGGCCGTCATCGGCTGCTTTCCCAAGCATCAGCAGAGAGCTGGATTGGAAGTGAAGCAGCTGGGACTGGAACTGGTGTCCAGTTGTGATGCTGGCATCCCAGCCAGAGGCTTAACCTACTATGTGACAGCACCGGCTGCAGGTTCCCACTCTTAGTATCATGGACTGGGAGACTTACTTTGTGAAATTTGGGTGCACAGAAAGCACACAATGATCTCACTAAAGCACATCTCTCTAAGGTGGGATCTGGATAGAATCATTCTAGGAGCAAGTGCTGATGAGAGACCACCACTAGAAGGCAGATGGTCAAGTTCTAGTGAAACACAGAAAAGCTGTACTTGATAGCAGCTGGATTCCTTGCCACCCTTGAGCAGGTTTCGATCAAGGATCACACTGAGATGCTGCCTGTAGTCAAAGTCAGTCTGTAGATGACCTTGAACCCTACTGGCATATTTCCACTTTCCTGTCTTTTATCTTTGAACATGAATTTTCTCTCCAGCTCTTTCAGTATCCTCTTCTTTTCTATATATTGCTCCATTGATGTCCAATGTCTCAATTTGCAGATGTCTTCCAACATTTAGTTATTGTTACCTTTGGCTATTTCATATTTTTGAAACATTACATGCCCTATCTTTCAAAGCTTCATTATCAGGGGCTGGCGTGGTGGCGCAGCAGGTTAATTCCCTGGCCTGAAGCGCTGGCATCTCACATAGGCACCAGTTTGAGCCCTGGGTGCTCCACTTCTGATCCAGCTGTCTGCTATGCCTGGGAAAGCAGTCAAAGATGGTCCCAGTACTTGGGCCCCTGCAACCACGTGGGAGACTGGCAAGAAGCTCCTGGCTCCTGGCTTCGGATCAGTGCAGATCCTGGCCATTGCAGCCAATTGGGGAGTGAACCATCGGATGAAAAACTCTTCCACTCTCTTTGCATCTCCACTCTATGTGCAACTCGGATTTCAAAGAAATAAATAAACTTTTTTTAAGAACCTTCATTATCCAGAATTTGTAAGCAAAAGAACTGTTTTGTGTGTTTAATCTTGTACTCCAGTGCTACTTAACTCAGTTACTGATTCGCTGATTTCATTACAACATCCAAATATCAGCTGAAAATGATGCCACTTGTATATCTTCCTTTTTAGTATGTTGCATGCCTTCGTTTTTGATAATGTGCATGGATCAGAGCCTCCTGGGTAATTTCCTGCAGAAGTTTCATTGTTTCTTCAATTTTGTATCCAGTCTTCAGCCATAACTTCCATGATTTTAGCATTCTGTAAATACTCTTTAGGATTAAAAAATGATCCTTCTTTTTGGTATCCTTGAGCTGTTTTGTTCTTTGTTTACAATTATTAGATCTCCTAGATTAAATTAAATGCTTTTCTGCAGGAATGCTAATTATTATTACTATTTTTTTTCAGGGACTATAAACTGAATTACATTCATGCAATGCTTTGGGCATGAAGGAACCCATTTAAAAAATACTGTTGGATTTATGTTGTTTAAGATTTCAAATGTGTGAATTTAATTCAACAGCAGTGTCTTACAATTTCAGTAATTGATCAATCAACTTAACATGTTCCTGTAGAAGACACAGAATTTTTCCGTTTTTCCTATTCTCCACAGGAGTTGAGAAAAGAGTTCCTTTCCTATGTGAAAATTTGGTAAACGTTATCTAAAAATTGTTTATCACAATAAAAATATTGGGAATTTTTTTTATAACCATGAGGATATTTGGATTTCTCAAATATGTCTCAATATGTTTAATAATATTTCCATGTGGAAATTTCTGAATTTTCTCTGTATTCTTCAATGTATCACCACTAAATGATTAACACGTTCTAATATTAGTATTTTTTATATCTGTGCAGAGACCTCTACAGCTCTCTTTGTGTAACACACACACCCACACACACACAGAGGCATTGTAATCTTGTTTTAGTACTGTTCCATCTTGCTGAAGTTCATAAATTTTGCTTGTTTTATGATAACCAAATTTAAGTTCTTCTGATTTTTATTTACTTCAATTTCCTTATAATGTCCACATGCTACCTTCAAGTGCTTGTGTTGAATATGCTGTCATTGACCTACCTTGCTATGCATACTTAGTACAGTGGATGTCAGCCTGTGTTATTGCAATATAAATTTTACACACATGTATACATGTTTAAGCATATGAATGCTTCTGAAGATTTATATGTTGAGCAGCCATGATTTTTCTCAAAGGCTAAGGTTAGCCCTGTTTATGATATCTGATGAGTTATCCTCAGGATGGTATCTTGTATGGTTTCCTATATAGTTTTTAATATAATGCAAAGTTTGTTTAGAATTGTGCTTTCTAACTCCAGCATGCTACACTTGAATTTGGTGAAAGTACTTTTATAATACATGCACAACAAACACAGACATGAATTTGCCTATACTCAGTTAGCACATACACCACCCTACTCCCACGGATTGTACCCTGATGCCAGAATCTATCACTATCACCAATAAGTTTCAAAAAAGTAGAAATATAGTAAATATATGGTACAAAGAACTACTCATACAACACAAGCAAAAATTGGAAAATCTTCACAAAATGTATGATGATAACCTATTACTGCTTCATGGAATAAATGTGAGACATCCCACATGTTTTAAGGGGTGAAAATTCTCCAATCTTGGTTTCTACCATTTACCATACATATCATCCTGAACTCCAACATAGTCAGCTTTCCGGAGACACTCAGTCTCTCATCTGCTTTTATAAATGCTACAATAAGTAGAGTGTAGTGTGGAAATTGTTATCATTTTGTGATTATTATTGACTGTAAGGATTAATTTCTACCTGAAGGTGAGAAGAATCCCCTCAGCAGTCATATTCCACATCTTTTTCTTTCCATTGAGAAGCTGAAAATTCTAAGAAACAGGTGTTAACTTCTCCGTGAGGCTGGCACTGACTTACCTGTCTGATTGGAAATCTCGTTCTCAGGACAAGGCATACAATCAAAACAACAGGTAGGCTTCCCCTCCAGAGGGGTTTTCCTGAATCCAGGGCTGCAACTCACACTGCATACCGAGCGTGGAGTCTGAGAAAAACCAGATGAGCGTTGGTAACAGTTGGGACTATTACTTAAGTGCCAAGTAGAAGGTTTGGTTTTCAAGTGCTGCAAAACCTGTTCACTTAAACTGGAAACCACCATTTCTGACACAATGATGGCATGCAATTTGCTTTTCTAAAATAGATCCAAAACATGTGGAGGAACAAGTGTGTGTACTGTCCATCCTCAGACACTAGAAGTAGAAGAAAGTATTTAGATCAGAAGGGGAGTGGTTTCATGTCTCTAATGTCTTTTGAATAATCCATGTTGCACAAACCCCCATACCCCAATCCACAGTTGGGGGGTAACAATGTGCAGTGTGAACCTTATGATCAGACACAACTTACCTCTGTAATTCCTGTGGCCCACTCTATCAAATTCTCAGAGAGAGACAACTGTTGGCTCTGTGGAACATATGGGGAAAACCGTCCTACTTTAACCTTACGTCCAACACCATATGGAAAATTCCAAAAGTTGAGAATGTCGTATTCAGCTTCCAAATTCCTCTTGTGATTCAGATTCACTAGGTCACCCGCAGGATTGGTAAACTGGAGGTTCTTCAGAAACAGGTGCAACTGAAAAAATGCATCATATTCACATGAAGACTGCCCAAGTGAGAACACACCAAACCCAGGTTAGAGAAAGCCTCTCTTTGTCTGTAATCACAAACAAAAAAGAGAACCTTTTAGAGCCACCCAACGAAGTAAAACAAAATAAAACCTGATGAGAACTACATCAGAGCAAATTTGATAACTCATTTTTATCCAAAAACAAGGGCAACCAAAACTATGCAGCTGTGAGGGGCCCACACTGTGGCGCAGTGGGTTAAAGCCCTGGCCTGGGGTGCTGACATCCCATGTATGTGCCCATGTTTGTCCCAGCCGAAAGTCTTCCAATCAAGGTCTCTGTTGTGGCCTGGGATGACAGTGGAGGATGGCCCAAGTCCTTGGGACCCTGAACCATCATGGAGGACCAGGAGGGACATCCTGGCTCCTGACTTTGGATCTTCACAGCTCCAGCCATTGTGGCCATCTGGGGAGCGAACCAATGGTGGAAGACCTCTCTCTCTGTCTTTACTTCACTCTGTAGCTCTAGCTTTCAAATAAATAAAAATAAGTCTTTAAAAAAATATCTAGCTGTGAAATGCCGACCATTTCCAACTGTGGAGTCCAAGCTACCAAAACTCACTGATTTCTTCAGTGTACCTAGAACAACCAACTCTAATATATTTACCAGAATAAAATAATGTGCAAATTATATAAGATCCCTAATGCATGTTGGGGATAAACATCCCCAGCAAATTTCACCCTAAAAAGTACTAAAAAGTAATTATTGTATTGCTGAGATGGAAAATGGGATGGCACAATGTAAGTTTTTTACAAGCCAAAATTAAATTGACAGGATGGGAGAATCCATTTTAAGACACGGCATTGATGCTTATCCAAGAGACCTGCCCACTTGTCAATGGAACCATGTTTCTATTGACAAATTACAGGCAGAGGATCATTTATAGCTTGTGTTTTGGAGAAAGGATTCCAAGCTACTTCATGTGAACACCTGCAGAAGCTCTTAAGGGGATCATTCAGGAGTACATGTCATGCAATGGAAACCAAGTTACCTGCCAGGGAGAAAATGCCACCTTTGCCCCCTTGTTCCCTGGCTGCATTTCTAACAATTGTAGAAGCATCTCATGTATGCTGTGGGCCACAGCATACACAGCATTGTATATGTTGTAACTCCCATCACTCATGGCCATATCAAAACGATGTGGAGGCAACGATTCCAAGGAGGCATTCAGGGAACAGTTCTGCAAGGTTTTGCAGGACGCCCCAGTAATTGAGCAACCAAAAGCCAATGACCAGAATCTAGAGAGGTAAATGTCTTCTGGGTACTTGGAAGGGTTAGCTGTCCGAAGAAAGTTTCTGAAGCCAGAGATCTCACTACGGTGGTGTGAAAAAATCAGAGTCCCATGGAATGAGTGGAGCAGGATATGTTCCTCACGGCTGGCAAAATCCCATTGTGAGGTGGTGACCCAGACTTTCCATGTCATTAAACGTTCCCATGTTGGGAAGCTGTCACCTATGAGTGACTCAGTGTCACAGAAAAGAATCACCACATTTGCGGATGATTTTAGGATCTGGATATGATACGGCCTGCTGAATGAATTATATGACTCCTCAGTGGCTGGGATCAGTTCCACAAAGTCCACACAGATGCCATTCTTCTGCATCTCAACTTTCAAATCAGACATAAACTGAATACCTTTTGGGAGGTCTGAGATGGCCAAACCCACCCAGGTCCAGCTGAAATGAAGCATCAAGGAGACCATGCCAAGGGCCAGAGAAGTGTCTTTGGGCGCCATCTGATAGAGGGAAGGAAACTGACCACTGTCACTCAGAAGCGGTTCAAAAGACCCAAGAGTCAGCTAAGGGAAAATGCAAGAAATCTGTGTAAGGTTATTGCCATAGTGTGCAATCTTATTCCTGAAATATTAAGCAAAAAATTTAAGTGTCAGAAGATTTTAGAATATTTCCTTTTTCTCATCTCGCACTTCATGAAAACTTCCTAGTTCCTCTGTCGTTAGACTCACAGGTTGAGGAAAACATTTCTCATTTTCACTCACCCACAACTCTGCTTTAGAACAAATATGGCTAATTCCCCAAATCTCTGCAGTTCTTCTCTTTAGATCACACAGTGCATCAAATGTCACTTAAACATTTGGTTCTAAGTAAGGCATCTAAGGTGATGTGCTTTTCCTTCTTTTTCACTACACACTCACCTGTGGAATTTTGTAGAGTTCCAGCAGTGTCCCCATTTGGACAGCAATGCTTGTTCCTGATATTACGGCTACAGACTTGCTCTGTTTCCTACATGTGTAATTAGGAACATCCTTTTCCAGTCCCGCAAGCCAGAGGAAGGTGTTCTCCATCACTGTCTCTTCACTGTGCATGACATTATAGAGATCAAATCCCAAGGTCATGTTGGGTAAAAGATGAGGGTTCTTGTTGATCTCCTCAATAGCAAAAACCAAGGCCAGAACGTACTGGTAGTTTTTGGACTGAAACCTGCATGAAAGGCACAAGGATCTTTAAGGGAAAAGCCTCCAATCCTGATTATCTTCATTTTGCCATAATTACTGTGACAGATGGATTGGTCATGGCCAAAAATCCGTATGTTCTAATCCTTATCTGTACATTTGCTGTGCACTAAGTGTAAGGTTGTCGTATTTGCAGGACGTATGTCCTCACAGGGACCAATACTGCTGCAGCCTTTATCCCAGTCTCCCTGACTAAATGATTCTGGAAAATAAGATCTGCGTTTACACCATAATGTCGTGGGCATATTATCACATGCAGCCAGAAAACATGATCTTGTTTTGGATACACACCTCATCAATTTAAATCATCTCTGGCAGCAGCTACTTCTTCTATATTTTATATATGATATCTATAGTAAATACTATAATGGGCTCTGGAATGATCTCTCTCGATTCATTCATACCTAGGAAGAACATTCAAGTTGTCAAAGAAAGCATGACAAGGAAAGGCACACCATCTTTAGCACTGCCTCTATAAATGTTTCCTACATTCACAAACTACAATGACTCTTCATCTTATCACATCATTAAATGCTTCTTGAAATAGCAGTCATAGATCATAAGGCTGCAGTTTGCAATGGGAAAAGGGAGTAACTCAACTGAAGACTATGTGATCAGAAAGAGGAAGAATGTCAGAGTACTGAGAATGGTAGATGGAAGTCTGGATTTTATCCTGAAAAATCTCTTCCCCATCAAACTCACCGATCAACCACCATCAGAAGCCAGGAAAATGAAATCAGATTCAGAGCTTGGAAGAAGGAAAACAGTAAAAAGGGAGGAGCACTTTAGTGAACCCTGAAACACTCCCTGGGTGGACTTGAAACACTGGGCTGTGAGACACATGATGCATTACAGTTAAGACAATCATGCATTTAGTTAAAACTCTAGGTATATGTAAAGAGAAATCATTATCAGTGGTATCAGTATTTGCTCCAAACAGGCTTCTTCACTCAGTTTTCCCTACAGAGCCAACCATAAATAGCCTTTCATGCAAAGCACACGATGCATTTCTGCTTTCTGGGATCTGACATTTCACCAAGAATGGAAATGAGGAGCCCCTTGTTTACTTTCAGATGTCCTGTGTGTTGCGTCTCGATGAATAGACTGGGTCATGAACCCTGCATGTAAAGGGTCATGTGTGCTTCAGAGGAAGTGAGAGTTTTTCAGTTCTTGGTTCATGTTGCAACATGATATGTATGCGTGTATGTATCTTATATACATATTCTCTCTCTCTATTTATATATACATGTTCCATAACCATGTATACAGTTGCTCTCTCTCTATTGCTTTATAAATACACATATAGAGAGTCTCTATAAATATTTGTTATCCAAATATGTCATTCATACTTTGCATGTAGAATGAGGAAATTTGAAAATCCTTGCTAAACGAATCAAAGAATCTTCAGTTTTGTATTTCTTATTTTTCTTTCCTCTCCTCATTTTTCTACAATTCTGTCAATTCCTCATCCTCTCATTTCTTTCTCCAGCTCCTGCCTGGTACCAAAAGATCTAGAAGGCTCTTTAACACACTGGGCATTTGTGAGAGTGACGTGTTCGATCTGTTTTATGCTGTGTTCCTTAACTCTAAAAAGAGTTTATCAGGAATTATTGTGTATTCTTAAGATGGTGAATCTAATACTGGATGCTATACTGTCTAAATCTACTGATAGTTCAATATTGCTTGTTTTTCCAAGTATTATCAACACGGATATTTTCTCCTGGGTTGGCTAATATTTGATTATAATCTCTGGTTTGCATGGCATACATCTTGGGAAACCTGGGCTCTATTCATAGAATCTATTCCTGATGCTGGAAATTTACTATCTCCTGGACTCCATCATTTAGAGTACACGTAAATGATCTGCTGCATGCATAACCATGGGGAACACTACTACTAATAAATAAATATTTCATAAGTGGGATGCCATGTGCACATATGAAATTGGGCAAATTTATAAAAATCAATGTGAAGCCAAAAATATCATTTGAACAAGCTAGTATCCATTAGATTTTTCTGGACAGAACTTTGGACAAATGCCTAAAATACTTGATCAGTTGCATCACCTTGGTTGCACCAACTAAAGTTCTCAATTCCATTGGCTTTAATGATACTACAATGATCTATGTCCCAATATCTACCTTCTATCAAAGATCTCTGCAGCATCAACCTACTTCCTGTAGCATTACAGTAGAAACCAATTAAAAATTCGCACCTTCAAAAACAGGTGTGAAGAAAACAATTTCGCTGTCCTACAAGATACTATATTCTGGAGGCATGACATTTTCATATATAAATAAATAAATAAATATATATATATGAAATATTTATATTTAGCTATAAAAATGTATCTTATAGGGGCCAGAAGCAGAATAATCCCCCTTCTGAAATATATTTTCATAGAAAAAGATTGAATGAGGGACACATCATGAATGCTGTAGATTCCAACCATTAAAGTTCTTATGGGTATATTCATCGTTAAAATATGTTTATTATTATACTTGTGCAAAAGTGTTGTCCTGAAATTACTTTTAACTAGTAACAAACATACTTTCTTGAATATCATTTCTGCTTTGTGATTGTTAGAAAAAATAAAGTGAGCTCATGGCCCCAAATCTAGTACGTAGCAGAAATGTTTGTGAGCGCATGTGGAAGAGCTCATGTAACTCAGGTTCATTCATTTCAGTGCATGGGTTCTGTAAGAATCTGCTACTGAGGCAGGCACAGTAGGCCCCTGAGCTGATGAACGCAGACAGGGAAGGACAGGAAGATCCCAACCAGACTCTCCTTCCTGCTATGATGAGATAACATTTCCTGAACCATTGACGGTGCCAGGCCAGAAGGAATGTCTTCCTCATGTCCCAGATTAATTATCGGCAGTTTTTAGGGGGACAGAGTATGGACAGGGCAGGGGCACAGAACGCATTTGTCTTCCTTCTGCAGACCCAATCACAAGTAGCTACTATGTAAATCAAGGGAAAATGATTATTGCCAAAAGAACTTACCTTTTGAACATAATAATTTTTTTGAACATATTCATGCCTCTGTGAATCATGTATATGTAAATAGGGAAAAAGGCAGCAATCTCAATATCTCCATCCTTGTAATAACTCCGTTCAATCTGGAAAAAGCAGTTCCGACCATCCTGACAAGTCACAAGGAGATACAGCTGCAGGAAGAGCAACAGAAAAATCAAAGGAAACATCTTCAACGTCTGTGAAAACCCTAGGTCATAACAGCAGTGGAACGTGCAGGTCATGCAGGTGCTTACATAGAGCATGCAGGTGCATACATATAGCATGCACATTTGTAGGTGTGTGGGCATGTGCGTGTGTGTGTGTGCATGTGTGATTGCTTGAATCAAGCCACTTTAATACTGCTCCATCGGACTTCTTTCCACCAGCTGTCCACCCATCCATGGGGGAATCTGAAACCCTTTCTGCCCGGAGGCTCTGAAGCTCAGGTCTTCTGTTCTGGTGAAAAACACAAGAAGGAAAACATGTTTGTGATTCATCCTCTTCACCCAAGGTGAAGAATTTCCTCCAAGTCCATGGATACATAGACTCAAGGGAGAAACTCCTATTAGTTACTTTTGGCCCATGGGCTTGTCAATAAACCTCTCCATGAACTTTTTGCAATTATGTACCTGGATTACATCAGAGGGCACAAAGGGGGGCATCAGGCGAGGTTCTCAGGTTTCAGACCAGAAAACTCCAGTGTCACACACTTCAAAGACCCAAAGAACAATAGGGCAGCCTCCCATGCCATTGTTCTGGGCAGCTGTACCTCACCTTGATGCCACACAGACCCCAAACCAATCCTGTTTACAGAGCTACTCACTAGGACATGTGGTTTTTAATCACTGTGGAACCAGTAATCACCCTGAATTCAGAAGTTCTCATTCAGGATGTCAACTCACTTCATTTTTAGTTATAAATCATGAAACCCTTCCACATTGCTGTTAACCACGGTAATCCCATGATGATGTTTTTGTAACTACAACCTTGGTTGATGCTTTCATGAGTACTAGGGACTATCTGAGTACTTTCTGCTTTTTATTCTTAAGCAGAAAATACCCGCCAGAAGTCACCTCTTTATTCCCACCACCACAAGCACCAAGGACAGGATGATGCCTGCAGACCCCCGTACTTCTTGAATGCAAGCAACTTTCAGGACGCTTATGTAGACACCATCAGGAGAGCTATGTACAATTAAACCTTTGCCAAATCCATAGACTGCACAATACACAATGGATAGCATGTCCTGTAGGCAATAATGATGATCAATGCTGACTAAGCATTTGTGCTTGCATACCAGTGTGATGTATTGCTAATTGAGTAAATCTAATAAGGATGGGACAAGAGGGCAATAAGAGAACTCTATTATTCCACTCAAAATTTGTCTAAACTGAAACATCTATCAATGAGATGCCTAATATTTCAAGCAAAACACATTTGCCATTGCCTGGCCACTGCTCTGATGCCATTAGTTAGATTTTGAATAGTGGCTCATGCAAATTGAGACATAGTACAGGCACAAAATACAGAGCAGAATTCAGTGACTTGCATAAAAATGAAAATATGCAGTCTTGATGAGTTAGATTTATTACCTGTACAATGATGAAACTTGTTGTCTATTCAGTAAATCTAAATCAGAGAGCGATTATCTCCTGTTCTCTGTAATGTGTAGAAACTAAAAGTAGAGTCACTCTGAATGTACACGATTCACTGAACAAAGGTTGGGAATGGAGAGAATGAACTCCATGCAATGAGGAGGCTTCAGAAAATCATAGAAAATGTGTGTTATGAAATAATTATGCATTAATTTAAAAAAATTTAGCACCCAGATATATTCATCACTTTTTTTTTCTTTAGTGTTTCTCTCATATTTATCACTTTTTATCTTCTACATTCTTCATGCTGAATTTGATGTTTTTTATAGCTAGGAATGAATGCCTCAAATGTAGAACTTCAGTCTTATTGTAGGGAAATATATATTCTAATTGCATAAAAGTATAAAAATCTGAGATCATACATTTCTGTCTAAATTGAATTTTAGCAACACTGCCTTAAAAGTTGATATATTTTTCTATTTCTATTGAAGTCCAATAACATCTAGGTTACTGTAAAGCAGTTTCCAAAAATAAAAACATGTGGACATTTGAATTGGTAGGTACAGAATTCTCTGTGTGTACAGGGAACACACACAAGAACTTAACACTCAGTCTGCATTGAGAACAGTGTCTCCAATGGACTCTATCCTGGACTATCTTCTCAGGCTCAACACACTTCAAATCAAAAGTAGAAATCACTATAAGCACGTTGTAAGATTAATGTCCTGGCGAGCAGAAAAACAAACTAAGAAAATCCACAAGGCAGAGGTGATCTAGCATGTCAGCACTCGCTGTATCAATGCTCAGGAGCTCAAAATTAGCTATGCCGGTATGTGAAGTCTACAACAGTGCATTTTTGTTATCCTTTCTGTATTCTGTCCCACCCAAGAAGCCACACATCATCCATCTTCCAGCCATACTGAATCTTATGGAGCTCCTCTGAATGTAACAGAACTTGATACTTTGCTAGTTTTGCCACATATTGTAATCTACCAAGAATCTTTTTCTACTGTTATCCATCTAACCTAGGACTAATACTGCTGATTACTGGGGAGAGTCCAAGATGGCTGACTAGGGAAGGGCTTACTGTCTTAGGCTAGGTGTAGACAGTAAAAGCAAAAGTGGAGGAAATAAGTTCTCAGGGGAGAGTTAGAGAGAAAACCGCAGTGGAAACTCTGGAAGGAAGAAGAATGCCGTGGATCAGTGTGGAAGGTGCAGACATGCAGTATGATCAAGGACACAACACACAATCCCAGCACCCAAAAGCTGGAGAAAGCAACAGCTTAGAGAGGGAGGGAAGATCAGACTACAGTGCCTGGGCCACTGTTTACATAACTGGAGGGAGAGTTTCAAGTCAAACATCTGATAGAAAATGGGAGAATATGGCTACACATCCTTCCAGATACACGTTTACAACTTACATTTTTTAAAAGCTTTTATTTAATGAATATAAATTTCCAAAGTACAGCTTATGGATTACAATGACTTCCCTCCCCAGAACTTCCCTCCCACGCACAACCCTCCCCTTTCCCGCTCTCTCTCCCCTTCCATTCACATCAAGATTCATTTTTCAATTCTCTTTATATACAGTAGATGAGTTTAGTACATATAAAGTAAAGATTTCAACAGTTTGCCCTCACATAGCAACACAAAGTGAAAAATACTGTTGGAGTACTAGTTATAGCCTTAAATCACAGTGTACAGCACATTAATGACAGGAATCCTACATGATATTTTTTTAAAATTAATTTTCTATGTAATTTCCAATTTAACACCAATTTTTTTTCATTTTCAATTATTATATATAGGAGATCAATTCAGTATATACTAAGTAAAGATCTCATCAGTTTGCACCCACACAGAAACACAAAGTGTAAAAATACTGTTTTAGTACTAGTTATAGCATCGCTTCACACTGGACAACCCATTAAGGACAGATCCCACATGAGACGTAAGTACACAGTGACTCTTGATGTTGATGTAACAATTTAACACTCTTGTTTATGGCGTCAGTAATCTCCCTAAGCTCTAGTCATGAGTTGCCTAGGCTATGGAAGCCTTTAGGGTTCGTCGACTTCGATCTTATTCCGACAGGGTCATAAACCACTTACGTTTTTAAAAGCAGAAGGAACAGTAAAAACATCATCAACGATGGGTACAGAAATTGAACAGACATTCCTGCACAAATAGATGAGCAAAAGTCTTCACCGAGGGTGTTAATCATCAGTAAACTTGGAATACCATTCTTTTTAAAATTGTTTTATTATTATTTTTTTTAACAGGCAGAGTGGACAGTGAGTGAGAGAGACAGAGAGAAAGGTCTTCCTTTTTTCATTGGTTCACCCCCCAATGGCCACTACGGCCAGCGTGCTGTGGCCAGCGCACTGTGCTGATCCGAAGCCAGGAGCCAGGTGCTTCTCCTGGTCTCCCATGCGGGTGCAGGGCCCAAGCATCTGGGCCATCCTCCACTGCCTTCCCAGGCCACAGCAGAGAGCTGGACTGGAAGAGGAGCAACCAGGACAGAATGCGGTGCCCCGGCCAGTGTGCCGGCACCACAGGTGGAGGATTAGCCTAGTTAGCTGTGGCGCCAGCCAACTTGGAATACTATTCAAAGCCACACTGATATACCACCTCACATCTGCTCCATTGGCTACAATAGTTATTGTTTTTAAAGATTTCACTTGAAAGCAGAGTAAGAAAGTGAGAGAGTGAGAGAGAGAATGAGAAGTGATAGAATGAGAGAGTAAGTGAAAGTGTGTGTGTGTGTGTGTGTGTGAGAGAGAGAGAGAGAGAGAGAGAGAGAGAGAGAGAGTCTTCCATCCCATGTATAACTCTCTAAATGGCCACAATGGGGCAGAGCTGAGCAGATCTAAGTGGGAGCCAGGAGCTTCTTCTGGATCTCTCAAGCAGGCACAGGGGACCAAGCTCTTGGGCCGTCTTCTACTTCTCTCCAAGACCAAAATGATTGAAAATGGAGCAGCCAGGACTGGAATCAATGCCCATATGGGATGCTGGCACTAGAGGCAGAGGCTTTACCTGTTATACCACCACACCAACCCCGATAATAGTTTTTACATGAAGTTTGTATACCTTAAACAAATAAGTAATAGAAAAAAGAAAAATATATAAAAGTAAAAGTTTTTAAACTTCAAAGGTACATGGCATGTAATGGAAAGGGTTACCTCCCAGGGAGAAAACGCGACCTTTGCTCCATTGCTCATGGCTGCATTTCTGCCTCTTGTGGAAGCATCTCATGTATGCTATGGGCCAGATCATACACAGCATTGTCTATCCTGTAACCCCCATCACTCATGGTCATGTCAAAATCATGCCAAAGCTTTCATTCCAAGGAGGCATTCAGTGGACAGTATTGCAAGGTGTTGTAGGATGCTTTCAGAAACTGAGCAATGAAAAACCTCAACCAGAATCTGGTGATGTAAACATCATCTGGATATTTGGAAGGGCTAGCTGGCTATAAATTTTCAGAACCAGCAAATGAGTGGAGAAATATATGTAGTGGAATTAGCAGGAAATTGAATGAGTGGAACAGGAAATGTGTCTCACTGTTGTCAAAATCCCACTGGGAGATGGGGACCCAGATTTTCCATGCCATTAAATGTTCTCCTGTTTGAAGGCTCACAACTATAAGACATTTGCTGTCTAAGCAAAGAATAACCACGTTTGATGAAGATGTCCTGATCAGTATATGACATGGCCAGGCTGTTGCATAACGTGTTTTCTTGGTCACTGGGTCAATCCCACCAAGGCTACACATATGCTATTCTTGTCCATCTCTAACTTTCAAATCTGTCATGAATTGAATACTTTTCAAGTGAACAGAGATGGCCAGTCCCACACAGGCTGGGCTGAAATGAAGCATCTAAGAGACCATGCATGGGTCAGAGGTGTGTTCTTCAATATCATCTGAAAGAGAGAATGAAAAATGAACGGCCACAGAGGACAGGCTCAAAATGTCCAAAGGTCAGCTACAAGGGGAGAAAAAAGCATGCAACATAAAATGACAGCCATAATGTACAATCTCAACACCAAAAGGTGTTAATCATGCTTTGAAGTGGTGGAAGACTAGAATATTCCATTTTCCTAATAATCTCCCTTGTTGTGCTAGTCACCTAGAGTTCCCATGTAACAAAATACCATGACTTCTTTACTTAACAACAGGAGTTTATTTTTTGAATTGCTGAGGCTGGGAAAACGAGGATCAAGTTATATGGGTTTGGCCTCTGTCAAAGACACGTTTCCTGCCTCAAGAAGAGACATTTTTCCTTTCCTCTTCTCACTATCTTCACCAGTTAGAGATGTAACAATCTCTCTGCATATTCTCATATTGAACACATCCAAGAAAGTGGGTAGGTAAGTCATAAAAAATTGTATTATCCCCCTCAAGGACCTCCTCAAATATGATCATGCTACAGAGAAATATTTCAAGTTCTGCATATTTCATAAAACATCCATTCTATAGGACTGGAGTTGATAATAATCATGGTTGGAATCTTTTCCCTAAGGGTCCCTTTGTCCTTCGTGCAGGTTTCCATCCAAGAACTACCAGGAAGTTCTGGCTCTGGTATTTACCATTGAGGAGATCACCTGTGAGATCTCTACTGCAGCAGTACTCTCAGGGACAAGAATTTCTGCTCAGATTAGGACACTCCTGGAACTCTACAATTCCCACAGATGAGATTAGTTAAGAAGGGGAGAAGGAGGGGCCGGCACTGTGGCTCACTTGGTTAATCCTCCACCTGCTGCGCTGGCATCCCATATGGGTGCTGGTTCTAGTCCGGATTGCTCCTCTTCCAGTCCAGCTCTCTGCTTTGCCCTGGAGGGCAATGGAGGATAGCCCAAGCACTTGGGCTCCTGCACCCACATTGGAGACCAGGAGGAAGCACCTGGCTCCTGGTTTCGGATTGGCATAGCTTCGGCCACAGTGGCCATTTGGGGGTAAACCAATGGAAGAAAGACCTTTCTCTCTGTCTCTCTCTCACTGTCTAACTCTATCTGTCAAATAAAAAAATTTAAAAAGAGGGAGAGAGAAAACCCATATTCATTTGGGTACCTTCTCAGGTGCACAAAGAGGTGAAAAATGGAGATTTTCTTTGTCTAAAGGTATAATCTAAAGAGGAAGTACTCAGAGATTGGAGTAGCCATATTTTTGACGTTCTAAGTAGATAGGAGGAAATGGAAAAGGAGAAAGGGGAGTTTCCTGAAGGTCTGTGTTAGAAGAGTTGTGATCTACAAAGCTCTCAAACCATGGGAGATTATTAGGATGAACACCAGTTAATTTCATTTTTTTTTGGCTTCCCCCCTCCCATAACTTCCCTCCCACCCGCAACCCTCCCCTTTCTTGCTCCCTTACCCCTTCCATTCACATAAAGATTCATTTTCAATTCTCTTTATATACAGAAGATCAGTTTAGTACATATTAGGTAAGGATTTCAACAGTTTGCCCATATAGCAACATAAAGTGAAAAAACTACCATTGGAGTACTAATTATAGCATTAAATAACAATGTACAGCACATTAAAGACAGAGATCGTACATAATAGTTTTTTAAAAAAATTAATTAATTTTCTATGCCATTTCCAATTTAACACCAAGTTGTTTTTTTCATTTCCAATTCTCTTTATATACAGAAGATCAATTCAGTATATAATTAGTGAAGACCTCATCAGTTTGTACCCTCACAGAAACACAAAGTGTAAAAATACTGTTTCAGTACTAGTTATAGCATCACTTCACATTAGACAACACATTAAGGACAGATCCCACATGGGGTGTAAGTACACAGTGACTCCTGTTGCTGACTTAACAATTTGACACTCCTGTTCATGGCGTCAGTAATCTCCCTAGGCTCTAGTCATGAGTTGCCATGGCTATGGAAGCCTTTAGAGTTCGCTGACTTTGATCTTATTCCGATAGGGTCATAGTCAAAGTGGAAGTTCTCTCCTCCCTTCTGAGAAAGGTACCTCCTTCTTTGATGGCCCCGTTCTTTCCACTGGGATCTCACTCACAGAGATCATTCCTTTAGGTCTTTTTTTTTTCGATGATATCTTGGCTTTCCATGCCTACTATACTCTCATGGGCTCTTCAGCCAGATCCGAATGCCTTGAGGGCTGATTCTGAGGCCAGAGTGTTGTTTAGGGCATCTGCCATTCTATGAGTCTTTGGCAAATGACAGGGCAAATTTACTCCTTCTCAATAGTCACATTGAATGTTAATGGCCTGAACTGTCCAGTTAAAAGACACCGATTGGCTGACTGGGTTAAGGAACAAAACCCATCTTTTTGCTGCTTACAAGAAACTCATCTTTCCAACAATGATGCATACAGACTGAAAGTGAAAGGTTGGAAAAAGATATACCATGCCAACAGAAATGAAAAAAGAGCGGGTGTGTAGCCATCTTAATATCGGACAACATAAACTTTACCACAAAAACTGTTAGGAGAGACAAAGAGGGGCACTATTTAATGATTAAGGGATCCATTCAACAGGAAGATATAACGATTATCAATGTATATACACCTAACTACAGGCACCACTTTATTTAAAAGACTTGCTAAGGGAATTAAAGGGAGGCTTAGACCCCAATACAATAGTACTGGGGGACTTCAATACTCCACTCTCAGAGATAGATCATCAGGACAGAAGATCAACAAGAAGACAGTAGATTTAAATGACACTGTAGCCCAAATGGAGCTAACAGATATCTACAGAACTATTCATCCTACACATAAAGAATTTACATTCTTCTCAGCAGTACATGGAACCTTCTCTAGGATTGACCACATACTAGGCCATAAAGCAAGTCTCAGCAAATTCAAAAGAATTAGAATCATACCATGCAGCTTCTCAGACCACAAAGGAATGAAATTGGAAATTAGCAACTCAGGAATCCCTAGAGCATATGCAAACACATGGAGATTGAACAACATGCTCCTGAATGAACAATGGGTCATAGAAGAAATTAAAAGAGAAATCAAAAATTTTCTGGAAGTAAATGAGGATAACAGCACAACATACCAAAACCTCTGGGATACAACAAAAGCAGTGTTAAGAGGAAAGTTTATATCAATAGGTGCCTACATCAAGAAATTGGAAAGGCACCAAATAGATGAGCTTTCAAGTCATCTCAAGGATCTAGAAAATCTGCAGCAAGCCAAACCCAAACCCAGTAGGAGAAGAGAAATAATTAAAATCAGAGAAGAAATCAACAGGATTGAATCCAAAAAAACATTACAAAAAATCAGCCAAATGAGGAGGTGGTTTTTTGAAAAAATGAACAAAATTGACACCCCATTGGCCCAACTAACTAAAAAAAAGAAGAGAAAAGACCCAAATCAATAGGATCAGAGATGAAAAAGGAAACGTAACAACAGAAACCACAGAAATAAAAAGAACCATCAGAAATTACTACAAGGACTTGTATGCCAGCAAACAGGGAAATCTATCAGAAATGGACAGATTCTTGGACACATACAACCTCCCTAAATTGAGCCAGGAAGACATAGAAAACCTAAACAGACCCATAACTGACACAGAAATTGAAACAGTAACAAAGGCCCTCCCAAGGAAGAAAAGCCCAGGACCAGATGGATTCACTGCTGAGTTCTACCAGACATTTAGAGAAGAACTAACTCCAATTCTTCTCAAACTATTCAAAACAATCGAAAAAGAGGGAATCCTCCCAAATTCTTTCTATGAAGCCAGCATCACCTTAATTCCTAAGCCAGAAAAAGATGCAGCATTGAAAGAGAATTACAGACCAATATCCCTGATGAACATAGATGCAAAAATACTCAATAACATTCTGGCCAATAGAATGCAACAACACATCAGAAAGATCATCCACCCAGACCAAGTGGGATTTATCCCTGGTATGCAGAGATGGTTCAACGTTCGCAAAACAATCAACGTGATACACTACATTAACAGACTGCAGAAGAAAAACCATATGATTCTCTCAATAGATGCAGAGAAAGCATTTGATAAAATACAACACCCTTTCATGATGAAAACTCTAAGCAAACTCGGTATGGAAGGAACATTCCTCAATACAATCAAAGCAATCTATGAAAAACCCACGGCCAACATCCTATTGAATGGGGAAAAGTTGGAAGCATTTCCGCTGAGATCTGGTACCAGACAGGGATGCGCACTCTCACCACTGCTATTCAATATAGTTCTGGAAGTTTTGGCCAGAGCTATTAGGCAAGAAGAATAAATTAAAGGGATACAAATTGTGAAGGAAGAACTCAAACTATCCCTCTTTGCAGATGATATGATTCTTTATTTAGGGGACCCAAAGAACTCTACTAAGAGACTACTGGAACTCATCGAAGAGTTTGGCAAAGTAGCAGGATATAAAATCAATGCACAAAAATCAACAGCCTTTGTATACACAGGCAATGCCACGGCTGAGGAAGAACTTCTAAGATCAATCCCGTTCACAATAGCTACAAAAACAATCAAATACCTTGGAATAAACTTAACCAAAGACGTTAAAGATCTCTACGATGAAAACTACAAAACCTTAAAGAAAGAAATAGAAGAGGATACCAAAAATTGAAGAAATCTTCCATGTTCATGGATTGGAAGAATCAACATCATCAAAATGTCTATTCTCCCAAAAGCAATTTATACATTCAATGCAATACCAATCAAGATACCAAAGACCTTCTTCTCAGATCTGGAAAAAATGATGCTGAAATTCATATGGGGACACAGAAGACCTAAAATAGCCAAAGCAATCCTGTACAACAAAAACAAAGC
Organism: Lepus europaeus; assembly: GCF_033115175.1. Lineage (NCBI taxonomy): Eukaryota > Metazoa > Chordata > Mammalia > Lagomorpha > Leporidae > Lepus > Lepus europaeus. Next base: position 2,412,920 of record NC_084846.1, on the reverse strand, counting down.
TGGAGGCATCACAATACCAGATTTCAGGACATACTACAGGGCAGTTGTTATCAAAACAGCATGGTACTGGTACAGAAACAGATGGATAGACCAATGGAACAGAATAAAAATACCAGAAATCAATCCAAACATCTACAGCCAACTTCTATTTGATCAAAGATCCAAATCTAATCCCTGGAATAAGGACAGCCTATTCAATAAATGGTGCTGGGAAAATTGGATTTCCACGTGCAGAAGCTTGAAGCAAGACCTATACCTTTCACCTTACACAAAAATCCACTCAACATGGATTAAAGACTTAAATCTATGACCCGAAACCATCAAATTATTAGAGAGCATTGGAGAAACCCTGCAAGATATAGGTACAGGCAAAGACTTCTTGGAAAAGTCCCCAGCAGCACAGGCAGTCAAAACCAAAATTAACATTTGGGATTGCATCAAATTCAGAAGTTTCTGTACTTCAAAAGAAACAGTCAGGAAAGTGAAGAGGCAACCGACAGAATGGGAAAAAATATTTGCAAGCTATGCTACAGATAAAGGGTTGATAACCAGAATCTACAAAGAAATCAAGAAACTCCACAACATCAAAACAAACAACCCACTTAAGAGATGGGCCAAGGACCTCATTAGACATTTTTCGAAAGAGGAAATCCAAATGGCCAACAGACACATGAACAAATGTTCAAGATCACTAGCCATCAGAGAAATGCAAATCAAAACCACAATGAGGTTTCACCTCACCCCGGTGAGAATGGCTCACATTCAGAAATCTACCAACAATAGATGCTGGAGAGGATGTGGGGAAAAAGGGACACTAAACCACTGTTGGTGGGAATGCAAACTGGTTAAGCCACTATGGAAGTCAGTCTGGAGATTCCTCAGAAACCTGAATATAACCCTACCATACAACCCAGCCATCCCACTCCTTGGAATTTACCCATAGGAAATTAATTTGGCAAACAAAAGAGCCATCTGCACATTAATGTTTATTGCAGCTCAATTCACAATAGCTAAGACCTGGAAGCAACCCAAATGCCCATCAACAGTAGACTGGATAAAGAAATTATGGGACATGTACTCCATAGAATATTATACAACAGCAAGAAACAATGAAACCCAGTCATTTGCAACAAGATGGAGGAATCTGGAAAACATCATGCTGAGTGAATTAAGCCAGTCCCAAAGAGACAAATATCATTTGTTTTCCCTGATGGGTGACAACTAACTGAGCACCAAAGGGGAAACCTGTTGAAGTGAAATGGACACTAGAAGAAACAATGACCTGATCAGCTCTTGTCCTGACTCTTGATGTACAATGTAATACTTTATCCTTTTTATTATTTGTTGTTGTTGTTGTTGTTGTTCTAGTACTAGTGGTTGAACTCTGTAATTAACACACATATATTCTTAGGTGTTTAAATTTTAACTGAAAAGTGATCCCTGTTAAATATAAGAGTGGGAAAAAGAGAGGGAGGAGATGTACAATTTGGGACATGCTCAGTTGGACTTGCCCCAAATGGTGGAGTTAGAAATGTGCCAGGGGATTCCAACACAATCCCATCAAGGTGGCATGTACCAATGTCATCTCACTAGTCCAAGTGATCAATTTCAGTTCACAATTGATGGCTGTGATAGGTCTAAGAGACAAAGGGATCACACAAACAAGACTAGTGTCTGCTAATACTAACTGATAGAATCAAAAAGGGAGAGAACGATCCAACATGGGAAGCAGGATACACAGCAGACTCATAGAATGGCAGATATCCTAAACAACACTCTGGCCTCAGAATCAGCCCTTAAGGCATTCGGATCTGACTGAAGAGACATCGGTCCTTCAATTTTTTCAGTTGGGCCCAAACTGGAAAAACCAAACTCCAAGATTTCCTGGAAATTTTAGAGTCCAGATTGTTTGAAACTTTGATTTTTTGAATGCCTGTCAAGAATGCCAAGAAGGCTCAAAATCCAAAATATCTGGTTGAAATAAGATTCCTTAAAATCATGACATAACATAGACCAAATTTGATCATTGTTACAGGTGATTATTCAAATCTTTGAAAATAAGCACATATTTAAATAACCCATAGCTCTTAATAAGAATTCAGCTGTTTTTTGAACAATTAGAATTTAACAGACATCAAGAGAACATAATAGATTACTTTAACACATTGTTTTAACGGAGCATCAGAGTTTAATTCTATGTCATAGAGAAATTGAGCTTCCTGTGATCTTATGCTGTGAGGTTTCCTTCCTTTACCTTCTTTCATATTGATGACTGTGTTTCTGTGTTTCTGTGTGTAACACATCTTAAACATCTTTTGCGGGGCAGGACGCGTGGCAAGAAATTCTTTCAATTTCTGTTTGCTATGAAAAGTCTTAATTTCACCTTCATTCACAAATGAGAGCTTTGCAGGATATAGTATTCTGGGCTGGCAGTTTTTGTCTCTTAGTACCTGGGCTATGTCTCGCCATTCCCTTCTGGCTTGTAGGGTTTCTGATGAGAAGTCTGCTGTGAGTCTAATTGGAGATCCTCTAAGAGTAATCTGACGTTTCTCTCTTGCACGTTTTAGAATCTTTTCTTTGTGTTTCACTGTGGTGAGTTCGATTACAACATGTCGTGGTGAGGATCTCTTTTGGTCATGTTTACTAGGGGTTCTATAAGCTTTTTGTACTAAGATGTTCTGTGCTTCTCCAAACCTGGGAAATTTTCTGCTAGTATCTCACTGAAAATGCCTTCTAATCCAGACCTAAATGAAAGATCTCTGTGAGTGAGATCCCAGTGGAAAGAACGGGGCCATTAAAGAAGGAGGTACCTTTCTCTGAAGAAGGAGAGAACTTCCACTTTGACTATGACCCTATCGGAATAAGATCAAAGTCAGCGAACTCTAAAGGCTTCCATAGCCCTGGCAACTCATGACTAGAGCCTAGGGAGATTACTGACGCCATGAACAGGAGTGTCAAATTGTTAAGTCAGTAACAGGAGTCACTGTGTACTTACATCCCATGTGGGATCTGTCCTTAATGTGTTGTCTAATGTGCAGTGATGCTATAACTAGTACTGAAACAGTATTTTTACACTTTGTGTTTCTGTGTGGGTACAAACTGATGAGATCTTTACTAATTATATACTGAATCGATCTTCTGTATATAAAGATAATTGGAAATGAAAAAAAAAAAGCTGGTCTTAAGTTGGAAATGGCATAGAAAATTAATTAGTTTTTAAAGAAAATATTATGTAGGATCTCTGTCTTTAATGTGCTGTACACTGTTATTTAATGCTATAACTAGTACTCCAACAGTATTTTTTTCACTTTGTGTTGCTATATGGGGGCAAACTGTTGAAATCTTTACCTAATATGTACTAAACTGATCTTCTGTATATAAAGAGAATTGAAAATGAATGTTGATGTGAATGGAAGGGGAGAGGTAGCGGGAAAGGGGAGGGTTGCAGGTGGGAGGGAAGTTATGGGAGGGGGGAAGCCATTGTAACCCATAAGCTGTACTTTGGAAATTTATATTCATTAAATAAAAGTGTAATAAATAAAACAAAAAGAAAATGCCTTCTAATCCTTTCTCCCTCTCCATGCCTTCAGGAACTCCTATGACCCGAATGTTAGGTTTTTTAATAGTATCCTGTAGATTTCCGACAGTATTTTTTAGATTTCTAATTTCCTCTTCTTTTCTTTGGTTTGACTCTTTCCTTTCCTGTTCTCTTTCTTCTAAGTCTGATATTCTCTCTTCTGCTTTGCCCATTCTGTTTTTAAGGCTCTCTAATGTGTTTGTCATTTGATCTATTGAGTTCTTCATTTCATTGTGGTTTTTGGTCACTATCACAGTTTCATGTTCTACTAGTTGTTTCATTTCATTTTGATTCCTCCTTAATATTTCATTTTCACGAGAGAGATTTTCTATCTTGTCCATGAAGGATTTCTGTAGTTTAAGAATTTGTTTTTGAGAACTTCTTAATGTTCTTATCAATTTTTTGAGATCTGCTTCTTGCATTTCTTCTATCTCATCATCTTCATAATCTTGAATTGGGGTGTCTTTTTCATTTGGGGGCGTCATGGTGTCTTCCTTGTTCTTGTTACCTTGGTTTTTGCATTTGTTGTATGGCATGTTGGAGATATTTGGTTTCTTCACTGTGGTGTTTTTTCTTGTTACACTATGGCTCTATATTAAGTGGACTGTCTGCTTTCAGTGGAGCCTTAGAGGCTTGAGATGAGTGTGGCCTGAGAGCTCTGTTTGGTTCCACAGCGTTGAGGATGTGTCAAAAGTGACACTCCCAGGTTAGGCATGGTAAATCAATTCTTTCTTTCTTTCTTTCTTTCTTTCTTTCTTTCTTTCTTTCTTTCTTTCTTTCTTTCTTTCTTTCTTTCTTTTGATTCAAAAGGGAAGTAATTCCACACAGCTGAACATAATTGGAGGTAGTTAGCAGGCGAATGATATATCTATAGGAGCCAGAGATTGGAGGCTCTTTCTCAAGGACCACACAGGGAATCTGTGCTGCCCTCAGTGTGGGCTCCAATTCTCCTGCAGTCTCCCAGTGGGTTGCCAAGTTAGATGCTAATCTCCTGCTATTTCACCCCTCCCCCCAGAGTCAGGTTTTTCTGCTAGGCTCAGGGCCGGTGCAGACCTGAGGTCGCCCTGCTTATGATGTATGTCCAAAATGGCGCCTGCTCTTTGTCTTGCTAGCCTTTGAGGGGTGAGTGGAGAGAGAGAAACTCGTGTCCGGATCGGTCACTTTTTTTTCCCTCTCTCTCTTCTAGTTAGCCTGGTGAAGTTTTCCCCACGGAGTTTCAAGCCTCGTTCCCTCTAGTCTCCTCTTTCCACCTGCCCACTGGTGTCTCGGGCTATTGAGGTTCGGCTCACCTCGCGTTCCAGCACTGGTGTGTTGAGTCTGCTGCTGGTGTCCCGAACTTGGGCTCCCACGCTCTCCACACAGGTCCACTGTGAATCACTAGTTCCGGAAGAGTTTCCTCTGCTGTTTCTTCCCCTACTCTTCCTTGACCCTGCAGTATCTCCACTTTTATTAACCTGTGTCTTCCTGGACTATCAGTGTGCTCCCTTCCTATTCTGCCATCTTGCCCTGAGTGGATGGATCTCTGTCTTTAATGTGCTGTACACTGTTATTTAATGCTATAACTAGTATTCCAACAGTATTTTTTTCACTTTGTGTTGCTATGTGGGGGCAAACTTTTGAAATCTTTACTTAATATATACTAAACTGATCTTCTGTATATAAAGAGAATTGAAAATGAAAATTTAATGCTATAACTAGTATTCCAACAGTATTTTTTTCACTTTGTGTTGCTATGTGGGGGCAAACTTTTGAAATCTTTACTTAATATATACTAAACTGATCTTCTGTATATAAAGAGAATTGAAAATGAATGTTGATGTGAATGGAAGGGGAGAGGGAGTGGGAAAGGGGAAGGTTGCGGGTGGGAGGGAAGTTATGGGAGGGGGGAAGCCAATGTAATTCATAAGCTGTACTTTGGAAATTTATATTCATTAAATAAAAGTTGTTAATAAAAAAAACTTATACCATCACTCAGGACTGTTAAATCTATGGAAACAGAAACAGATTGGTGGTTGTGTGACTGGCAAGAGAAGGAAATGAGAGTGACCATTAATGGATAAGGAACTTGATTCGTAGTGATGAAAATATTTTAAAATATGACAGAGATAATGTTTTCACAATAAAGTGAATGGGCCAAATGCCATTACTTCACATTAAAATTGTTAATTTTGTTGAATTATTTTCTGCTCAGGATATAAAAATCACTTTCTTATGTCTGGTATTGGAAAAAGTAAATCTAAAGCCAAATTGATAATAAACAGAAAAGTACAGATGGAAAAAAAGTTTGCAGAATCACTTCTATGTATAATGAAAACTTGCTGTGTATTTATGACATCATTTCAAATCTATGTGAAATTCTATATAATTTAGGAGTTTCTGGACAATGCATGATACATATTAAAATGATTTAACATGTCTAATGATTGCACTGAAAATATTCCAGGTATATTATAAAGCTGACTTCAACATAGACTCTAATAAATGAATAAAAACAGCAAAAAACTGTGTAACTAATTTTATTAAAATATGAATATTACAATGTTGAGCAGCTGACAAATAAAACACAGAGATGAAAAAATGTAAAGTACTGTGTTTGTGAGCATAAAAGCCAGGTGAATAAATTTGTATACAGTATTATTTTGAAGAAGCGAGGAGGACTGGGGCCAGCATGGGGGTACAGTGGAAACAACCACCACCTGTAACCCCAGCATCCCATGTGGGTGCCAGTTCATGTCCTGGCTGCTTCACTTGCACCCAGCTCCCTGTTAATGATCTAGAAAAAGAAGTGGGAGATGGCCTAAGGCTTTCTGTCCCTGACACTCACACGGACACATGAATAAATCTCTTGCATTGGCATGAAACAGCGCTGGGCCACTGCAGGTATCTTCAGAGTCTATCACCACCTGGGAGGTTTCCCCCACTCTCCCTTTCTTGTATGTGAATTCGTCATTCAGAACAAAAACATTTAAGAGACGTCTAAATTGCTCATACTGACGTTATATTCTGCAAGCTACTTTATAACATCAGAATGCAAAATCGGTTTTGCAAATCTTAGTTTCTCTCCATTGAAAACTGAGAGAGCCTTAAGAGCTACTCTTCAGAACATCTGATTCCTTGGGAACTATTCTGTCCCTTAATCCTTTCAAAGCATTCTGCTCAGGTCTGCAGAGAATAACGTAGCACTTGGGGACAAAGATGCAGCCCAGGAGCCCTGCACTGGAGGCCAAGATGGAGAAGACCTCCACAGCCACCATGACCTTCCCCTTGGTGCTGTGGTAGACAGGCAGGAAGGTCACCCAGACACTGCAGAACACCAGCATGCTGAACGTCAGGAACTTGGCTTCATTGAAGGTGTCAGGCAGGTTCCTGGCTAGGAAAGCCACAGTGAAGCTGGCCAGGGCCAAGGAGCCCAGGTAGCCCAGGACACAGTAGAAGGCAGTGACTGAGCCCTTGTTGCACAGCAGGATGATGTGGCCATGCTCAGAGTGTGCATCTGTGTCAACAAAGGGAGGAGAGGTCCCAAGCCAGAAGCCACAGAGAGCCAGTTGGATCAGGGAGCAGATGGGAATAATGGAGTTAGGTGCCCCTGATAGCAGCCACTGTCTCATCCTTCTCCCTGGGGCAGTGACCTTGAAGGCTAGAACCACAGTGATAGTTTTGGCCAGGACCGTGGAAACAGCCACAGTGAACACCACTCCAAACGTGGTCTGCTGGAGGACACAGGTGGTTGTGTTGGGACGACCAATGAACAGTAAGGAGCAGAGGAAGCAGAAGATGAGGGTGATGAGCAGGATGTAGCTGAGACAGCGATTGTTGGCCTTGACTATGGGAGTGTCTCGGTGCTTCACAAAGACCCCAAGAACCATAGAGGTGAGGACAGAGAAGCACAGAGCTGTGCAGACCAGGGTCATCCCCAGGGGATCTTCAAAAGACAGAAAGGTCACATTTTTGTGGAAGCACTGGTCTCGCTCTGTGTTGGCATACTGAAGATCTGGACAGTTCACACATTGGTCCATATCTGGTGAGAAACGTACAATAACGTCATCAAGTTCAATTATTTTTGATTCAAAAAACACCTTCTAGAATATCCAACTGCACTAGTTTAGGCAAATAGTCCTTATTTGTAGTTGAAGACAGCATATAAATATGACATTTGAAAATTACTTCATTTCCCTAAGTACCTTATATACTGATGAGTACATTCTCATTTTTTCCTAACAAAGCCCTGAGGGCTATCTCTGAGCCTATTCATGGTGCTTTAAAAACATATCTTGGCCGGCGCCGCGGCTCACTAGGCTAATCCTCCGCCTTGCGGCGCCGGCACACCAGGTTCTAGTCCCAGTCGGGGCACCGATCCTGTCCCGGTTGCCCATCTTCCAGGCCAGCTCTCTGCTGTGGCCAGGGAGTGCAGTGGAGGATGGCCCAAGTGCTTGGGCCCTGCACCCCATGGGAGAGCCGGATAAGCACCTGGCTCCTGCCATCGGATCAGCGTGGTGCGCCGGATGCAGCGCGCTGTGGCAGTCATTGGAGGGTGAACCAACGGCAAAAAGGAAGACCTTTCTCTGTCTCTCTCTCACTGATTCCAACACAATCCCATCAAGGTGGCATGTACCAATGCCATCACACTAGTCCATGTGATCAATTTCAGCTCACAATTGATGGCTGTGATAGGTCTAAGAGACAAAGGGATCACACAAACAAGACTAGTGTCTGCTAATACTAACTGATAGAATCAAAAAAAGGGAGAGAAGGATCCAACATGGGAAGCGGGATACACAGCAGACTCATGGAATGGCAGATGTCCTAAACAACACTCTGGCCTCAGAATCAGCCCTTAAGGCATTCGGATCTGGCTGAAGAGCCCATGAGAGTATTGTAGGCATGGAAAGCCAAGATACCATGGAAAAAAAAGACCTAAATGAAAGATCTCTGTGAGTGAGATCCCAGTGGAAAGAACGGGGCCATCAAAGAAGGGAGGAGAGAACTTCCACTTTGACTATGACCCTGTTGGAATAAGATCAAAGTCAGCGAACTCTAAAGGCTTCCATAGCCCTGGCAACTCATGACTAGAGCCTAGGGAGATTACTGACGCCATGAACAGGAGTGTCAAATTGTTAAGTCAGCAACAGGAGTCACTGTGTACTTACACCCCATGTGGGATCTGTCCTTAATGTGTTGTCTAATGTGAAGTGATGCTACAACTAGTACTGAAACAGTATTTTTATACTTTGTGTTTCTGTGTGGGTACAAACTGATGAGATCTTTACTAATTATATACTGAATTGATCTTCTGTATATAAAGATAATTGGAAATGAAAAAAATAACATGGTGTTAAATTGGAAATGGCATAGAAAATTAATTAATTTTAAAAAATATTATATAGGATCTCTGTCTTGAATGTGCTGTACACTGTTATTTAATGCTATAACTAATACTCCAACAGTATTTTTTTCACTTTGTGTTGCTATATGGGGCAAACTGTTGAAATCTTCACCTAATATATACTAACCTGATGTTCTGTATATAAAGAGAACTGAAAATGAATCTTGATGTGAATGGAAGGGGAGAGGGAGCGGGAAAGGGTAGGTTGCGGGCGGGAGGGAAGCTATGGGGGGGGGAAGCCATTGTAACCCATAAGCTGTACTTTAGAATTTTATACTCATTAAATAAAAGTTTAAGAAAAATAAAGTAAAAAAAAATAAAAAAATAAAAAAGGGAAGAAAAAATTACAAAAAAAAGCGAGTCCCTTCCCTCCCCTCAGTCCCCCTCACTCTGTCCCCTTAAAAAAAACATATCTTAACCTGTGTCACTTTAACACCCCTAATTCATTATCCATGGTTTCTTCTCATTGGGAAGTGATGATCAAGGTGCTAGAGGTTTCCATGTGTGGTGAGGGCTACTCTGCTTTTTATACATGCACATTTTTGCTGAATCCTTACTCTGTACAAGAGCAAGCAGCAGCTTTTTTTGGTAAGTTTTTATTTAATGAATGTATTTTTTCAAACACAGAACCCCATATGGTGGGTTCCTTCCCCCATACCCAACCTCCAACCCCAACTCTCATCTCACCTCTCCCTGTTTCATCTGCTTGTTCATTATGCTTCATTGTTAGCTAGATTTTATACAGAGGACCAACTCTGTTATTGTCTATGTTAAGCAAAGACTTCAACACTTTGCATCCATGCACACACACAACATATAGAGTACAGTTTGGGAAAAAAACTGCAGTCAATTCTCATTGTAAAACTCAGTAGGGATGGAGGTCCTACAGGGGGAGTAAGTGCACGGTGATTTCTGTTGTTCCTTTATCAATTAACACTCTTTTTATGACGTCAGTGATCACCCGAGGCTCTTGCCATGGGCTGTCAAGGTTATGGAAGCCTTTTGTGACCATAGACGCCACTGGTCTTTGGACACGGCCATAAGCACAGTGGATGTTCTCTCCTCCCTTCAGAGAAGAGTGTCTCCATCTTTGATGACCTTTCCTTTCCACTGAGGTCACATAGGCTATTTTTTTTTGCCACAGCGTTGGCTTTCCATGGCTGCAATGAGCCCTTGCTCTAATGGTGCTATTCACTCTGCACTCTCATGGCCTAATCAAACACCCAAGTGTCCCAGTCTTTGTTGTTAATAAATGTTTAATTTTTTCTTTATAATTTACTTGAAAGGCAGAGTTTCAGAAAGAAGAAGAGAAGTAGGAGGGTGGGAGAGGGGGAGAGAGGAGGAGAGGAGGAAAGGAGAGGGAGAAAGAGAGCGTGAGAAAGGGTGAGAGGGAAAAAGAGAAAGGGAAATCTTTGCAGGTGATTCACACCCCAAATGATGGTCACAGCTATTACTGGTCCGTTTTGAAGCCAGTAACTGGGAGCTTCTTCTGAGTCTCCCATGTGGGTGGGGATCAAAACCCTGGGCCATCATTGGCTGCTTTCCCAAGCATCAGCAGAGAGCTGGATTGGAAGTGAAGCAGCTGGGACTGGAACTGGTGTCCAGTTGTGATGCTGGCATCCCAGCCAGAGGCTTAACCTACTATGTGACAGCACCGGCTGCAGGTTCCCACTCTTAGTATCATGGACTGGGAGATTTACTTTGTGAAATTTGGGTGCACAGAAAGCACACAATGATCTCAGTAAAGCACATCTCTCTAAGGTGGGATCTGGATAGAATCATTCTAGGAGCAAGTGCTGATGAGAGACCATCACTAGAAGGCAGATGGTCAAGTTCTAGTGAAACACAGAAAAGCTGTACTTGATAGCAGCTGGATTCCTTGCCACCCTTGAGCAGGTTTCGATCAAGGATCACACTGAGATGCTGCCTGTAGTCAAAGTCAGTCTGTAGATGACCTTGAACCCTACTGGCATATTTCCACTTTCCTGTCTTTTATCTTTGAACATGAATTTTCTCTCTAGCTCTTTCAGTATCCTCTTCTTTTCTATATATTGCTCCATTGATGTCCAATGTCTCAATTTGCAGATGTCTTCCAACATTTAGTTATTGTTACCTTTGGCTATTTCATATTTTTGAAACATTACATGCCCTATCTTTCAAAGCTTCATTATCAGGGGCTGGCGTGGTGGCGCAGCAGGTTAATTCCCTGGCCTGAAGCGCTGGCATCTCACATAGGCACCAGTTTGAGCCCTGGGTGCTCCACTTCTGATCCAGCTGTCTGCTTGCCTGGGAAAGCAGTCAAAGATGGTCCCAGTACTTGGGCCCCTGCAACCACGTGGGAGACTGGCAAGACGCTCCTGGCTCCTGGCTTCAGATCAGTGCAGATCCTGGCCATTGCGGCCAATTGGGGAGTGAACCATCGGATGAAAGAACTCTTCCACTCTCTTTGCATCTCCACTCTATGTGCAACTCGGATTTCAAAGAAATAAATAAACCTTTTTTAAGAACCTTCATTATCCAGAATTTGTAAGCCAAACAACTGTTTTGTGTGTTTAATCTTGTACTCCAGTGCTACTTAACTCAGTTACTGATTCGCTGATTTCATTACAACATCCAAATATCAGCTGAAAATGATGCCACTTGTATATCTTCCTTTTTAGTATGTTGCATGCCTTCGTTTTTGATAATGTGCATGGATCAGAGCCTCCTGGGTAATTTCCTGCAGAAGTTTCATTGTTTCTTCAATTTTGTATCCAGTCTTCAGCCGTAACTTCCCTGATTTTAGCATTCTGTAAATACTCTTTAGGATTACAAAATGATCCTTCTTTTTGGTATCTTTGAGCTGTTTTGTTCTTTGTTTACAATTATTAGATCTCCTAGATTAAATTAAATGCTTTTCTGCAGGAATGCTAATTATTATTACTATTTTTTCAGGGACTATAAACTGAATTACATTCATGCAATGCTTTGGGCATGAAGGAACCCATTTAAAAAATACTGTTGGATTTATGTTGTTTGAGATTTCAAATGTGTGAATTTAATTCAACAGCAGTGTCTTACAATTTCAGTAATTGATCAATCAACTTAACATGTTCCTGTAGAAGACACAGAATTTTTCCATTTTTCCTATTCTCCACAGGAGTTGAGAAAAGAGTTCCTTTCCTATGTGAAAATTTGGTAAACATTATCTAAAAATTGTTTATCACAATAAAAATATTGGGAATTATTTTTATAACCATGAGGATATTTGGATTTCTCAAATATGTCTCAATATGTTTAATAATATTTCCATGTGGATATTTCTGAATTTTTTCTGTATTCTTCAATGTATCACCACTAAATGATTAACACGTTCTAATATTAGTATTTTTTATATCTGTGCAGAGACCTCTACAGCTCTCTTTGTGTAACACACACACCCATACACACAGAGAGGCATTGTAATCTTGTTTTAGTACTGTTCCATCTTGCTGAAGTTCATAAATTTTGCTTGTTTTATGATAACCAAATTTAAGTTCTTCTGATTTTTATTTACTTCAATTTCCTTATAATGTCCACATGCTACCTTCAAGTGCTTGTGTTGAATATGCTGTCATTGACCTACCTTGCTATGCATACTTAGTACAGTGGATGTCAGCCTGTGTTATTGCAATATAAATTTTACACACATGTATACATGTTTAAGCATATGAATGCTTCTGAAGATTTATATGTTGAGCAGCCATGATTTTTCTCAAAGGCTAAGGTTAGCCCTGTTTATGATATCTGATGAGTTATCCTCAGGATGGTATCTTGTATGGTTTCCTATATAGTTTTTAATATAATGCAAAGTTTGTTTAGAATTGTGCTTTCTAACTCCAGCATGCTACACTTGAATTTGGTGAAAGTACTTTTATAATACATGCACAACAAACACAGACATGAATTTGCCTATACTCAGTTAGCACATACACCACCCTACTCCCACGGATTGTACCCTGATGCCAGAATCTATCACTATCACCAATAAGTTTCAAAAAAGTAGAAATATAGTAAATATATGGTACAAAGAACTACTCATACAACACAAGCAAAAATTGGAAAATCTTCACAAAATGTATGATGATAACCTATTACTGCTTCATGGAATAAATGTGAGACATCCCACATGTTTTAAGGGGTGAAAATTCTCCAATCTTGGTTTCTACCATTTACCATACATATCATCCTGAACTCCAACATAGTCAGCTTTCCGGAGACACTCAGTCTCTCATCTGCTTTTATAAATGCTACAATAAGTAGAGTGTAGTGTGGAAATTGTTATCATTTTGTGATTATTATTGACTGTAAGGATTAATTTCTACCTGAAGGTGAGAAGAATCCCCTCAGCAGTCATATTCCACATCTTTTTCTTTCCATTGAGAAGCTGAAAATTCTAAGAAACAGGTGTTAACTTCTCCGTGAGGCTGGCACTGACTTACCTGTCTGATTGGAAATCTCGTTCTCAGGACAAGGCATACAATCAAAACAACAGGTAGGCTTCCCCTCCAGAGGGGTTTTCCTGAATCCAGGGCTGCAACTCACACTGCATACCGAGCGTGGAGTCTGAGAAAAACCAGATGAGCGTTGGTAACAGTTGGGACTATTACTTAAGTGCCAAGTAGAAGGTTTGGTTTTCAAGTCCTGCAAAACCTGTTCACTTAAACTGGAAACCACCATTTCTGACACAATGATGGCATGCAATTTGATTTTCTAAAATAGATCCAAAACATGTGGAGGAACAAGTGTGTGTACTGTCCATCCTCAGACACTAGAAGTAGAAGAAAGTATTTAGATCAGAAGGGGAGTGGTTTAATGTCTCTAATGTCTTTTGAATAATCCATGTTGCACAAATCCCCATACCCCAAACCACAGTTGGGGGGTAACAATGTGCAGTGTGAACCTTATGCTCAGACACAACTTACCTCTGTAATTCCTGTGGCCCATTCTATCAAATTCTCAGAGAGAGACAACTGATGGCTCTGTGGAACATATGGGGAAAACTTTCCTACTGTAACCTTATGTCCAACACCATACGGAAAATTCCAAAAGCTGAGAATGTCGTATTCAGCTTCCAAATTTCTCTTGTGATTCAGATTCACTAGGTCACCCGCAGGATTGGTAAACTGGAGGTTCTTCAGAAACGGGTGCAACTGAAAAAATGCATCATATTCTCATGAAGACTGCCCAAGTGAGAACACACCAAACCCAGGTTAGAGAAAGCCTCTCTTTGTCTGTAATCACAAATAAAAAAGAGAACCTTAGAGCCACCCAACGAAGTAAAACAAAATAAAACCTGATGAGAACTACATCAGAGCAAATTTGATAACTCATTTTTATCCAAAAACAAGGGCAACCAAAACTATGCAGCTGTGAGGGGCCCACACTGTGGCGCAGTGGGTTAAAGCCCTGGCCTGGGGTGCTGACATCCCATGTATGTGCCCATGTTTGTCCCAGCCGAAAGTCTTCCAATCAAGGTCTCTGTTGTGGCCTGGGATGACAGTGGAGGATGGCCCAAGTCCTTGGGACCCTGAACCATCATGGAGGACCAGGAGGGACATCCTGGCTCCTGACTTTGGATCTTCACAGCTCCAGCCATTGTGGCCATCTGGGGAGCGAACCAATGGTGGAAGACCTCTCTCTCTGTCTTTACTTCACTCTGTAGCTCTAGCTTTCAAATAAATAAAAATAAGTCTTTAAAAAAAATATCTAGCTGTGAAATGCCGACCATTTCCAACTGTGGAGTCCAAGCTACCAAAACTCACTGATTTCTTCAGTGTACCTAGAACAACCAACTCTAATATATTTACCAGAATAAAATAATGTGCAAATTATATAAGATCCCTAATGCATGTTGGGGATAAACATCCCCAGCAAATTTCACCCTAAAAAGTACTAAAAAGTAATTATTGTATTGCTGAGATGGAAAATGGGATGGCACAATGTAAGTTTTTTACAAGCCAAAATTAAATTGACAGGATGGGAGAATCCATTTTAAGACACGGCATTGATGCTTATCCAAGAGACCTGCCCACTTGTCAATGGAACCATGTTTCTATTGACAAATTACAGGCAGAGGATCATTTATAGCTTGTGTTTTGGAGAAAGGATTCCAAGCTACTTCATGTGAACACCTGCAGAAGCTCTTAAGGGGATCATTCAGGAGTACATGTCATGCAATGGAAACCAAGTTACCTGCCAGGGAGAAAATGCCACCTTTGCCCCCTTGTTCCCTGGCTGCATTTCTAACTCTTGTAGAAGTATCTCATGTACACTGTGGGCCACAGCATACACAGCATTGTATATGTTGTAACTCCCATCACTCATGCTCATATCAAAATGATGCCAAGGCAACGATTCCAAGGAGGCATTCAGGGAACAGTTCTGCAAGGTTTTGCAGGACGCCCCAGTAATTGAGCAACCAAAAGCCAATGACCAGAATCTAGAGAGGTAAATGTCTTCTGGGTATTTGGAAGGGTTAGCTGTCCGAAGAAAGTTTCTGAAGCCAGAGATCTCACTACGGTGGTGTGAAAAAATCAGAGTTCCATGGAATGAGTGGAGCAGGAAATGTTCCTCACGGCTGGCAAAATCCCATTGTGAGGTGGTGACCCAGACTTTCCATGTCATTACACGTTCCCATGTTGGAAAGCTGTCACCTATGAGTGACTCAGTGTCACAGAAAAGAATCACCACATTTGCGGATGATTTTAGGATCTGGATATGATACGGCCAGCGGAATGAATTATATGACTCCTCAGTGGCTGGGATCAGTTCCACGAAGTCCACACAGATGCCATTCTTCTGCATCTCAACTTTCAAATCGGACATAAACTGAATACCTTTTGGGAGGTCTGAGATGGCCAAACCCACCCAGGTCCAGCTGAAATGAAGCATCAAGGAGACCATGCCAAGGGCCAGAGAAGTGTCTTTGGGCGCCATCTGATAGAGGGAAGGAAACTGACCACTGTCACTCAGAAGCGGTTCAAAAGACCCAAGAGTCAGCTAAGGGAAAATGCAAGAAATCTGTGTAAGGTTATTGCGATAGTGTGTAATCTTATTCCTGAAATATTAAGCAAAAAATTTAAGTGTCAGAAAATTTTAGAATATTACCTTTTTCTCATCTCCCACTTCATGAAAACTTCCTAGTTCCTCTGTTGTTAGACTCACAGGTTGAGGAAAACATTTCTCATTTTCACTCACCCACAACTCTGCTTTAGAACAAATATGGCTAATTCCCCAAATCTCTGCAGTCCTTCTCTTTAGATCACACAGTGCATCAAATGCATAAGGCCTCTGTCACTTAAACATTTGGGTCTAAGGAAGGCATCTAAGGTGATGTGCTTTTCCTTCTTTTTCACTACACACTCACCTGTGGAATTTTGTAGAGTTCCAGCAGTGTCCCCATTTGGACAGCAATGCTGGTTCCTGATATTACGGCTACAGACTTGCTCTGTTTCCTACATGTGTAATTAGGAACGTCCTTTTCCAGTCCCGCAAGCCAGAGGAAGGGATTCTCCATCACTGTCTCTTCACTGTGCATGAAATTATAGAGATCAAATCCCAAGGTCATGTTGGGTAAAAGATGGGGGTTCTTGTTGATCTCCTCAATGGCAAAAACCAAGGCCAGAACATACTGGTAGTTTTTGGACTGAAACCTGCATGAAAGGCACAAGGATCTTTAAGGGAAAAGCCTCCAATCCAGATTATCTTCATTTTACCATAATTACTGTGACCGATGGATTGGTCATGGCCAAAAATCCGTATGTTCTAATCCTTATCTGTACCTTTGCTGTGCACTAAGTGTGGAGGTTGTCGTGTTTGCAGGACATATGTCCTCACAGGGACCAATACTGCTGCAGCCTTTATCCCAGTCTCCCTGACTAAACGATTCTGGAAAATAAGATCTGCGTTTACACCATAATGTCTTGGGCATATTATCACATGCAGCCAAAAAACATGATCTTGTTTTGGATACACACCTCATCAATTTAAATCATCTCTGGCAGCAGCTACTTCTTCTATATTTTATATGTGATATCTATAGTAAATACTGTAATGGGCTCTGGAATGATCTCTCTCAATTCATTCATACCTAGGAAGAGCATTCAAGTTGTCAAAGAAAGCATGACAAGGAAAGGCACACCATCTTTAGCACTGCCTCTATAAATGTTTCCTACATTCACAAACTACAATGACTCTTCATCTTATCACATCATTAAATGCTTCTTGAAATAGCAGTCATAGATCATAAGGCTGCAGTTTGCAATGGGAAAAGGGAGTAACTCAACTGAAGGCTATGTGATCAGAAAGAGGAAGAATGTCAGAGTACTGAGAATGGTAGATGGAAGTCTGGATTTTATCCTGAAAAATCTCTTCCCCATCAAACTCACCGATCAACCACCATCAGAAGCCAGGAAAATGAAATCAGATTCAGAGCTTGGAAGAAGGAAAACAGTAAAAAGGGAGGAGCACTTTAGTGAACCCTGAAACACTCCCTGGGTGGACTGGAAACACTGGGCTGTGAGACACATGATGCATTACAGTTAAGACAATCATGCATTTAGTTAAAGTTCTAGGTATATGTTAAGAGAAATCATTATCAGTGGTATCAGTATTTGCTCCAAACAGGCTTCTTCACTCAGTTTTCCCTACAGAGCCAACCATAAATAGCCTTTCATGCAAAGCACACGATGCATTTCTGCTTTCTGGGATCTGACATTTCACCAAGAATGGAAATGAGGAGCCCCCTGTTTACTTTCAGATGTCCTGTTTGTTGCGTCTCGATGAATAGACTGGGTCATGAACCCTGCATGTAAAGGGTCATGTGTGCTTCAGAGGAAGTGAGAGTTTTTCAGTTCTTGGTTCATGTTGCAACATGATATGTATGCGTGTATGTATCTTATATACATATTCTCTCTCTCTATTTATATATACATGTTCCATAACCATGTATACAGTTGCTCTCTCTATATTGCTTTATAAATACACATATAGAGAGTCTCTATAAATATTTGTTATCCAAATATGTCATTCATACTTTGTATGTAGAATGAGGAAATTTGCAAATCCTTGCTAAACGAATCAAAGAATCTTCAGTTTTGTATTTCTTATTTTTCTTTCCTCTCCTCATTTTTCTACAATTCTGTCAATTCCTCATCCTCTCATTTCTTTCTCCAGCTCCTGCCTGGTACCAAAAGATCTAGAAGGCTCTTTAACACATTGGGCATTTGTGAGAGTGACGTGTTCGATCTGTTTTATGCTGTGTTCCTTAACTCTAAAAAGAGTTTATCAGGAATTATTGTGTATTCTTAAGATGGTGAATCTAATACTGGATGCTATACTGTCTAAATCTACTGATAGTTCAATATTGCTTGTTTTTCCAAGTATTATCAACACGGATATTTTCTCCTGGGTTGGCTAATATTTGATTATAATCTCTGGTTTGCATGGCATACATCTTGGGAAACCTGGGCTCTATTCATAGAATCTATTCCTGATGCTGGAAATTTACTATCTCCTGGACTCCATCATTTAGAGTACACGTAAATGATCTGCTGCATGCATAACCATGGGGAACACTACTACTAATAAATAAATATTTCATAAGTGGGATGCCACGTGCACATATGAAATTGGGCAAATTTATAAAAATCAATGTGAAGCAAAAAATATCATTTGAACAAGCTAGTATCCATTAGATTTTTCTGGACAGAACTTTGGACAAATGCCTAAAATACTTTTTTTTTTTTTTTTTTTTAATTAAACTTTTATTTAATGAATATAAATTTCCAAAGTATAGCTTGTGGGTTACAATGGCTTCCCCCCTCCCATAACCTCCCTCCCGCCCGCAACCCTCCCCCCTCCCGCTCCCTTTCCCCCTCCATTCGTGTAAAGATTCATTTTCAATTCTTTTTGTATACAGAAGATCAGTTTAGTATATATTAGGTAAAGATTTCAACATTTTGCCCATATAGCAACATCAAGTGAAAAAACTACCATTGGATTACTAATTATAGCATAAAATAGCAATGTACAACACATTAAAGACAGAGATCCTACATAATTTTTTTTCAAAATAATTAATTTTCTATGCCTTTTCCATTTTAACACCAGGTTGTTTTTTTTTTTTTTTCATTTCCAATTCTCTTTATATACAGAAGATCACTTCAGTATATAATTAGCAAAGACCTCATCAGTCTGCGCCCACACAGAAATGCAAAGTATAAAAATACTGCTTCAGTACCAGTCGTAGCATCACTTGGCTTTAGACGACACATTGGGGACAGATCCCGCATGGGGTGTAAGTACACAGTGACTCCTGTTGCTGACTTAACAATTTGACACTCCTGTTCATGGCGTCAGTAATCTCCCTGGGCTCTAGTCATGAGTTGCAAGGGCTATGGAAGCCTTTAGGGTTCGCTGACTTTGATCTTATTCCGATAGGGTCATAGTCAAAGTGGATGTTCTCTCCTCCCTTCGGAGAAGGGTACCTCCTTCTTTGATGGCCCCGTTCTTTCCACTGGGATCTCACTCACAGAGATCATTCACTTAGGCCTTTTTTTTTTTTTCCCATGGTATCTTGGCTTTCCATGCCTGCTATACTCTCATGGGCTCTTCAGCCAGATCTGAATGCCTTGAGGGCTGATTCTGAGGCCGGAGTGTTGTTTAGGACATCTGCCATCCTATGAGTCTGCTGTGTTTCCCACTTCCCATGTTGGATCTTTCTCTCCCTTTTTGATTCTATCAGTATTAGCAGATACTTATCTTGTTTGTGTGATCTCTTTGACTCTTAGACCTATCAGAGCTATCAATTGTGAGCTGAAATTGATCACTTGGACTAGTGCGATGGCATTGGTACATGCCATCTTGATGGAATTGTGTTGGAATCCCCTGCACATTTCTAACTCCCCCATTTGCAGCCAGTCCGATTGAGCATGTTCCTAATTGTTTACCTCCTCCCTCTCTTTTTCCACTCTTAGATTTAACAGGGATCACTTTTCAGTTAAAATTTAAACACCTGAGAATAATTGTGTGTTAATTACTGAGTTCAACCAATAGTACTAGAACAACAACAACAACAACGAATACTAAAAAGGATAGAGTATTACATTGTACATCTAAAGTCAGGACAGGAGCTGATCAGTTCATTGTTGCTTATAGTGTCCATTTCACTTAACAGGTTTTCTCTTTGGCGCTCAGTTGTCCCCGATCAGGGAAAACAAATGAAATTTGTCTCTTTGGGACTGGCTTAATTCACTCAGCATGATGTTTTCCAGATTGCTCCATCTTGTTGCAAATGACTGGGTTTCGTTGTTTCTTACTGCTGTATAGTATTCTATGGAGTACATGTCCCATAATTTCTTTATCCAGTCTACTGTTGATGGGCATTTGGGTTGATTCCAGGTCTTAGCTATTGTGAATTGAGCTGCAATAAACATTAATGTGCAGATGGCTTTTTTATTTGCCGAATTAAATTCCTTTGGGTAAATTCCAAGGAGTGGGATGGCTGGGTTGTATGGTAGGGTTATATTCAGGTTTCTGAGGAATCTCCAGACAGACTTCCATAGTGGCTTAACCAGTTTGCATTCCCACCAACAGTGGGTTAGTGTCCCTTTTTCCCCACATCCTCTCCAGCATCTGTTGTTGGTAGATTTCTGAATGTGAGCTATTCTCACCGGGGTGAGATGGAACCTCATTGTGGTTTTGATTTGCATTTCTCTGATTGCTAGTGATCTTGAACATTTTTTCATGTGTCTGTTGGCCATTTGGATTTCCTCTTTCGAAAAATGTCTATTGAGGTCCTTGGCCCATCTCTTAAGTGGGTTGTTTGTTTTGTTGTTGTGGTTTTTCTTGATTTCTTTGTAGATTCTGGTTATCAATCCTTTATCTGTAGTATAATTTGCGAATATTTTTTCCCATTCTGTTGGTTGCCTCTTCACTTTCCTGACTGTTTCTTTCGAGGTACAGAAGCTTCTCAATTTGATGCAATCCCAAATGTTAATTTTGGTTTTGACTGCCTGTGCTTTTGGAGTATTTTCCAGGAAGTCTTTGCCTGTGCCTATGTCTTGCAGGGTTTGTCCAATGCTCTCTAATAATTTGATGGTTTCGGGTCGTAGATTTAAGTCTTTAATCCATGTTGAGTGAATTTTTGTGTAAGGTGATAGGTATGGGTCTTGCTTCAAGCTTCTGCACGTGGAAATCCAATTTTCCCAGCACCATTTATTGAATAGACTGTCCTTATTCCAGGGATTAGATTTGGATCTTTGGTCAAATATAAGTTGGCTGTAGATGTTTGGATTTATTTCTGGTGTTTCTATTCTGTTCCATTGGTCTATCCATCTGTTTCTGTACCAGTACCATGCTGTTTTGATAACAACTGCCCTGTAGTATGTCCTAAAATCAGGTATTGTGATGCCTCCGGCTTTGTTTTTGTTGTACAGGATTGCTTTGGCTATTCGAGGTCTTCTGTGTCTCCATATGAATTTCAGCATCATTTTTTCTAGATCTGTGAAGAAGGTCTTCGGGATCTTGATGGGTATTGCATTGAATGTATAGATTGCTTTTGGGAGGATAGACATTTTGATGATGTTGATTCTTCCAATCCATGAGCATGGAAGATTTCTCCATTTTTTGGTATCCTCTTCTATTTCTTTCTGTAAGGTTTTGTAGTTTTCATTGTAGAGATCTTTAACGTCTTTGGTTAAGTTTATTCCAAGGTATTTGATTGTTTTTGTAGCTATTGTGAATGGGATTGATTTTAGAAGTTCTTCCTCAGCCGTGGCATTGCCTGTGTATACAAAGGCTGTTGATTTTTGTGCATTGATTTTATATCCTGCTACTTTGCCAAACTCTTCGATGAGTTCCAGCAGTCTCTTAGTAGAGTTCTTTGGGTCCCCTAAATAAAGAATCATATCATCTGCAAAGAGGGATAGTTTGAGTTCGTCCTTCCCGATTTGTATCCCTTTAATTTCTTTTTCTTGCCTAATAGCTCTGGCCAAAACTTCCAGAACTATATTGAATAGCAGTGGTGAGAGAGGGCATCCCTGTCTGGTACCAGATTTCAGTGGAAATGCTTCCAACCTTTCCCCATTCAATAGGATGTTGGCCGTGGGTTTTTCATATATTGCTTTGATTGTATTAAGGAATGTTCCTTCCATACCCAGTTTGCTTAGAGTTTTCATCATGAAAGGGTGTTGTATTTTATCAAATGCTTTCTCTGCGTCTATTGAGAGAATCATATGGTTTTTCTTCTGCAGTCTGTTAATGTAGTGTATTACGTTGATTGTTTTGCGAATGTTGAACCATCCCTGCATACCGGGGATGAATCCCACTTGGTCTGGGTGGATGATCTTTCTGATGTGTTGTTGCATTCTATTGGCCAGAATTTTATTGAGAATTTTTGCATCTATGTTCATCAGGGATATTGGTCTGTAATTCTCTTTCAGTGTTGCGTCTCTTTCTGGCTTAGGAATTAAGGTGATGGTGGCTTCATAGAAGGAATTTGGGAGGATTCCCTCTTTTTCGATTGCTCTGAATAGTTTGAGAAGAATTGGAGTTAGTTCTTCTCTAAATGTCTGGTAGAACTCAGCAGTGAATCCATCTGGCCCTGGGCTTTTCTTTGTTGGGAGGGCCTTTATTACTGTTTCAATTTCTGTGTCAGTTATTGGTCTGTTTAGGTTTTCTATGTCTTCCTGGCTCAATTTAGGGAGGTTGTATGTGTCCAAGAATCTGTCCATTTCTGATAGATTTTCTTGTTTGCTGGCATACAAGTCCTTGTAGTAATTTCTGATGATTCTTTTTATTTCTGTGGCGTCTGTTGTTACGTTTCCCATTTCATCTCTGATCCTATTGATTTGGGTCTTTTCTCTTCTTTTTTTAGTTAGTTGGGCCAATGGGGTGTCAATTTTGTTTATTTTTTCAAAAAACCAGCTCCTCGTTTGGCTGATTTTTTGTAATGTTTTTTTGGATTCAATCTTGTTGATTTCTTCTCGGATTTTAATTATTTCTCTTCTCCTACTGGGTTTGGGTTTGGTTTGCTGCAGATTTTCTAGATCTTTGAGGTGACTTGAAAGCTCATCTATTTGGTGCCTTTCCAATTTCTTGATGTAGGCACCTATTGATATAAACTTTCCTCTTAACACTGCTTTTGTTGTATCCCATAGGTTTTGGTATGTTGTGCTGTTATCCTCATTTACTTCCAGAAAATTTTTGATTTCTCTTTTAATTTCTTCTATGACCCATTGTTCATTCAGGAGCATGTTGTTCAATCTCCAAGTGTTTGCACGTGCTCTAGGGATTCCTGAGTTGCCAATTTCCAATTTCATTCCTTTGTGGTCTGAGAAGCTGCATGGTATGATTCTAATTCTTTTGAATTTGCTGAGACTTGCTTTATGGCCTAGTATGTGGTCAATCCTAGAGAGGGTTCCATGTACTGCTGAGAAGAATGTAAAGTCCTTAGATGTAGGATGAAATGTTCTGTAGATGTCTGTTAGATCCATTTGGGCTATAGTGTCATTTAAATCTACTGTCTCCTTGTTGATCTTCTGTCCTGTTGATCTGTCTATCTCTGAGAGTGGAGTATTGAAGTCCCCCAGTACTATTGTATTAGGGTCTAAGTCTCCCTTTAAGTCCCTTAACAAGTCTTTTAAATAGGCTGGTGCCCTGTAATTAGGTGCATATACGTTGATAATCGTTATATCTTCCTGTTGAATGGATCCCTTAATCATTATATAGTGCCCCTCTTTGTCTCTCCTAACAGTTTTTGTGGTAAAGTTTATGTTGTCCGATATTAAGATGGCTACGCCCGCTCTCTTTTCATTTCTGTTGGCGTGGTATATCTTTTTCCAGCCTTTCACTCTCAGCTTGTATGGATCATTGTTGGATAGATGGGTTTCTTGTAAGCAGCAAAAGGATGGGTTTTGGTCCTTAACCCAATCGGCCAATCGGTGTCTTTTAACTGGACAGTTCAAGCCATTAACATTCAATGTGACTATTGAGAAGGAGTAACTTTGCCCTGCCATTTGCCAAAGATATTTTCTAATATCTGGTTTGAGCTTCTTGTGATCTTTTGCTCTGAGGTTTCCTTCCTTTACCTTCTTTCATATTGGTGACCGTGTTTCTGTGTTTCTGTATGTAACACATCTTTAAGCATCTTTTGCAGGGCTGGACGAGTGGCGACAAATTCTTTCAATTTCTGTTTGCTGTGAAAGGTCTTAATTTCACCTTCATTCACAAATGAGAGCTTTGCAGGATATAATATTCTGGGCTGGCAGTTTTTCTCTCTTAGTACCTGGGCTATATCTCGCCATTCTCTCCTGGCTTGTAGGGTTTCTGATGAGAAATCAGCTGTAAGTCTAATTGGAGATCCTCTGAGAGTAATCTGGCGTTTCTCTCTTGCACATTTTAGGATCTTTTCTTTGTGTTTCACTGTGGTGAGTTTGATTACGACGTGTCTTGGTGAGGATCTCTTTTGATCATGTTTATTAGGGGTTCTCTGAGCTTCCTGTACTAGGATGTCTCTGTCCTTCTCCAAACCTGGGAAATTTTCTGCTAGTATCTCACTAAAAAGGCCTTCTAATCCTTTCTCTCTTTCCATGCCTTCAGGAACTCCTAGAACCCGAATGTTGGGTTTTTTAATAGTATCCTGTAGATTCCTAACAGTATTTTTTAGATTACTGATTTCTTCTTCTTTTTTTTGATTTGACTGTTTCCTTTCCTGTTCTCTGTCTTCTAATTCCGATATTCTCTCTTCTGCTTCATCCATTCTGTTTTTAAGGCTCTCTAATGTGTTTGCCATTTGATCTATTGAGTTCTTCATTTCATTGAGATTTTTTGCCAGTACTGCAGTTTCCTGTTCCACTAATTTTTTCATTTCATTTTGATTCCTCCTTAATATTTCATTTTCACGGGAGAGATTTTCTATCTTGTCCATTAAGGATTTCTGTAGTTCAAGAATTTGTTTTTGAGAACTTCTTAATGTTCTTATGAAATTTTTGCCATCTGCTTCGTGCATTTGCTCTAACTGTTCCTCTTCATAATCTTGCATTGGCGTGTCTTGTTCACTTGGGGGCGTCATAGTGCTATCCTTATCTTTGGTACCTCCGCTTCTATGTTTCTTGCTTGGCATGTTAGAGATAATTTGTGGTGTTTTTGTTTTTGTTTTTGTTTTTGTTTTTGTTTTTTTCTCTCGTTATACTGTGCCTCTGAGTGAGCTGTCTGTTTTGTTGGAGCCTTAGGGGCTGTGATGGGTGTGGCTAGAGAGCTATGCTTGTTTCTTGAGGTTTAAGGCTGTGTAAAGAGCGACTCTCCCGGATTACTTGCTCCTTGCTGGGACGCTCTCTCTCTCTCTCTCTCTCTCTCTCTCTCTCTCTCTTTTTTTTTTTTTCTTTTGACTCAGTTGGGAGTGGAGTTGAGGGTAGTTGAAATCTAGCCTCTGTGGGTATTCGTTTGATTTATGCCGACCTCCGTTCCCGCGCTGGCGAGATTCTGTGGCTCTGGCTCCTCTCCCGCTCGACTCGTCTCGGTTGGTTTTCCACGCGGTGGGTTCCCTGTAAGTCCTCCGTGTCTCATCCACAAGATCCGGAAGCGTCTCCTCTGCAGTTTTTTTTTTTTTTTGAGTCTTTTCCTGAGGCTACAGTAATTCCACTTTTATGAGAGTTTATTTTCCCAAACTAAGGCACACGTCCTCACTATCCGCCCTAAAATACTTGATCAGTTGCATCACCTTGGTTGCACCAACTAAAGTTCTCAATTCCATTGGCTTTAATGATACTACAATGATCTATGTCCCAATATCTACCTTCTATCAAAGATCTCTGCAGCATCAACCTACTTCCTGTAGCATTACAGTAGAAACCAATTAAAAATTCGCACCTTCAAAAACAGGTGTGAAGAAAACAATTTCGCTGTCCTACAAGATACTATATTCTGGAGGCATGACATTTTCATATATAAATAAATAAATAAATAAATATATATATATGAAATATTTATATTTAGCTATAAAAATGTATCTTATAGGGGCCAGAAGCAGAATAATCCCCCTTCTGAAATATATTTTCATAGAAAAAGATTGAATGAGGGACACATCATGAATGCTGTAGATTCCAACCATTAAAGTTCTTATGGGTATATTCATCGTTAAAATATGTTTATTATTATACTTGTGTAAAAGTGTTGTCCTGAAATTACTTTTAACTAGTAACAAACATACTTTCTTGAATATCATTTCTGCTTTGTGATTGTTAGAAAAAATAAAGTGAGCTCATGGCCCCAAATCTAGTACGTAGCAGAAATGTTTGTGAGCGCATGTGGAAGAGCTCATGTAACTCAGGTTCATTCATTTCAGTGCATGGGTTCTGTAAGAATCTGCTACTGAGGCAGGCACAGTAGGCCCCTGAGCTGATGAACGCAGACAGGGAAGGACAGGAAGATCCCAACCAGACTCTCCTTCCTGCTATGATGAGATAACATTTCCTGAACCATTGACGGTGCCAGGCCAGAAGGAATGTCTTCCTCATGTCCCAGATTAATTATCGGCAGTTTTTAGGGGGACAGAGTATGGACAGGGCAGGGGCACAGAACGCATTTGTCTATCCTTCTGCAGACCCAATCACAAGTAGCTACTATGTAAATCAAGGGAAAATGATTATTGCCAAAAGAACTTACCCTTTGAATATAATATCTTTTTTGAAAATATTCATGCCTCTGTGAATCATGTATATGTAAATGGGGAAAAAGGCAGCGATCTCAATATCTCCATCCTTGTAATAACTCCGTTCAATCTGGAAAAAGCAGTTCCGACCATCCTGACAAGTCACAAGGAGATACAGCTGCAGGAAGAGCAACAGAGAAATCAAAGGAAACATCTTCAACGTCTGTGAAAACCCTAGGTCATAACAGCAGTGGAACGTGCAGGTCATGCAGGTGCTTACATAGAGCATGCAGGTGCATACATATAGCATGCACATTTGTAGGTGTGTGGGCATGTGTTTGTGTGTGTGCGTGTGTGTGTGCATGTGTGATTGCTTGAATCAAGCCACTTTAATACTGCTCCATCGGACTTCTTTCCACCAGCTGTCCACCCATCCATGGGGGAATCTGAAACCCTTTCTGCCCCGAGGCTCTGAAGCTCAGGTCTTCTGTCCTGGTGAAAAACACAAGAAGGAAAACATGTTTGTGATTCATCCTCTTCACCCAAGGTGAAGAATTTCCTCCAAGTCCATGGATACAAAGACTCAAGGGAGAAACTCCTATTAGTTACTTTTGGCCCATGGGCTTGTCAATAAACCTCTCCATGAACTTTTTGCAATTATGTACCTGGATTACATCAGAGGGCACAAAGGGGGGCATCAGGCGAGGTTCTCAGGTTTCAGACCAGAAAACTCCAGTGTCACACACTTCAAAGACCCAAAGAACAATAGGGCAGCCTCCCATGCCATTGTTCTGGGCAGCTGTACCTCACCTTGATGCCACACAGACCCCAAACCAATCCTGTTTACAGAGCTACTCACTAGGACATGTGGTTTTTAATCACTGTGGAACCAGTAATCACCCTGAATTCAGAAGTTCTCATTCAGGATGTCAACTCACTTCATTTTTAGTTATAAATCATGAAAGCCTTCCACATTGCTGTTAACCACGGTAATCCCATGATGATGTTTTTGTAACTACAACCTTGGTTGATGCTTTCATGAGTACTAGGGACTATCTGAGTACTTTCTGCTTTTTATTCTAAAGCAGAAAATACCCGCCAGAAGTCACCTCTTTATTCCCACCACCACAAGCACCAAGGACAGGATGATGCCTGCAGACCCCCGTACTTCTTGAATGCAAGCAACTTTCAGGACACTTATGTAGGACACCATCAGGAGAGCTATGTACAATTAAACCTTTGCCAAATCCATAGACTGCACAATACACAATGGATAGCATGTCCTGTAGGCAATAATGATGATCAATGCTGACTAATCATTTGTGCTTCCTTACCAGTATGATGTATTGCTAATTGAGTAAATCTAGTAAGGATGGGGCAAGAGAGCATATAAAAGAACTCTATTATTCCACTCAAAATTTTTCTAAACTGAAACTCCTATCAATGAGATGCCTAATATTTCAAGCAAAACACATTTTCCATTGCCTGGCCACTGCTCTGATGCCATTAGTTAGATTTTGAATAGTGGCTCATGCAAATTGAGACATAGTACAGGCACAAAATACAGAGCAGAATTCAGTGACTTGCATAAAAATGAAAATATGCAGTCTTGATGAGTTAGATTTATTACCTGTACAATGATGAAACTTGTTGTCTATTCAGTAAATCTAAATCAGAGAGCGATTATCTCCTGTTCTCTGTAATGTGTAGAAACTAAAAGTAGAGTCACTCTGAATGTACACGATTCACTGAACAAAGGTTGGGAATGGAGAGAATGAACTCCATGCAATGAGGAGGCTTCAGAAAATCATAGAAAATGTGTGTTATGAAATAATTATGCATTAATTTAAAAAAATTTAGCACCCAGATATATTCATCACTTTTTTTTTCTTTAGTGTTTCTCTCATATTTATCACTTTTTATCTTCTACATTCTTCATGCTGAATTTGATGTTTTTTATAGCTAGGAATGAATGCCTCAAATGTAGAACTTCAGTCTTATTGTAGGGAAATATATATTCTAATTGCATAAAAGTATAAAAATCTGAGATCATACATTTCTGTCTAAATTGAATTTTAGCAACACTGCCTTAAAAGTTGATATATTTTTCTATTTCTATTGAAGTCCAATAACATCTAGGTTACTGTAAAGCAGTTTCCAAAAATAAAAACATGTGGACATTTGAATTGGTAGGTACAGAATTCTCTGTGTGTACAGGGAACACACACAAGAACTTAACACTCAGTCTGCATTGAGAACACTGTCTCCAATGGACTCTATCCTGGACTATCTTCTCAGGCTCAACACACTTCAAATCAAAAGTAGAAATCACTATAAGCACGTTGTAAGATTAATGTCCTGGCAAGCAGAAAAACAAACTAAGAAAATCCACAAGGCAGAGGTGATCTAGCATGTCAGCACTCGCTGTATCAATGCTCAGGAGCTCAAAATTAGCTATGCCGGTATGTGAAGTCTACAACAGTGCATTTCTGTTATCCTTTCTGTATTCTGTCCCACCCAAGAAGCCACACATCATCCATCTTCCAGCCATACTGAATCTTATGGAGCTCCTCTGAATGTAACAGAACTTGATACTTTGCTAGTTTTGCCACATATTGTAATCTACCAAGAATCTTTTTCTACTGTTATCCATCTAACCTAGGACTAATACTGCTGATTACTGGGGAGAGTCCAAGATGGCTGACTAGGGAAGGGCTTACTGTCTTAGGCTCGGTGTAGACAGTAAAAGTAAAAGTGGAGGAAATAAGTTCTCAGGGGAGAGTTAGAGAGAAAACCGCAGTGGAAACTCTGGGAAGCAAGAAGTATGCCGTGGATCAGTGTGGAAGGTGCAGACATGCAGTATGATCAAGGATACAACACACAATCCCAGCACCCAAAAGCTGGAGA
This sequence comes from Lepus europaeus, assembly GCF_033115175.1. NCBI lineage: Eukaryota > Metazoa > Chordata > Mammalia > Lagomorpha > Leporidae > Lepus > Lepus europaeus. The sequence goes on along the minus strand of NC_084846.1, from coordinate 2,383,382 downwards.
AAGCAACAGCTTAGAGAGGGAGGGAAGATCAGACTACAGTGCCTGGGCCACTGTTTACATAACTGGAGGGAGAGTTTCAAGTCAAACGTCTGATAGAAAATGGGAGAATATGGCTACACGTCCTTCCAGATACACGTTTACAACTTACATTTTTTAAAAAGCTTTTATTTAATGAATATAAATTTCCAAAGTACAGCTTATGGATTACAATGACTTCCCTCCCCATAACTTCCCTCCCACCCGCTACCCTCCCCTTTCCTGCTCTCTCTCCCCTTCCATTCACATCAAGATTCATTTTCAATTCTCTTTGGAAATGAAAAAACAACCTGGTGTTAAATTGGAAATGGCATAGAAAATTAATTAATTTTTTTAAAAAAAACTATTATGTAGTATCTCTGTCTTTAATGTGCTGTACATTGTTATTTAATGCTATAACTAGTACTCCAATGGTAGTTTTTTCACTTTGTGTTGCTATATGGGCAAACTGTTGAAATCTTTACCTAATATGTGCTAAACTGATCTTCTGTATATAAAGAGAATTGAAAATGAATCTTTATGTGAATGGAAGGGGAAAGGGAGCGGGAGGGGGGAGGGTTGCAGGTAGGAGGGAAGTTATGGGAGGGGGGAAGCCATTGTAACCCATTTTCAATTCTCTTTATATACAGTAGATCAGTTGAGTACATATAAAATAAAGATTTCAACAGTTTGCCCTCAAATAGAAACACAAAGTGAAAAATACTGTTAGAGTACTAGTTATAGCCTTAAATTACAGTGTACAGCACATTAATGACAGAGATCCTACATGATTTTTTTCTTTATTATTATTATTATTATTATTATTTTTGGACAGGCAGAGTGGACAGTGAGAGAGAGATAGAGTAAGGTCTTCCTTTTTGCCATTGGTTCACCCTCCAATGGCCGCCGTGGTAGACGCGCTGCGGCCGGTGCACCACGCTGATCCGATGGCAGGAGCCAGGTGCTTCTCCTGGTCTCCCATGGGGTGCAGGGCCCAAGCACTTGGGCCATCCTCCACTGCACTCCCTGGCCACAGCAGAGAGCTGGCCAGGAAGAGGGGCAACCGGGACAGGATCGGTGCCCCGACCGGGACTGGAACCCGGTGTGCCGGCGCCGCAAGATGGAGGATTAGCCTAGTGAGCCGCGGCGCCGGCCTATTATTATTTTTTTTATTAAACTTTTATTTAATGAATAGAAGTTTCCAAAGTACAGCTTATGGGTTACAATGGCTTCCCCCCTCCCATAACTTCCCTCCCACCCACAACCCTCCCCTTTCCCGCTCCCTCGCCCCTTCCAATCACATCATGATTCATTTTCAATTCTCTTTATATACAGAAGATCGGTTTAGTATATATTAGGTAAAGATTTCAACAGTTTGCCCCATATAGCAACACAAAGTGAAAAAACTACCGTTGGAGTACTAGTTATAGCATTAAATAACAGTGTACAGCACATTAAAGACAGAAATCCCACATAACATTTTTTTTAAATTAATTAATTTTCTATGCAATTTCCATTTTAACACCAGGTTGTTTTTTTCATTTCCAATTATCTTTATATACAAGATCAATTCAGTATATAATTAGTAAAGACCTCATCAGTTTGTACCCACGCAGAAACACAAAGTGTAAAAATACTGTTTCAGTACTAGTTATAGCATCACTTCGCTTTAGACGACACATTAGGGACAGATCCCACATGGGATGTAAGTACACAGTGACTCCTGTTGCTGATTTAACAATTTGACACTCCTGTTCATGACGTCAGTAATCTCCCTAGGCTCTAGTCATGAGTTGCCAGGGCTATGGAAGCCTTTAGAGTTCGCTGACTTTGATCTTATTCCGATAGGGTCATAGTCAAAGTGGAAGTTCTCTCCTCCCTTCAGAGAAAGGTACCTCCTTCTTTGATGGCCCCGTTCTTTCCACTGGGATCTCACTCACAGAGATCTTTCATTTAGGTCTTCTTTTTTTTTTCCCATGGTATCTTGGCTTTCCATGCCTACAATATTCTCAAATTAATTAATTTTCCATGTAATTTCCAATTTAACACCAAGTTTTTTTTTCATTTTCAATTATTATATACAGGAGATTGATTCAGTATATACTAAGTAAGTAATCTCCCTAGGCCCTAGTCATGGGTTGCCGAGGCTATGGAAGCCTTTAGGGTTCGCCGACTTCGATCTTATTCCGACAGGGTCATAAACCACTTAGATTTTTAAAAGCAGAAGGAACAATAAAAACATCATCAACGATGGGTACAGAAATTGAACAGACATTCCTGCACAAATAGATGAGCAAAAGGCTTCACTGAGGGTGTTAATCTTCAGTAAATTGGAATACTATTCTTTTTAAATTGTTTTATTATTATTTTTTTAACAGGCAGAGTGGACAGTGAGTGAGAGAGACAGAGAGAAAGGTCTTCCTTTTTTCATTGGTTCACCCCCCAATGGCCACTACGGCCAGCGTGCTGTGGCCAGCGCACCACGCCAATCCGAAGCCAAGAGCCGGGTGCTTTTCCTGGTCTCCCATGCGGGTTCAGGGCCCAAGCCCCTGGGCCATCCTCCACTGCCTTCCCAGGCCACAGCAGAGAGCTGGACTGGAAGAGGAGCAACCAGGACAGAATCTGGTGCCCCGGTCGGTGTGCCGACACCACAGGTGGAGGATTAGCCTAGTTAGCTGTGGCGCCAGCCAACTTGGAATACTATTCAAAGCCACACTGATATACCACCTCACATCTGCTCCATTGGCTACAATAGTTATTGTTTTTAAAGATTTCACTTGAAAAGCAGAGTAAGAAAGTGAGAGTGAGAGAGAGAATGAGAAGTGATAGAATGAGAGAGTAAGTGAAAGAGTGTGTGTGTGTGTGTGAGAGAGAGAGAGCGAGAGAGAGAGAGAGAGAGAGAAAAAGAGCGAGAGAGCGAGAGAGCGAGAGAGTGTCTTCCATCCCATGTATCACTCTCTAAATGGCCACAATGGGGCAGAGCTGAGCAGATCTAAGTGGGAGCCAGGAGCTTCTTCTGGATCTCTCAAGCAGGCACAGGGGACCAAGCTCTTGGGCCGTCTTCTACTTCTCTCCAAGACCAAAATGATTGAAAATGGAGCAGCCAGGACTGGAATCAATGCCCATATGGGATGCTGGCACTAGAGGCAGAGGCTTTACCTGTTATACCACCACACCAGCCCCAATAATAATAGTTTTTACATGAAGTTTGTATACCTTAATCAAATAAGTAGTAGAAAAAATATATAAAAGTAAAAGTATTTAAACTTCAAAGGTACATGGCATGTAATGGAAAGGGTTACCTGCCAGGGAGAAAATGCGACCTTTGCCCCATTGCTCATGGCTGCATTTCTGCCTCTTGTGGAAGCATCTCATGTATGCTATGGGCCACAGCATACACAGCATTGTCTACCCTGTAACCCCCATCACTCATGGTCATGTCAAATCCATGCCAAAGCATTCATTCCCAGGAGGCATTCAGTGGACAGTATTGCAAGGTGTTGCAGGATGTGCCCAGAAACTGAGCAATGAAAAACCTCAACCAGAATCTAATGATGTAAACATCATCTGGATATTTGGAAGGGCTAGCTGGCTATAAATTTTCAGAACCAGCAAATGAGTGGAGAAATATATGTAATGGAATTAGCAGGAAATGGAATGAGTGGAACAGGAAATGTGTCTCACTGTTGTCAAAATCCCACTGGGCTCTTCAGCTAGATCCGAATGCCTTAAGGGCTGATTCTGAGGCCAGAGTGTTGTTTAGGACATCTGCCATTCTATGAGAGTATTGTAGGCATGGAAAGCCAAGATACCATGGAAAAGAAAAAAAGAAGAAGAAGACCTAAATGAAAGATCTCTGTGAGTGAGATCCCAGTGGAAAGAACGGGGCCATCAAAGAAGGAGGTAGCTTTCTCTGAAGGGAGGAGAGAACTTCCACTTTGACTATGACCCTATCAGAATAAGATCAAAGTCAGCAAACTCTAAAGGCTTCCATAGCCCTGACAACTCATGAATAGAGCCTAGGGAGATTACTGACGCCATGAACAGGAGTGTCAAATTGTTAAGTCAGCAACAGGAGTCACTGTGTACTTACATCCCATGTGGGATCTGTCCTTAATGTGTTGTCTAATGTGTAGTGATGCTATAACTAGTACTGAAACAGTATTTTTACACTTTGTGTTTCTGCGTGGGTACAAACTGATGAGATCTTTACTAATTATATACTGAATCGATCTTCTGTATATAAAGAGAATTGGAAATGAAAAAAAAAACCTGGTGTTAAATTCGAAACGGCATAGAAAACTAAATAATCAAAAAAAATTATGTAGGATCTCTGTCTTTAATGGGCTGTACACAGTTATTTAATGCTATAGCTAGTACTCCAACAGTATTTTTTTTCGCTTTGTGTTGCTATATGGGGGCAAACTGATGAAATCTTTACCTAATATATACTAAACTGATCTTCTGTATATAAAGAGAATTGAAAGTGAATCATGATGTGATTGGAAGGGGAGAGGGAGCGGGAAAGGGGAGGGTTGCGGGTGGGAGGGAAGTTATGGGAGGGGGGAAGCCATTGTAACCCATAAGCTGTACTTTGGAAATTTATATTCATTAAATAAAAGTTTAATAAATGAAAAAAAATCCCACTGGGAGATGGGGACCCAGATTTTCCATGCCATTAAATGTTCTCATGGTGAAAGCTCACAACTATCAGACATTTGCTGTCTAAGCAAAGAATAACCACGTTTGATGAAGATGTCCTGATCAGCATATGACATGGCCTTGCTGTTGCATAACGTGTCTTCTTGGTCACTGGGATCAATCCCACCAAGGCTACATATATGTTATTCTTGTTCTTCTCTAACTTTCAAATCTGTCATGAATTGAATACTTTTCAAGTGAACAGAGATGGCCAGTCCCACACAGGCTGGGCTGAAATGAAGCATCTAAGAGACCATGCATGGGTCAGAGGTGTGTTCTTCAATATCATCTGAAAGAGAGAATGAAAAGTGAATGGCCACAGAGGACAGGCTCAAAATGTCCAGAGGTCAGCTACAAGGGGAGAAAAAAGCATGCAACATAAAATGACAGCCATAATGTACAATCTCAACACCAAAAGGTGTTAATCATGCTTTGAAGTGGTGGAAGACTAGAATATTCCATTTTCCTAATAATCTCCCTTGTTGTGCTAGTCACCTGGAGTTCCCATGTAACAAAATACCATGACTTCTTTACTTAACAACAGGAGTTTATTTATTGAATTGCTGAGGCTGGGAAGATCGGGATCAAGTTACATGAGTTTGGCCTCTGTCAAAGACACGTTTCCTGCCTCAAGAAGAGACATTTTTCCTTTCCTTTTCTCACTGTCTTCACCAGTTAGAGAAATGTAACCAGCACTCTGCATATTCTCATATTGAACACATCCAAGAAAGTGGGTAGGTAAGTCATAAAAAATTGTATTATCCCCCTCAAGGACCTCCTCAAATATGATCATGCTACAGAGAAATATTTCAACCTCTGCATACTTCATAAAACATTCATTCTATAGGACTGGAGTTGATAATGATCATGGTTGGAATCTTTTCCCTAAGGGTCCCTTTGTCCTTTGTGCAGGTTTCCATCCAAGAACTACCAGGAAGTTCTGGCTCTGATAGTTACCATTGAGGACATCAGCTGGAACCCCTCTCTTTTGTCCAACATGACTCTTGGATTTGACCTCTATCACGTTGTGCACAGTGAGGTAAGGACAGGGAGAGTCCCCTCATCTGGCTTTCAGGGCTGGACAAGGACATCCCACATTATAGCTGAAGGAGAGTGAGACCTCTACTGCAGCAGTACTCTCAGGGAGAAGAATTTCTGCTCAGATTAGGACACTCCTGGAACTCTACAATTCCCACAGATGAGATTAGGTAAGAAGGGGAGAAGGCTCACTGTGGCTCACTTGGTTAATCCTCAACCTGTGTTGCTGGCATCCCATATGGGCACTGGGTTCTAGTGCAGATTGCTCCTCTTCCAGTCCAGCTCTCTGCTTTGCCCTGCAGGGCAATGGAGGATGGCCCAAGCGCTTGGGCTCCTGCACCCACTTGGGAGACCAGGAGGAAGCACCTGGCTCCTGGCTTCGGATTGGCATAGCTTCGGCCACAGTGGCCTTTTGGGGGTGAGCCAATGGAAGAAAGACCTTTCTCTCTGTCTCTGTCTCTCTGTCTAACTCTATCTGTCAAATAAAAAAAATTAAAAAAAGGGGAGAGAGAAAACCCATACTTATTTGGGTACCTTCTCAGGTGCACAAAGAGGTGAAAAATGGAGATTTTCTTTGTCCAAAGGTATAATCCAAAGAGGAAGTACTCAGAGATTGGAGTAGCCATATTTTTGATGTTCTAAGTAGATAGGAGGAAATGGAAAAGGAGAAAGGGGAGTTTCCTGAAGGTCTGTGTTAGAAGAGTTGTGATCTACAAAGCTCTCGAACCATGGGAGATTATTAGGATGAACACCAGTTAATTTCATTTGTGTCAACAGCTGGCTCTCCCAAGTCCTTGGATTTTGTATTTGTAGCAAATGGCAGAACAGGCTCTGGAATGTTCTAAATTGCATGTGCCATGAGGAAAAGAAACTGATTTTCAAAGGAAACTATTATGAATTAAATACAAATCACTCTTGGTGAGTTTTTGCATATATTCCATTTTAGGGCCAAAATGGTTATTTAAATTAGCACATCGTTATATGATTCCCTGAGCAATGTCAACATGAACATGACTTTGCACAAAGTCATGGGATTGAAAATAACTCAGCTGAAGGCTATGTGGCAAGCAGAGGCAGGATATCTACGTGTGGACAATGGTGGTGCACAGCTTGGCATTTATAACTGTTAATTCTCTCCCTAGTCAAACCTGGGCATCAGCTCCCATCCCAATTCAGGACACTAACTCCAATTAGAGCCTGAAAAAAGGAGAATCATGAAAATGCAGAACATTTAGAAGACATCAGAATCACTTACTGGGGGGACGGGGGGACTCCAAGTACTGTAGATCAAAAGGCACTGCACATAGTGAAGCTTAATGCTTGCCATCTAGTTTTCTATGGAAATCTGAAAAGTATGTTCATATAAATAATTACTATTGGTAGCAGTTTTAAAACAAAATAGGTCTTCTTTAATTTTTTTTTATTTGAGAGATAGAGTTAGAAAGGGAGAGAGAGAGAGAGACAAGGAGAAAGGTCTTCCTTCCGTTGGTTCACTCCCCAAATGGCTGCTACAGTTGGGGCCGTGCAGATCCAAAGCCACGATCCAGGTGCTTCTTCCTGGTCTCCCATGCGGGTACAGGGGCCTAAGTACTTGGGCCATCCTCCACTGCCCTTCCAGGCTACAGCAGAGAGCTGGACTGGAAGAGGAGCAAGCAGGACTAGAACCATCACCCACATGGAATGCCGGCGCTGCAGGCGGAGGATTAACCAAGTGAGCCAAGGTGCCAGCTCCCAAATAGGTCTTATTTTCTGAATCTTTCCTCCAGATCTGCATGAAGATAGACTTGCAGAAAAAAAACATCATGCATTTCTATATGCACAGACACAAAACTTCTTCAAGGAGAGAACACAGGTGCCCCTTGTATTTCAAGTGTTCTGCGTGTTGTGATGAACAGTCTATTTCAAGTTGATGGCTAGTTCATAATCACTGTGTTTCTAAAAGGAAGAAGCATCTTTGAATTGTTGAGCACAATTTTTTACGTGTTTCCACAAATCACATTATAAACTTGACTTTTCAAGTACCTTTTTTTGAAGATTTATTTTATTAATTTGAAATACAGATTTACACAGAGAGGTAGAGACAGAGAGAGTGGTCTTCCATCCACTGGTTCACTCTCCAGGTGGCCACAATGGCCCAAGTTGCACTGATCTGAAACCAGGAGCCAGGAATTTCTTTCAGGTCTCCCACATGGGTGCAGGAGCCTAAGGACTTGGGCCATCTTCTACTGCTTTCCCAGGCCATAGCAAAGAGCGGAATTGGAAGAGGAGCTGCCCAGACTTGAACAAGTGACCATATGGGATGCTGGCACTTCAGGCCAGGGCTTTAACCCACTGCTCCACAGCACTGACCCTCAAGTATCTTTTTATTATCTATGTTACCTTATAGTGAGGTACGTTGAAAATTCTCCTTCTAAGCAAAAATGTATTTTCTGATCTGTATTCTTCCTCTTCTCTTCTTTGTCATTCTTCCATTTTCCTCTAATTCCTCTGTCCTCTTCATCTCCTCCTCTTCCTCTGCTCTATAAAGCTGTATATGATCTCTGCCAAACAGGCTTCTGCTGGCAGTTTGGAAGTGGATATGATGTATAATTCCATCCTTTAGATCTTCGAACAGGGAGTCAGTAATAAGATATATTGACACTGGGAAATGTAACAGGTGGGGGTTTAATGTCTAACGCAGTTATTTTAAATTTATTGTTGTTTTATTCTGCTGTCATCAACAATGGTCTATTTGTCTTTCACGTGTCTAATGAGGCTGATTTATAAGGTCTTTCTTGCATGATTTTTCACCTGTGAAGTACGTGTACACGTATCAGTATCTTTTCCTGCACAAAAGAACCGTGACGATTTCTCCTGGTCATGGGATGATCCCATGTTGAGTGATGTCACGTTTTTCTCCATACTCAGACTTTATCTGCGGTTCTCCCATTAATTTGCTCCAGTTTGATGGAGAGCTCCACACAAATCTTTTCCTACTATGATGGCTCTTGGCCTTTGACTATTGTTGGTTCATGCAAAAATGCTCAAATGTTTGCAATCCACTTCCTTTCTTTGTAGGGTTTTCTTCTCAAGCAAATTCAGCAAAGTAATCCAAATCATACTGTTTGAAAGAACCTGATGTTTCATGGTAGATACTCTCATTCTTTGAGAAGAAAGAGAAGGGAATTTCAAATCAGGGAATTTGCATTTGTTTTAAAAGAGGAAAAAGGGAAAAACAAAAACACAAGGAAGCAGAACTGGGCAGAGGCTCCACTCACCACATGTGAATCTAAAAGCCATGGCCACCCCAGGTCTGCAATGTAAGACATCACAGAGTGCATCCCAGCAGTTTTCCTGTTTCAGAAAATTCTCAAGGTGATTCTGAGGGTTGAAGAAACAAGGAAACAAATTAACTTCCTCTTTAAACGTTAGAGTCTCCGTGATGGAAGACTTCCTATTCCAGAGTAAATGAATTCCACAATATCCTGCGCAATTTAAGATGTAAACTTCCAGCCCAAGGGAGACAAGGTGCATTACATTTATTTTACATTACAGGATTACTAGGTTTCACCAAAACGGTGGGGAAGAAGCTTGAAGGATTCTCCCTACTCATGGTACCTCAGGACAACCCCCACAAGCATCCATCCTGCTCCTCCCCAGGTCTCACAACTTGGGACACAGCCTGGTAGGGCCTGTTGGCTGCAGAGCAGTGAGGAGCCGACAGGGGGCAGTGGCACGAACACAGTTTGCTCCTCTACAGCTTGGCCCTCGGGGGCAGCACACATAAAGCCCCATAGCCTCATATTCTGCACCAAAGAAGCAAGGCAGGTTGGGGCCTCTTCTCATTCCCTATGCCATGTGGCCCACATTCCTGTACAGGACATTTTTCCTGCTTCTGTCCTCTCATGAGAAACCTGTGCTCACAGTGCTGATGCTCCTGACTTTGGCTGCAGATCAGTGTGGAGGCATTTGTTATGGCTGAGGTGTGGATCTCTGTGAGCTTCAGATGTCACTCCTGAGGAGCTGACCTGAGAGGTTCCACACTAAGGAGCCTTTGGAACCACACCCAACCACCCCTCCCCCATGTGCATTCACTTCATACCCTTTGTAGAACATGTTACATACGGTAGGGTTAATCTCATGAGTATAAAGTAAACTAGAAAATAGTTCTTTGCAAAAATTAAGAGTGGGAATAGGAGAGGGAGGAGGAAGAAGCGAGAGACTGTGGACATGAGGGAGGGTTAGGTGGGAGGCATCGCTATGATCCTACATCTGTATATATGTAATTCATGAGACTTGTACACCTTAACAAAAATTTGAAATATAAACACATTGAGTAACATAAAACAATAAAATATATTTTAAAATTCAGATGTACCAACAAAATATAAGTAATTCATGAACAATGGGGATAGGATATGAGGGACATTTTTGCACAGATAAACATATGACCAGAGGGCATTACTAAGGATGAAAATCAGCATTAAGTATGGATAAACCATTCCACATCAGAAGGAGCCATCACCTCACATCCATCCCATGGCTAAAATAAATTTCAAAATTTTTCAAGTGATGGAGAGGCCATAGGGAATTTGGAACCTTCAAACCATGATAGTGAGAAAGTTATAACACATATGGTATGGAAGACAGTTGTCACCACCTTAGAAAACTCAACATAAACTTCATTTATGACCTAAACATTTCACACCTAATAGTACATTCAAAAATTATAAAATATATAAGTATTTCTTGTACATCAGTGTTTGTCTCCACACAGTCAAGGTTGGAAACAACACACAAGTATGTGTATGGTTAACTGGAAACAAAAATTCAGTGAATTACTATAAGGAATTATCAATTTGTCATGAAAAATGTAGATATCTGCAATAATGTGGATGCCTCTTGAAAACACCACGCAGAATGAAAGGTCACCTAAATCCACAGAGTCTAATATTTAATTTATAACAACCCTCAGGACCGTTAAATCCATGGAAACAGAAACAGATTGGTGGTTGTATGACTGGCAAGAGAAGGAACTGAGAGTAACTATAAAAGGATAAGGAATTTGATTTGTAGTGATTATAATATTTTAACATATGAAATAGATGCTAGTCACACAACAGAGTGAAATGTCTAGATGACATTAGTTCACTTTAAAACTGTTGCTTTGTTGAATTATTTTCTGCTCAAGATTAAAAATCGTTTTCTTATGTTTGGTATTGGCAAAAGTAAACCTAAAGCCAAAATCAAGAATAAACAGAAATGAACAGGTGGAAAAAAAGTTTGCAGAATCCTTCTGCCTACATATAATGAAAACTTGGTGTATGATTATCACATCATTTCAAAACTATGTGAAATGATATATAATTAAGGAATTTCTGGACAATGCATTATACACATTAAAATGATTTAACATGTCTAATGGTTGCACTGAAAATATTCCAACTCTATTATAAAGCCCACATGAATATAGACTCTAGTGAATGAAAACAGTAAACAAACTTATAATTCATTTTATTAAAATATGAATATTACAGTGTTGACTAGCTGACAATGCAAATAAAGAAATACAATTTTCAAGTAGAGCCTTTATCTGAGCTGTGCTGTGTTTGTGAACATAAACCCAGGCTAAGAAATTTGTACACAGTATTATTTTGAAGAAGAAAGGAGGAATGGGGACAGCATGGGTGTGTAGTGGATATAACCATCACCTGTAACCCCGACATCCCATGTGGGTGCCAGTTCATATCCTGGCAGCTCCACTTGCAATCCAGCTCCCTGTTGATGATCAAGAGAAAGCAGTGGAAGATGGCCTACACCTTTCCATCCCTGACACTCACAGGGACACCTGAATTGATCTACGTGCTTTGGCATGAACCATCACTAGGCCACTGTAGATATCTTCAGAGTCTATCACCACATGGAAGGTTTCTCCCACTCTCCCTTTCTTGTCTGTGAATCGGTCCTTCAGAACAAAAATATTTTAAGAAAAGTATAAATTGTTCACAAGGAGATTACATTCTGCAAGTTATTTTTAACAAAAGAATGCAAAATTGATTTTATAAATCTTAGTTTCTCTCCATTGAAAACTGAGAGAGCCTTAAGAGCTACTCTTCAGAATTGAAAATGAATCATGATGTGATTGGAAGGGGAGAGGGAGCAGGAAAGGGGAGGGTTGTGGGTGGGAGGGAAGTTTTGGGAGGGGGAAGCCATTGTAACCCATAAGCTGTATTTTGGAAATTTATATTCATTAAATAAAAGTTTAATTAAAAAAAAGAGCTACTCTTCAGAACATCTGATGCCTTGGCAACTATTCTATCCCTTAATCCTTTCAAAGCATTCTTCTCAGGTCTGAAGAGAATAATGTAGCACTTGGGAACAAAGATGCAGCCCAGGAGCCCTGCACTGGAGGCCAAGATGGAGAAGACCTCCACAGCCACCATGACCTTCCCCTTGGTGCTGTGGTAGACAGGCAGGAAGGTCACCCAGACACTGCAGAACACCAGCATGCTGAACGTCAGGAACTTGGCTTCATTGAACGTGTCAGGCAGATTCCTGGCTAGGAAAGCCACAGTGAAGCTGGCCAGGGCCAAGGAGCCCAGGTAGCCCAGCACACAGTAGAAGGCAGTGACTGAGCCCTTGTTGCACACCAGGATGATGTGGCCATGCTCAGAGTGTGCATCTGTGTCAACAAAGGGAGGAGAAGTCCCAAGCCAGAAGCCACAGAGAGCCAGTTGGATCAGGGAGCAGATGGGAATAATGGAGTTAGGTGCCCCTGATAGCAGCCACTGTCTCATCCTTCTCCCTGGGGCAGTGACCTTGAAGGCCAGAACCACAGTGATAGTTTTGGCCAGGACCGTGGAAACAGCCACGGTGAACACCACTCCAAATGTGGTCTGCTGGAGGACACAGGTGGTTGTGTTGGGACGACCAATGAACAGTAAGGAGCAGAGGAAACAGAAGATGAGGGCGATGAGCAGGATGTAGCTGAGACAACGATTGTTGGCCTTGACTATGGGAGTGTCTCGGTGCTTCACAAAGACCCCAAGAACAACAGCGGTGAGGACAGAGAAGCACAGAGCTGTGCAGACCAGGGTCATCCCCAGGGGATCTTCAAAAGACAGAAAGGTCACATTTTTGTGGAAGCACTGGTCTCGCTCTGTGTTGGCATACTGAAGATCTGGACAGTTCACACATTGGTCCATATCTGGTGAGAAACGTAATTAACATCATCCAAAGTTCAGTTATTCCTGATTCACAAGTACCTTCTAGAATACCCAACATAGCTAGTTTAGGCAAATAGTCCTTATTTGATGTGAAAGATGGCATATAAAAATGACATATAAAATTATTGGCAATTTTTTATGTCCATCTTCCTCACGTTAGCCAGAGTTAATACTTCATCTTCCTAAGTACCTTACATAATGATGAGTACATTCTCTTTTTCTCCTAACAAAGCCCTAAGACCTACTCTCTGAACCTATTCATGGTGCTTTAAAAACATACCTTAGCCTGTGTTATTTTAACACCACAAATTCATTCTTCATTGTTTCTTTGGATTGGGAACTGATGATCAAGATGCCAGAGGATTCCATGTGTGGTGAGGGCTACTCTGCCCTTATACAGGGCACATTCTGCTGCATGCTCACTTTGAACAAGAGCAAGCAGCAGCCTTTGATTTTTAAGTTTTTATTTAATGATTGCATTTGTCATACATTCACCTTTAGGAATATAGGGCTTCTTTTCCGTATACCCACCCTCCCACTCCCACTCCCATCATACCTCCTTCTCCCTCTTCCTCTACCATCTCCTTCTTCATTATGGTTCATTTTTAGTTTGATTTTAAATGCAGAGGACCAACTCCATGTTAAGCATAGATTTCAATAGTTTGTATCCACACACACAGACCACATATAGAGCACAGTTTAGGAACAAAATTTGCAGTCAATCCTCATAGCACAACTCATTAGGAATAGAGGTCCTACATGGGGACTAAGTACACAGTGACCTCTGTTGTGACTTTAACAATTAACACATTTATGTATGTATGATGGCAGTGATCACCCGAGGCTCTTGCCATGGTCTCCAAGGCTATGGAAGCCTTTTGTGACCAGAGACTCCATCGGTATTTGGACAGGGCCATACGCAAAGTGGTTGCTCTCTCCTCTATTCAGAGAAGAGTGGATCCTTTTTTGATGACCTCTTCTTTCAACAGAGGTTTCACAGAGATCCTCCATGTATTCTATTTTTTGCTGCAGAGTCGTGGCTTTCCATGCCTGAAATGAGCCCTTCTTTTAATGGTGCTATTCCCTCTGTACTCTCATGGCCTATTCAACCACCCAGTGGTTGCAGTCTTTGTTTTGAAGAGTATTCATTTATTTATAATTTACATGAAAGTCAGAGTTTCAGAAGGAGGAGGAGAAGCAGAATGGAGAGAGAGAGAGAAATAAGGATAGGAGGAAAGGGAGAAAGAGACAGGGAGAAAGGGAAAGAGGGAAAAAGAGAAGGGGAGAGATCTTCCACCCAGTGATTCACACCCCAAAAGACATTAATAGCTGGACCTCATCTGTTTTGAAGCCAGTAACTGGGAGATTCTTCTGGGCTTCCTGTATTGGTGTGAGCTCTGAAACTTGGGCCATCTTCTGCTGCTTTCCCAAGCATCAGCAGAGAGCTGCATTGGAAGTGAAGCAGCTGGGACTGAAACTGCTGACCAACTGGGATGTTAGCATCCCAGCCAGAGGCTTAACCAAGCACAAGGAACACAGACATGAGTTTTCCTATACTGAATTAGCACATACACCATACTACTCCCATGGACTGTACTCTGGTGCCAGAACCTTTCGTTATCAACAATCAGTTTCAAAAAATTAGAATGATACAAAATATATGGTACAAATAACTACTCATACCACACAAGCAAAAACTGGAAAATCTTTATGATACATGTGATAGCATAGTTCTGCTTCATGGAATAAATCTTAGAAATCCCACACTGTTTTATGGGGTGAATATTCTCCTATCTTGGTTTCTATTCATTTTTTGCCATATATATATATATATCAGACTGAACTCCAACATGGTCAGCATTCCTGAGACATTCAGCCTTTTATATGCTTTCATAAGTAATACCGAGAGTGTATTGTGGAGAGTTTTATCCTTTTGTGGATTATTACTGATTATAAGGATTAATTTCTACCTGAAGGGGGCAAGAATTTTCTCAGCAGTCATATTCCACAGCTTATTCTTTCCATGGATCAGTTGACAATTTAAGAAACAGGTGATAACTTCTCCATGAGGCAGGGACTGACTTACCTGTCTGATTGGAAATCTCATTCTCAGGACAAGGTGTGCACTCAAAACAACAGGTAGGCTTTCCCTCCAGAGGGGTTTTCCTGAATCCAGGGCTGCAACTCACACTGCATACTGAGCGTGGAGTCTGAGAAAAATCAGATGAGGGTTGGTCATAGTTCAGACTATTACTTAAGTTCCAAGTAGAGGGTTTTCAAGTCCTGCAAACCTATTCACTTAAACTAGAAACACCTGTTTCTGACACAATGGCAACATTCACTTTGATTTTCTTAAATAGATTCAAAAGACGTGGAGGAAATGTGTGTGTACTGTCCATCCTCAGACACTAAAAACATAAGAAAGTATTTGGATTGGAAGGGGTGTAGTTTAATGAATCTAAGTGTCTTTTTAATAAGCCATGTTGCACATACTGCCTTAGCAGTTGGGGGGTAACAATGTGTCGTGTGAACCTTATAATCAGGTCCAACTTACCTCTGTAATTCCTGTGGCCCACTCTATCAAATTCTCAGAGAGAGACAACTGTTGGCTCTGTGGAACATATGGGGAAAACCGTCCTACTTTAACCTTACGTCCAACACCATATGGAAAATTCCAAAAGTTGAGAATGTCATATTCAGCTTCCAAATTTCTCTTTTGATTCAGATTCACTAGGTCACCAGCTGTATTGGTAAATTGGAGGTTCTTCAGAAATGGGTGCAACTGAAAAAATGCATCATATTCTCATGAAGACTGCCCAAGCGATAACACATGAAACCCAGGTTAGAGAAAGCCTTATTTTCTGTAATCACAAATAAACAATAGAACCTGTTTTAGGACCACCCAATGAATTGAAGTGAAAAAAAAACCTGATGAGAACTACATCAAGGTAAGTATGATTTCACTCATTTTCCTACAAAATCAAGGGGAGTAAAAAATATCTAGCTGTGAGATTCAGACCATTTCCAACAGTGCAGTCCAAGCTACCAACACTCATTTTCTCAGTGTACCTAGGACAACTATCTGTAATAAAGTTACTAGGATAAAGAACTGTGCAAATTATATTAGATCCCTCATGTTAATTGTAGATGAACATCCTCAGTAACATTTGAACCTGAAAATAATTACTGAACTGCTGAAGTTGAAAATGGAACAACACAGTCTAGGTATTTCACATGTCAAAATTTGAGAGAATTGGAGAATATTTTTAAGTCACAGCATTGATGCTTATCCAAATTACCTTCCCACCTTTCACTGGAGCCCTTTTGCTAATGACAAATTACAGGCAGAGGCTCATTTTTACCTTGTGTTTTGGAGAAAGGTTCCCAAGCTACTTGGATTGAACACCTGCAGAAACTCTTACGGGGATCATTTAAGGAGTACATGTCAACAATGGAAACCAAGTTACCTGCCAGGGAGAAAATGCCACCTTTGCCCCATTGTTCCCTGGCTGCATTTCTACCTCTTGTAGAAGCATCTCATGTACGCTGTGGGCCACAGCATACACGGCATTGTATATGTTGTAACTCCCATCACTCATGGCCATATCAAAATGATGAAGAGGCAACGATTCCAAGGAGGCATTCAGTGGACAGTTCTGCAAAGTTTTGCAGGATGGCCCAGTAACTGAGCAATTAAAGGCCAGCGACCAGAATTTGGAGAGGTAAGAGTCTTCTGGGTATTTGGAAGGGTTAGCTGTCCGAAGAAAGTTTTTGAAACCAGAGATCTCACTACGGTGGTGTGAAAAAATGAGAGTCCCATGGAATGAGTGGAGCAGGAAATGTTCCTCAGAACTGGCAAAATCCCATTGTGAGGTGGTGACCCAGACTTTCCATGTCATTAAATGTTGCCATGATTGAAAGCTGGCGCCTATGAGTGACTCAGTGACACAGAAAAGAATCACCACATTTGCTGATGATTTTAGGATCTGGATATGAAACCTATCCTGGAATGAAGTTAGTGTCTCTAAAGTGGCTGGGATCAATTCCACAAAGTCTACACAGATGCTGTTCTTCTGCATCTCGACTTTCAAATCAGACATAAACTGAATACCTTTTGGGAGGTCTGAGATGGCCAAACCTACCCAGGTCCACCCAAAATGGAGCATCAGTGAGACCATGCCAAGGGCCAGAGAAGTGTCTTTGGGTGCCATCTGATAGAGGGAAGGAAACTGACCACTGTCACTCAGAAGAGGTTCCAATGGCCCAAGAGTAAGCTGAGGGAAAAGGCAAGAAATCTGCATAAGGATATTGTCATAGTGTAAAATATTATTCCTGAAAAAATTAAGCAGATAATGGAAGTATCAGATTTTAGAATATTTCATTTTTCTTATCTCCTACTACATATGAACTTCCTAGCTCATGAATCATTAGACTCACAGGTTGAGAAAAACATTTCTCCTTTTCACTCACCCACACCTCTGCTTCAGAACAAATGTGGTTAATCCACAAAATATCTGCACGCATTCTCTTTAGATCACATACTGTCTCAAATGTAGAAGTTCTCTGTCACTTAAATTTTTGGTTCTAAGTAAGGCACCTAAGGTGATGTACTTTATCCCACTGTTGCACTACACACTCACCTGTGGAATTTTGTAGAGTTCCAGCAGTGTCCCCATTTGGACAGCAATGCTTGTTCCTGATATTACGGCTACAGACTTGCTCTGTTTCCTACACGTGTAATTAGGAACGTGCTTTTCCAGTCCTGCAAGCCAGATGAAGGGGTTCTCCATCACAGTCATATGACTGTACATGGCATTGTAGAGACCAAATCCCAAGGTCATGTTGGGTAAAAGATGGGGGTTTTTGTTGATCTCCTCAATAGCAAAAACCAAGGCCAGAGCATACTGGTAGTTTTTGGACTGAAACCTGCATGAAGGGCACAAGGATCTTTAAGGGAAAAGCCTCCAATCCAGATTATCATAAATTCTGTGACAGATGGATTGGTCATGGCCAAAAATTCATATGTTCTACTCCGTATGTGTAGATTTGCTGAGTACAGAGTGTGAACTGTTGTATTTGCAGGACACATGTCCTCACCAGAACCAAAGCGGCTACCAACTTTTACTGGTTTCTAAGCCTAAATGATTCTGAAAAATAAGATCTGCTTTTACATCTTAATGTCTTGGGTATGTTATCACATGGTTGTCCATGCAGCCAAAGAACATGATCTGATTTTTGGATGCATACCTTGTCAATTTAAATCATCTCTGGCAACAGCTACCTCTTCTAGGTCTTTGTATTTGATATCTAATGTAAATACTACAACAGGCTCTGGCATGTCCTCTCTAAAGTTCATGCACACCTAGGAGTACACTCCAGTTGTCAAAGAAAGCATGACAAGGAAAGTCACATCATCTTTAGCACTGCCTCTAAATGTTTCCTACATTCACAAACTACAATGATTCTTCATCTTACCACATCATTAAGTGCTTCTTGAAATAGCAGTCATACGATCATAAGGCTGCATGTTGTAATGAGAAGAGAGAGTAACTCAATTGAAGGCTATGTGATCAAAAAAGAGGGATGATGTCAGAGCACTGAAAATGGTAGATGGGAGTCTGTAATTGATCCTGAAAAATCTCTTCCCCATCAAACTTACCCATCAACCACCATCACAAGTCATGAAAATAAAATTGGATTCAGAGCTTGAAAGAAGGGAAATAGTGAAAAGGGAGGAGCACTTTGGAGAAACCAGAAACACTCCCTGGGTGAACATGAACCACTGGGCTATGAGGCACCTGATGCTTTTCAATTAAGCCAGTCATGCATTTAGAACACTAAACATATGTAAAGTAAATCATTATGAGTGGTATCAGTATTTACTCCAAACAGGCCTTCTTCACTCAAGGTTTCTTTCCTACAATATTGAATATAGATAGCCTTCCATGCAAAGAAAATTTTGCATTTCTACTTTCTGGGATCTGACATTTCACAAAGAATATAAATGAGGAGCCCCTTGAATTTATTTCTGATGTCCTGTGTGTTGATTCCTCATGAATAGACCAGGTCATGTACACTGCTTGTTAAGGGTCACTGTGTGCTCCAGAGGAAGTGACAGTTTTTCAGTTCTTGGTTCTTGCTGCAACTTAACATGGATATATCTATGCATATTACATACATATTCTCTCTCTATATTTATGTATTGGTATACTATAACCATGTATACAGTTGCTATATACATAGTGTTTTATGTATATATAGTTTCCATACATATTTGTTATCCAAATATGTCATTCATACTTTGTAGAATGAGGAAATTTGAAAATCATTGCTATGAATCAAATAAAATTCAGTTTTGTATTTCATATATCTGTTTCTCTCCTCATTACTATGACATTTCCATTATTCCACATCCTCTCATTTCTTTCTCCAGCTGCTGCCTTGTACCAAAATGTCTAGACAGGTCTTTGACACACTGGAATTTGTAAGAGTTTATCTCTTTTATGCTGTGTTCTTTATCTCTAAAAACAGTTTATCAGTAACTATTGTATATTCTAAAGTTGGTAAATCTAACATTGGAGGGTATAGCGCCTAAATCTATTGACAGTTCAGTATTTCTTGTTTTTCCAAGTATCATCAACACAGATATTTTCCCTGGGTTTATTAAGATTTTATTATGATCTCCAGTTTGCATGGCATACATCTTGGAGGAACTAGGGCTCTATTCATAGAATCTTTTCCTACTACTGGAAATTCACTATCTCCTGGTCTCCATCATTAAGGGCACACTTAAATGCTGTGCTGCATGCATAACCATGGGGAATACTACTACTAGTAATAGATAAATATTTCATAAGTGGGAAGCCATGTGCACATATCAAAGAATGTAAATTTATAAAAATCAATGTGAAGTGAATAATATTGTTCTCCCAAGCTAGTATCCATTAGATTTTTTTCTGCAGAGATCTTTGGGCAAATGACTAAAATACTTCATCAGTTGCATCACCTTGGTGGCACCAACTATACTTCTTCAAATCCATTGGTTTTAATGATACTGAAATGATCTATGTCCTAATACCTACCTTCTATCAAAGTTCTATGCAGCTGCAACCTACTTCCTGTAGCCTTACAATAGAAACCAATTAGAAAATTGGCACCTTCATAAACAGGTTTGAAGAAAACAATTCTGCTGTCCTACAAGATACTATATTCTGTAGGCATGAAATTCATATATGCTATGTATGTATATGAAACATTTATATTTAGCTACAAATAAAGTATCTTCAAGAGAGGCAGAAACAGAATAATCCCCCTTAAGAAATCTATTTTGCTCAGAAAAGGCAGAATCAGGGAAACACTGTAAATGTAGTAGATTACAACCATTGAAATTCTTATGGGTGTATTCATCATTAAAATATAACTATTATATTTCTGCAAAGGTGTTGTCCTGAGATTACTTTTACATATAAAAAAACTTTTTGAATCTTTTCTCTTTTATAACTGTAGGAGAAATGAAATGTTCTCATGGCCCCAAATCCTGTACGTAGCAGAAAATAGTGTGAGCACATGTGGAAGAGCTCATGTAACTCAGGTTTGTTCATTACAGTGCATGGGTTCTGTAAGAATCTGCTACTGAGGCACAACAGGGCCCTGAGCTGGTGAACGTGGACAGGGAAGGACAGGAGGATACCGACCAGACTCTGGTTCCTCCTATGATGAGACAACATTTCCCTGAACCATCCACAGTGCTAGGCAGAAAGAAATGTCTTCCTCATGTCCCAAATCAATTACCAGCAGTTTTTAGGAGGGACAGAAGATGGACAGGGCAGGGATACAGAACATATTTGCCTATCCATTTGCAGACCCAATAACAAGTAGCTAATATGTAAATAAATGGAAAATGATTATGGCAAGGAGAACTTACCATCTGAATCTGCGATATTTGCTGAAACTCCTCACAATTATGGGAACCTCATATGTGTAAATGTGCAAAAAAGCAGCAATCTCAATATCTCCATCCTTGTAATAACTCCGTTCCATCTGGGAATAGCAGTCGGGACCATCCTGACAAGTCACAAGGAGATACAGCTGCAGAAAGAGCAACAGAAAAACCAAAGGAGACATCTTCAAAGTCTGTGAAAAACCCTAGGACACAACAGCAGTGAAACATGCAGGGTCATGCAGGCGCATACATAGAGCGTGTGTGTGTGTGTGTGTGTGTGTGAGATTGCTTGAAACAAGCCACTTTAATACTGCTCCACCTGACTTCTTTCCACCAGCTGTCCACTCGTCCATGGGGGAATCTGATACTTTCCTGCCCTGAGGCTCTGCAGTTCAGGTCTTCTGTCCTGGTGAAAAACACAAGAAGAAAAACATGTTTGTGAATTGTCCTCCTTGCCCCAGGTGCCAGGATTGCCTCCAAGTCCATGGAGACAAAGAGTCAAGGAAGAAACTCCTGTTAGTTACATTTGTTGCAAGGGCTTTGTCAATAAACCTCTCCATGAACTTTTCCAATTATGGACTGGGAGTACATCAGAGGGCATGAAGGGAGACATCAGTCAAGGCTTTCAGAAACGATTCAGACCAGAAAACTGCAGAATCACACACTACAATGACCCAAAGTGCAACAGGGCAGCCTCCCTCAGCCAGTGTTCTGTGCAGCCACACATCACTTTGATAGCACATGAACCCCAAACCAATCCTGTTTACAGAGATTGAAAACCACAAGCACATGTGGTTTTCAGTCAGTGTGGAACCAGTAATCACCCTGAATTCAAATATTTTCATTCTGCATGTCTAATCACTTCATCTTTAGTGGTAAAACATAAAAACCTCCGGCACCATGGCTCAACAGGCTACTCTTCCGCCTAGTGGTGCCGGCACATCGGGTTCTAGTCCCGGTCTGGGTGCCGGATTCTGTCCCCGTTGCCCCTCTTCCAGGCCTGTGGGGAACCATAGGCTGGCCGCTCGTGACAACCATTCCCTGCGGCTGGAGGTCACGTAGCCTGGCTCACTTAAACTGAAACAACGGACTGAAGTACATCCTGTTTTTCATGCCCATTTTTAGTAATCGGGCTGTGGACTATATAAGAGGGACGCCTGGGGAGAACGAGAGGAAGGAGGGAGAGGAGAAAGGAGAGAAGCAATAAAGAAAAGCTGAAAAGTGCATGAAACGTGGTGGATTCTGCTTACTATACGGATCTCGGTCTTGTCAGGAACCCATAGATTTCCGAAATCTGGTGCTGTGACTCGGATGCGAATCACCGACGGGAAAAGGTAAGAAAATTCAAATTTGAATTGTTTATAGACGGGAGTCTAGGGGTAAACCTAGGAGATATCCACGGAAACTCAAAATGGGAAACGCACCATCGGTGGTAAAAATGAGGGTGCTAATGAACCGCCTGCTGAAATCCACGTGGATGCCCGTGAAAGCGGCTGCGATCTGCGCATTTACGAGATCTGTGGCAGAAGTTTCGCCTTGGTGTCTAGAGAATGGCGACCTAGAAGAAAGCCAGTGGCGAAGGGTAGGCAGACAGTTAAGAGCTGCAGGGAAACCACAGGAGATTCTCAGATTGTGGCAAGTCATTGATCAGGCCTTACGGGATGATTCAGAGCCAACAACGCGCCTACTCGATGAAGGGGCGGGAATATTAGAAGAGGTCCAGCGAGCCTCACAAGCAGGAAGTCAGCATGAGGATGAGAGGGCCTCAGAGAATGGAGATGAAAGGGTGTCCGAGGATGGAGACGAGGAGAGACCCCCACCCACGGCTCCTCCGGTTCCTTCCTTATGTCCGGAGATCCCGCCTGACCCAGGAGTCTCTGCCTGTTCCTGTAAGTTTGCCAATTTAAGCATGCAGGAGACTTGTGAATGCCATTCTGGGAGGGGGAGATTTCCTCCTCTGGTCAGCAGCTTACAGGGAACTGGCCAGACATCAGGCTGCAGTAAAGTAAAGGAGTTCCCCCGTGTTGCTGCAAACTGGCCACTCTCATTCTCTGCTGCTTTGTTTCAGATGTGTTTCCCTGTCCTAAGCAATGGGCTCCTATGCTGATGACCAGCTCTTTTCTGTGCTGCTGTAGTTAACTTATCTGAGAGTTTGCACGTGTCTTGAAGGTTTAGTGTTTTATTGAATTTGTCTGTCTTTAATGTTTGAGTGACTACCTAACTCTAATCAGATCTAGCCCACAGCCTTGGTTACTAGTTTTTGGCTGAGCGGTTTGACTCTCTAACAGTTTAAATTCTCAAGTGGAGTCTAACAACTTTGGGACTTCCAGTAGGATCCCTGGAACTCTTAAAGAATGAGACTCTAAATTTGTTAAAGTAACAACTGTTTGAGTCAATTCAAATTATACAAAGTGTATTAAAATGTTGTAAATAATGTCAGACCTATGTTGTACTCATGTTTTTGCTTTCCAGCTAAAGTGGTCTTACAAGTCTTTACATGTCCTTAATATGCTTTAAACTTGTTTCTTTCACATACATGTTTTTGCAAAAACTATAGCGTCTCTTTTTAACAGTGTCCACTTAATTGGTTACTCTGCTGTTTTAAAGTTCTCTTTTTACCTCTGTTAAATAGTTCTGAGTTATGTGTGGATTTTGTGTGCTAACTCTTTTTTTTAATTAAACATTTATTTAATGAATATAAATTTCCAAAGTACAGCTTATGGGCTAAAATGGCTTCCCCCTACCAAAACTTCCCTCCCACCCACAACCCTCCCCTTTCCCGCTCCCTCGCCCCTTCCAATCACATCATGATTCATTTTCAATTCTCTTTATATACAAAAGATCAGTTTAGTATATATTAGGTAACGATTTCAACAGTTTGCCCCGATATAGCAACACAAAGTGAAAAAAAAGTACTGTTGGAGTACTAGTTATAGCATTAAATAAGAGTGTACAGCACATTAAAGACAGAGATCCTACATAATTTTTTAAAAAAATTAATTAATTTTCTATGCCATTTCCAATTTAACACCAGGTTTTTATTTTTTTCATTTCCAATTATCTTTATATACAGAAGATCGATTCAGTATATAATTAGTAAAGATCTCATCAGTTTGTCCCCACGCAGAAACACAAAGTGTAAAAATACTGTTTCAGGCTGGCGCCGTGGCTCACTAGGCTAATCCTCCGCCTTGCGGCGCCGGCACACCGGGTTCTAGTCCCGGTCGGGGCACCAGTCCTGTCCCGGTTGCCCCTCTTCCAGGCCAGCTCTCTGCTGTGGCCCGGGAGTGCAGTGGAGGATGGCCCAAGTGCTTGGGCCCTGCACCCCATGGGAGACCAGGAGAAGCACCTGGCTCCTGCCATCGGATCAGCGCGGTGCGCCGGCTGCAGCGCGCCAACTGCGGCGGCCATTGGAGGGTGAACCAACAGCAAAAGGAAGACCTTTCTCTCTGTCTCTCTCTCACTGTCCACTCTGCCTGTCAAAAACAAAAACAAAAACAAAAAAGTTAAAAAAAAATACTGTTTCAGTACTAGTTATAGCATCACTGCACATTAGACAACACATTAAGGACAGATCCCACATGGGATGTAAGTACACAGTGACTCCTGTTGCTGACTTAACAATTTGACACTCCTGTTCATGGCGTCAGTAATCTCCCTAGGCTCTAGTCATGAGTTGCCAGGGCTATGGAAGCCTTTAGAGTTTGCTGACTTTGATCTTATTCCGATAGGGTCACAGTCAAAGTGGAAGTTCTCTCCTCCCTTCAGAGAAAGGTACCTCCTTCTTTGATGGCCCTGTTCTTTCCACTGGGATCTCACTCACAGAGATCTTTCCTTTAGGTCTTATTTTTTTTTCTTTTCCATGGTATCTTGGCTTTCCATGCCTACAATACTCTCATGGGCTCTTCAGCCAGATCCGAATGCCTTAAGGGCTGATTCTGAGGCCAGAGTGCTGTTAGGACATCTGCCATTCTATGAGTCTGCTGTGTATCTCACTTCCCATGTTGGATCCTTCTCTCCCTTTTTGATTCTATCGGTATTAGCAGACACTTGTCTTGTTTGTGTGATCCCTTTGGCTCTTAGACCTATCACAGCCATCAATTGTGAACTGAAATTGATCACTTGGACTAGTGCGATGGCATTGGTACATGCCACCTTGATGGGATTGTATTGGAATCCCCTGGCACATTTCTAACTCAACTATTTGGGGCAAGTCTGATTGAGCATGTCCCAAATTGTACATCTCCCTCTCTTTTTCCACTTTTATATTTAACAGGGACACTTTTCAGTTAAAATTTAAACACCTAAGAATAATTGTGTGTTAATTACAGAGTTCAACCACTACTACTAGAACAACAACAACAACAAAAACAACAACAAATACTAAAAAGGATAAAGTATTACATTGTACATCTAGAGTCAGGACAAGAGCTGATCAGGTCATTGTTTCTTATAGTGTCCATTACACTTCAACGTGTTTCCCCTTTGGTGTTCAGCTGTCACCAATCAGGGAAAACAAATATTTGTCTCTTTGGGACTGGCTTAATTCACTCAGCATGATGTTTTCCAGATTCCTCCATCTTGTTGTAAATGACCGTGTTTCATTGTTTCTTACTGCTGTATAGTATTCTATAGAGTACATGTCCTATAATTTCTTTATCCAGTCTACTGTTGCTGGGCATTTGGGTTGGTTCCAGGTCTCAGCTATTGTGAATTGAGCTGCAATAAACATTAATGTGCAGATGGCTTTTTTGTTTGCCAAATTAATTTCCTTTGGGTAAATTCCAAGGAGTGGGATGGCTGGGTTGAATGGTAGGGTTATGTTCAGGTTTCTGAGGAATCTCCAGACTGACTTCCATAGTGGCTTAACCAGTTTGCATTCTGGGAGGGTCTTTATTAATGTTTCAATTTCTGTCTCGGTTATGGGTCTGTTTAGATTTTCTATGTCTTCCTGGCTCAATTTAGGTAGGTTGTATGTGTCCAAGAATCTGTGCATTTCTGATAGATTTCCCTGTTTGCTGGCATACAAGTCCTTGTAGTAATTTCTGATGATTCTTTTATTTCTGTGGTGTCTGTTGTTATGTTTCCATTTTCATCTCTGATTTTATTGATATGGATCTTTTCTCTTCTTTTTTTAGTTAGTTGGGCCAATGGGGTGTCAATTTTGTTTATTTTTTCAAAAAACCAGCTCCTCGTTTGGCTGATTTTTTGTAATGTTTTTTTGGATTCAATCCTGTTGATTTCTTCTTTGATTTTAATTATTTCTCTTCTCCTACTGGGTTTGGGTTTGGTTTGCTGCAGATTTTCTAGATCCTTGAGATGACTTGAAAGCTCATCTATTTGGTGCCTTTCCAATTTCTTGATGTAGGCACCTATTGATATAAACTTTCCTCTTAACACTGCTTTTGTTGCATCCCATAGGTTTTGGTATGTTGTGCTGTTAACCTCATTTACTTCCAGAAAATTTTTGATTTCTCTTTTAATTTCTTCTATGACCCATTGTTCATTCAGGAGCATGTTGTTCAATCTCCATGTGTTTGCACGTGCTCTAGGGATTTCCGAGTTGCTAATTTCCAATTTCATTCCTTTGTGGTCTGAGAAGCTGCATGGTTTGATTCTAATTCTTTTGAATTTGCTGAGACTTGCTTTATGGCCTAGTATGTGGTCAATCCTAGAGAAGGTTCCATGTACTGCTGAGAAGAATGTAAAGTCCTTAGATGTAGGATGAAATGTTCTGTAGATATCTGTTAGATCCATTTGGGCTGTAGTGTCATTTAAATTTACTGTCTCCTTGTTGATGTTCTGTCCTGTTGATCTGTCTATCTCTGAGAGTGGAGTATTGAAGTCCCCCAGTACTATTGTATTGGGGTCTAATTCTCCCTTTAAGTCCCTTAACAAGTCTTTTAAATAAGCTGGTGCCTTGTAATTAGGTGTATATACATTGATAATCGTTATATCTTCCTGTTGAATGGATCCCTTAATCATTATATAGTGCCCCTCTTTGTCTCTCCTAACAGTTTTTGTGGTAAAGTTTATGTTGTCCGATATTAAGATGGCTATGCCCGCTCTTTTTTCATTTCTGTTGGCATGGTATATCTTTTTCCAGCCTTTCACTTTCAGCCTGTATGCATCATTGTTGGAAAGATGAGTTTCTTGTGAGCAGCAAAAAGATGGGTTTTGTTCCTTAACCCAATCAGCAAGTCGGTGTCTTTTAACTGGACAGTCAGGCCATTAACATTCAATTTGACTATTGAGAAGGAGTAACTTTGCCCTGTCGTTTGCCAAAGATAGTTTCTAATATATGGTTTGAGATTCCTGTGATCTTTTGCTGTGAGGTTTCCTTCCTTTACCTTCTTTCATATTGGTGACTGTGTTTCTGCGTTTCTGTGTAAACACATCTTCAAGCATCTTTGCAGGGCTGGACAAGTGGCAACAAATTCTTTCAATTTCTGTTTGCTGTGAAAGGTCTTTATTTCACATTCATTCACAAATGAGAGCTTTGTAGGATATAATATTCTGGGCTGGCAGTTTTTCTCTCTTAGTACCTGGGCTATATCTCGCCATTCTCTCCTAGCTTGTAGGGTTTCTGATGAGAAGACAGCTGTGAGTGTATTTGGAGATCCTCTGAGAGTAATCTGGCGTTTCTCTCTGGCACATTTTAGGATCTTTTCTTTATGTTTCACTGTGGTGAGTTTGATTACGACGTGTCATGGTGAAGATCTCTTTTGATCATGTTTATTAGGGGTTCTATGAGCTTCCTGTACTAGGATGTCTCTTTCTCCATACCTGGGAAATTTTCTGCTAGTATCTCACTGAAAATGCCTTCTAATCCTTTCTCCCTCTCCATGCCTTCAGGAACTCCTAGAACCTGAATGTTGGGTTTTTAATAGTATCCTGTAGATTCCTGACAGTATTTTTTAGATTTCTGATTTCTTCTTCTTTTCTTTGATTTGACTGTTTCCTTTCCTGTTCTCTGTCTTCTAATTCTGATATTCTCTCTTCTGCTTCACCCATTCTGTTTTTAGGCTTTCTAATGTGTTTGTCATTTGATCTATTGAGTTCTTCATTTATTGTGGTTTTTGTCACTATCACAGTTTCCTGTTCTACTAGTTGTTTCATTTCATTTTGATTCCTCCTTAATGTTTCATTTTCACGAGAGAGATTTTCTATCTTGTCCATTAAGGATTTCTGTAGTTCAAGAATTTGTTTTTGAGAACTTCTTAATGTTCTTATCAATTTTTTGAGATCCGCTTCTTGCATTTCCTCTACCTCTTCATCTTCATAATCTTGCATTGGGGTGTCTTGTTCATTTGGGGGCCTCATAGTGTCTTCCTTGCTCTTGTTACCTCAGTTTCTACGTTTGTTGTTTGGCATGTTGGAGATAATTTATTTATTTATTTTATTTTATTTTATTTTTTTTTGCTGTGGTGTTTTTTCTCGTTATACTATGCCTCTACATGGGATGTCTGCTTTGATGGATCCTTAGAGGCTGTGATGGGTGTGGCCAGAGAGCTCTGCTTGATTCTTCAGATTTAAGACTGTGCAAAAAGTGACTCACCCAGATTTTTCTCTCCCTTACTCCTTGCTCGATCTCTCTCTCTCTCTCTCTCTCTCTCTCTCTCTCTTTTTTTTACTCAGTTGGGAAGTAATTCCACACAGCTGAGTGGAATTGAGGGTAGTTGAAATCTGGCCTCTGTGAGTATTCGTTTGATCTACCCCTGGGACCACACAAAGAGTTTATGCAGCCCTCAATGTGTTCTCAAGTTTCGCCACAGTCTCAAGGTTACTGAGTTTGTGTACTCGGTGAGTTCGCTCACCCCCGCTCGGATTTTCACAGAGGCAGATAGTTAGCTTCAGCTGTTTTCACTATTTCTAACCTCCTGTTATTTCTCCTGACCAGAATCAAGTTTTACTGCCTGGCTACTCGCGGTTGCCACTTTACATATGTAAAAAGGCGCCTGCTCTTTGCTTTGCTCGGCTTTGTTAGGTGAGTGGAGAGAGAGTCTATTGTCCGAGCTGGTTCCCCTGATTTATTCGTGTTTTTTTTTTTCTCTCCTCCAGTCAGCCTGGTGATCTTTTCCCAGTGGGGCCTCAGGCCTCTGCCTTTCCCCACCAATATCTCAGGTTTCTGAGGTTTTTGTCTTACCTCCCGTTCTCGCGCCGGCGACATTCTGTGGCTTGAATCCCGCGGCTGGGCTTCCACATGGTGGGTTCCCTGTAGGTCCTCTGTGTCACATCCACTAGATCCGGAAGCGTTTACTCTGCGGTTTTTTTTCTTGAGTCTTTTCCTGAGGCTACAGTAATTCCACTTTTATTAAACTAAATTTTCCCAGACTATCGGTGCACATCCTCACTATCCGCCATATTGGCTCAGCCCCAATTTATTTTTCAATTATATTTTTGTTGACAATTTGGGTTACTTCCAGTCTTTGGCTATTCTGTATACTGCTTTATGAAAATGTCTTTTGTAGGACATAAAGACATTCCTGTTGGGTATATATATCTAGGAAAGAGATTACTGGCATATAAAGTACATATTTAGTTTCTAGTAGCTGACAGCAATTTTTCTAGGGTATCTGTAAAGCATTGTAGTTTATATTCCTACAAACAGTTTATAGGAGTTGCAGTTGTTTAGCCTTCTTACCAACAGTAGGAATTACTTGTCTTTCTTCTTTCAGATGTTTTCTTGGTTGTGCAGTGGAATCACATCCTGTTTTAAATTTGCATATCTGGAGCGGCTTCTGCAGCTCAAGGCGAACTCTAGAGGTCCTGAGAGCCCCGAGGAACACCAGAATGGCAGTTTCCTAAACAGCACTCTAGCCTCAGAATCAAACCTAAGGCATTCAGATCTGGCTAAAAATCCCATGAGAGTATTTCAGGCATGGAAAGCCAAGACACTCTGGCAAAAAAAAATGAGCTAAATGAAAGATCTCTGTGAGTGAGATCCCAGCGGAAAGAATGGGCCATCAAAGAAGGAGGTAACTATCTCTGAAGGGAGGACAGAACTTCCACTTTGACTATGGCCTTGTCTAAATAAGATAGGAGTTCGTGAACTCATGAGGCTTCAATAGCCTTGGCAGCTCATGACAAGAGCCTTGGGTGATTACTGACATCATAATTAAGAGTGTCAATTGTTAAATCGACAACAGGAGTCACTGTGCACATATTCCCCAAGTAGGATCTCTGTCCTTAATATGTTATACTATGTGAATTAATGGTATAACTAGTACTCAAACTGTGCTTTATACTTTGTGTTCCTGTGTGGGTGCAAAGTGTTCAAATCTTTACTTAGTATATACTAAATTGATCTTCTGTATATAAAGAGAATTGAAAATGAATCTTTTTTTTTTTACTTTTCTTTTTTTTTCTATTAAACTTTTATTTAATGAATATAAATTTCCAAAGAATAGCTTATGGGTTACAATGGCTTCCCCCCTCCCATAACTTCCCTCCCGCCCGCAACCCTCCCCTTTCCCGCTCCCTTTCCCCTTCCATTCATGTAAAGATTCATTTTCAATCCTCTTTGTATACAGAAGATCAGTTTAGTATATATTAGGTAAAGATTTCAACATTTTGCCCATATAGCAACATCAAGTGAAAAAACTACCATTGGATTACTAATTATAGCATTAAATAGCAATGTACAGCACATTAAAGACAGAGATCCTACATAATTTTTTTTTCAAATTAATTAATTTTCTATGCCATTTCCATTTTAACACCAGGTTGTTTTCTTTTCATTTCCAATTCTCTTTATATACAGAAGATCAATTCAGTATATAATTAGTAAAGACCTCATCAGTTTGTGCCCACACAGAAACGCAAAGTATAAAAATACTGTTTCAGTACTAGTTATAGCATCACTTCGCTTTAGACGACACATTAGGGACAGATCCCACATGGGGTGTAAGTACACAGTGACTGCTTGATGTGATTGGGATGGGAGAGGGAGTGGGAGATGGGATGGTTGTGGGTTGGAGGCTGGTTATGGGGGGAAAAAGCCAATCTAATCCAAAAGTTGTATTTTGGAAATTTATATTTGTTAAATAAAAGTTAAAAAAATTAGCACCCACATAGATTCATCATTTTTTGCTTAAGTGTTTCTCTCATATTTACCACTTTTACCTTCTACATTCTTAATGCTGAACTTGATGGTTTCTTATAGCTTGTTGTGAATTCCCCAAATGTAGAACTTCAGTCTTATTATAGGGAAGTATATATTATATTTACACAAAAGTATATAGAATCTGAGGTTATACATTTCTGTCTTAATTGAATTTTACCAACACACTCTTCTATTTGAGATTTTTTATAATTCTATTAAAGTCCAATAACATCTAGCTTACTGTAAAGCAATTTCAAAAAATAAAAACATGTGGATATTTGAGTTGGTATGTACAGAGTTCTCTGTGTGTACAAGGAACACACACAAACACTTACACTCAGTCTGCATTGAGAACACTGTCTCCAATGGATTCTGTCCTGGACTGTCTTCTCAGGCTCAACACACTTTAAATGAAATGTAGAAATAAATATAAGTGTGTTGTAGGATTAATGTCATAGCAAGCAGAAAAAAGCTAAGGAAATCCACAACACAGAGGTGATCTAGCATGTCAGCCCTCACCATATCAATTCTCAGTAACTCCAAATTAAATACGCTGGTATGTAAAGTCTACAATAGCACATTTTTATTATCCTTCCTGTATTTTGTCCCACCCAAGAAGCTCCACATCATCCATCTTCCAGCCATACAGAATCTTATGTAGCTTGTCTGAATATAATAGAACATGAGCTTTGCTAGTTTTGCCACATATGGTAATGTACCAATAATCTGTTTCTACCATTATCCATCTAACCTAGGACTAATACTGCTGATTACTGGGAAGAATCCAAGATGGTTGAATAGGGAAGGGCTTACTGTTCCAGGCTAGGTGTAAACAGTAAAAGTGGAAGGAATACATTCCCAGGGGAGAATTAGAGTGAAAATTGCAGGGGGGATTCTATGGATGGAAGAAGAATGCTGTGAATCGGCGTGGAAGGTGCAGACACGCAGTATGATCAAGGACACATCACAATCCCAGCAGCCAAGAGCCGGAGAAAGCATCAGCTTGGGAAGGGAGGGGAGACTACAGTGGCCTGGGCCACTGGTTACATAACTGGAAGGAGAGCTCTCAAGAGTCAAACACCTGATAGAAAATGGGAGAATATGGCTACATATCCTTCCAGATACATTTTACAACTTACATTTTAAAAAGCAGAAGGAAAAATAAAAATATCATCAAGAATGGGTATAGAAATTAAACAGACATTCCTGTACAAGTAGATGATGAAAAGGCCTTACCAAGGGTGCTAATCCACAATGAACTTGGAATAGTATTCAAAGCCACACAGAGATAGCACCTCACATCTGCTCCATTGGCTACAATAGTTTTTGTTTTTAAAGATTTCATTTGAAAGGCAGAGTAACAGAGTGAGAGAGTGAGTGAGAGAGAGAGAGAGAGAGGCAGAGAGAGAAAGAGAGAGAGAGAGAGAGAGAGAAATTGTCTTCCATCCCCTGGATCACTCTCCAAATGGCCACAATGGCCAGAGTTGAACCAAACAAGTGCAGGAGCCAGGAGCTTCTTCCAGGTCTCCAATGAGGTGCAGGGTCCCAAGTTTTTGGGCCATCTTCTACTGCTTACCAAGACCATAGCAGACCTAGATTGGAAATGGAACAGCCAGGACTGGAACCAGTGCCCATATGGGAGGCTGGCACTAGAGGCAGAGGCTTTACCTGTTAAGCCACAACACCAGCCCAATAATAGTTTTTACATGAAGTCTGTATACCTTAAACTAAAAGATAAATAACAGAAAGTGAAAAAAGTAAAAAATTTTTAAACTTTAAGGGTACACGTCACGCAATGGAAACAGTTACCTGCCAGGAAGAAAACACCACCTTTGCCCCATTGCTCATGGCTGCATTTCTAATTCTTGTAGAAGCATCTCACCTACAGTGTGGGCCACAGCATACACAGCATTGTCTATCCTGTAACCCCCATCACTCATGGTCATGTCAAAATCATGCCAAAGCATTCATTCCAAGGAGGCATTCAGTGGACAGTATTGCAAGGTGTTGCAGGATACCCCCAGAAACTGAGCAATGAAAAACATCAACCAGAATCTAGTGAGGTAAATGTATTCTGGATATTTGGAAGGGTTAGCTTTCTATAAAGTTTCAAAACCAGCAAATGAGTGGAACAGGAAATGGAATGGCATGAGCAGGAAATGGAATGAGTGGAGCAGGAAATGTGTTTCACTAGTGTCAAAATCCCACTGGGAAATGGGGACCCAGATTTTCCATGCCATTACATATTCTCATGTTTGAAAGCTCACGACTATCAGACATTTGCTGTCAACTCAAGATTAACCACATTTGATGATGAAGTCCTGATCAGTATATGACATGGCCAGGCTGTTGCATAATTTGTCTTTCTTTGAGGCAGGAAAATGTTTTTGACAGACACTAACCTCATGTATCTTGATCCTAGTCCCTCAGCTTCAGCAATTCTGAAAAATAAATTCCTGTTGCTAAGTCACAAAGTCATGGTATGGTGTTATATGGAAACTGACTAACAACAATGACATGGGGATGAATGCTAGTTAATTTCATTTGTGTCAACAGCTGGTTCTCCAAAGTCCTTGGATTTTGTATTTGTAGCAAATGCCAGAAGAAGCTCTGGAATGTTCTGTCTAAATTTTATGCACCATGAGGAAAAGAAACTGATTTTCCAAGGAAAGCATGATGAAGTAAATACAAATCACTCTTGGTGAGTTTTTGCACACGTTCCATTCATGGGCCAAAAATGGTTATTTATATTAGAAAACATTAAATGACACCCTGAACAGCATCAACATGAACATGACTCAGAGCAAGGTCACAAGAATGAATAATAACTCATCCGAAGGCTATGTGGCCAGCAAAGGCAGGATATCTAAGTGTGGAGAATGGTGGAACACAAGGCTTGGCATTTATAACAGTTAAGGCTCTCCTTTATCAAACCTGGGCATCAGCTCCCATCCCGAATCAGGAAACTAACTCAAATTCAGAGCCGGAAAGTAGGAGAATGATGAAAATGCAAAACATTTAGAAGACTTCAGAATCACAAACTGGGGAGCTTCGAAGCACTATAGATCAAAAGGTACTGCACTAGTGAAGTTGAATGGCTGCCATCTATTTTAAATGGAAATCTGAAAAGTATGTTCAAATAAATAATTACTATTAGTGGCAGTTTTAAAACCAAATAGGTCTTATTCTTTGAATATTTCCTCCAGACCTGCATGCAACTCATCTTGAAGGCCAAGGAAAAACATCATGCATTTTTTTGACAGGCAGAGTGAACAGTGAGAGGGAGAGACAGAGAGAAAGGTCTTTCTTTTGTGTTGGTTCACCCCCCCTCCAATGACTGCTACGGCCGGCGTGCTGTGGCTGGTGCACCATGCTGATCCATAGCCAGAAGCCAGGTGCTTCTCCTGGTCTCCCACGTGGGCACAGGGCCCAAGGACTTGGGCCATCCTCCACTGCACTCCTGGGCCACAGCAGAGAGCTGGACAGGAAGAGGAGTGACTGGGACAGAATCCGGCACCCTGACTGGGACTAGCACCTGGTGTGCCGCCACCACAGGCGGAGGATTAGCCTATTGAGCCATGGCGCCGGCCAACATCATGCATTTCTACAGGCACTGACTCAAAAGTTCCTCAATGTTAGAACACAGGTGTCCCTTGTATTTCAGGTGTCCTGTGTATTCAGTTGTGATGAACAGTCTACTTCATGTTGACGGCTTGTTCGTGATCTCTTTGTGCCTGACAGGAAGGTGCATCTTTCAATTGTTGGCACAGGATTTTAAATGTTTCCAACATATCAAATGGTAAACTTGTCTTTCCAAGTATCTTTTTATTATTTATGTTGCTTTCTGGGTGAGAGAAGTTGAAAATTCTCCTTCTAAGCAAAAATGTACTTTATGCTCTATATTCTTCCTCTTCTTTGTCATTCGTCCAGTTTTCCTCTGTTTGCTCTGTCCTCTTCATCTCCTCCTCCTCCTCTTCTCTAGACAGCTGAATATGATCTCTACCAAACAGGCTTTTGCTGACAGTTTCCATGTGCATATGATATATCATTCCATCCTATATCTCTTCGAACAGGTAATCAGTAGTAAGAAGGTATTCTGACACTGTGAATTCCAACAGTTGGGGGTTTAGTGTCTAAAGCAGTTATTTTAAACTTAATATTGTTTTATTCTGCTGTCATCAACAATGGTTTATTTTGCTGCACGAGTCTAATGAGGCTGCTTTTTAAGGCCCTTCTTGCATGGTTTTTCACCTGTGAAGTACCTGTGTTCTTATCATGGTGTTTTCCTACAATTAAGAACTCTGTGAGCTGGCGCCACATCTCACTTGGCTAACCCTCCATCTGCAGCACCAGCACCTCAGGTTAGATTCCTGGTTGGGGTGCCGGATTCTGTCCTGGTTGCTCCTCTTTCAGTTCAGCTCTCTGCTGTGGCCTGGGAAGGCAGTGGAGGATGGCCCAAGTGTTTAGGCCCTGCACCCACATGGGAGACTAGCAGGAAGCACCTGGTTCCTGGCTTCAGATCAGCATAACATGCCAGCCACTGTGTGCCAGCTATAGCGGCCATTTGGGGGGTGAACCAATGGAAAAGGAAGACCTTTCTCTCTCTCTGTCTCACTAACTCTGCCTTTCAAAAAAAAAAAAAAGCGTCCTCAGTTTCTCCTGGTCATAGGATGATCCCATGTTGAGGGAATTCATTTTTTTCTCCATGACTCAGAGTTTATCTGTGATTCCAACTTTAAATTGCCAAAGTTTGATGGGAACCTACAGACCAATCTTCTCCTTTTAGGATAGCTCTTGGGCTTTGTCTGTTGTTGGTTCATGCAAAAATGTTCAAGTGTTTGCAGTCCACTCCCTTTCTTCCCGGTATTTTCTTCTCAATCAAATTCAGCAAAGTAATCCAAATTATACTTTTTTAAAAGACCTTGAGGTTTTGTGGTAGAAACTCTCATGCTTTCTTTGAGAAGAGAGAGAAAGGTATTACAAATCAAAGAACTTGGATTTTTAGTAAATTAAGAATGGAAATCTGATAACACAAGGAAGCAGAATTGGGCAGAGGCTCCTACTTAGCACATATGGAGCTGAATGCCATGGCCACCCCCAGGTCTACTATATAAGACCTCACAGAGTGCATCCCAACAGTCTCCCTGTTTCATGAAGTGCTCAAGGTGATTCTGAGGGTTGAAGAAACAAGGAAAACAAAGTAACTTTCTTGAAATGCTAGAGTCTCCGTGAGGTAAGACTTCCTATTCCAGAGTAAAAAAATTCCACAATATACTGCACGACTGAAGATGTAAATTTCCAGCCCAAGGGAGACAAGGTGCATTACATTACAGGATTACTAGGTTTCACCAAAATGGTGGGGAAGAAGCTGGAAGGACTCTCCCTACTTATGATACCTCAGGGGACCCCACACTCAACCATCCCACTCCTCCCCAGGTCTCACAACTTGGGACAGAGTCTAGGAGGGCCTGTTGAGCTGCAGAGCAGTGAGGAGCCCACAGTGGGCAGTGGCATGAACACACTTTGCTCCTCTGCAGCTCAGCCCTCGGGGGCAGCACACATAAAGCCCCATATCCTCATATTCTGCACCAAAGAAGGAAGGTGGGGGGGGCTCTTCTCATTCCTCATGCCATGTGACCCATATTCCTGTACAGGACATGTTTCCTGCCTCTGTCCTCTCATGAGAAACCTGTGCTCACAGTGCTGAGGCTCCTGACTTTGGCTGCAGATCAATGTGGGGATATTTAATGGCTGAGGTGTGGATCTCTGTGAACTTCAGCTTTCACTCTGGAGGAGCTGACCTGAGAGGTTCCACAAGACAGAGCCCTTGGGACCACTCCCAACCCCCTTAGGTGCATTCACTGCAGTCTTGCAGGCAAGGACACATCCATCCTCTGCCTCGGGCACCCTCTAGTGCCTGAGGGTGGTATTGACCCTGACTGAAAGGAAGGAAGACCTGGGCATTCAGAGCATCTCCAAGTCAAGAGTGGGTGAACTGAGACATCCAAGAATAATGGAAGGGATCTCCATGGGAACACGAGATGGTCCTGCAGAAATAAATGTGTGTGTACAAAAAGTCCCAAAGACAAATTAGATAGGAGTTGCCTGTAAGCAATGGGAAGGCAGTTGGTTTTCCTTTATCCTTTTTTTTTTTTTGTACAGGCAGCGTTAGACAGTGAGAAAGAGACACAGAGAGAAAGGTCTTCTTTCTGTTGGTTCACTCCCCAAATGGCCACTACTGCTGGTGCAATGCGCTGATCCAAATCCTGGACAAAACTGGCACCCCAACTGGGACTAGAACCCGGAGTTCCAGTCCCGCAGGCGGAGGATTAGCCTAGTGAGCCAGGGCATTGGCTGGTTTTACTTTATCCTTTATAAATACTTGGATTTATTTGCCTTGAGGATACTACTGAACAATAACTGGGAACAGGCCAATTTCACATTGACTGGAAAAATCAATGCAAATCCGTTTCTTTTTAATCAAATGAACAAGCCTATCATGCAACAGACAACTCATGAAAGGCAAGTAAGGAAATAATATACTATTCAGATAATACATAAACATATGTTCTAGCTATGAATGATAGAAATTATAATCAGAGACATCATTGGCATATTAACTCAGGACATAGTTTTTGCATGTAAAAATAAAAACTTCAGTTCTACTGATTTTGCCTTTACACACACACATACACACAATTGTTTTAAAATGCAAGGACTCAGTTACCAATTGACATGCATATTAGAAGACACACATGCTGGGACCGGTGCCATGGCTCACTTGGTTAATCCTCTACCTGTGGCACCAGCATCCCATATGGGTGCTGGGTTCTAGTCCTGGTTGCTCCTCTTCCAGTCCAGCTCTCTGCTGTGGCCTGGGAAGGCAGTGGAGGATGGCCCAAGTCCTTGGGCCCCTGAACCCACATGGGAAATCAGGAAGAAGAACCTGGATCCTGGCTTCAGATCGGCGCAGCGCCGGCCATGATGGCCATTTGGGGAGTGAATCAATGGAAGGAAGATCTTTCTCTCTGTTTCTCTCTCTCACTGTCTATAACTCTACCTGTCAAAAATAATAAAAAAGAAGACACACATGCTAATGGCTATTCATACACAATTGAGTATGACTCAGGAAGTGTTCCTATGTTCTGAGACAACCACATAAAGTTATGATATCTCCCACCCAAGTGCTTCTCAGGCTAAAGACCCTGTTGGAGGCTTTGGGGAGAAATAAGTAATTCTATGAGTAACTTACTACTGAGTTCAAGAGGATGGCGACATTTAATTTAAGATGCCTCAACTGGGGACATGGCTCTCAAAAGGTGGTTGGAATCAGCGTGATCTGGTGCTTCTCCACTTATCTTTAAGAATACTGGAACCTGGAGCAGGTATGTTAAGTTTCCACCTTGAGTGTTGGCATCCCACATGTCGATGGTTTGAGTCCTGGCTGCTCCTATCCAATCCAGTTCCCTATAAGAGCTAAAGGAACTGAACAACAAACTAAACATCCGGTTAAGAAATGGGAAATGACTTCAACACGATTTTTCAAAAAGAAGAAACTGAAATGGCTGGCCAAAGGCACTTGAAAAATTCTCAGGATCATTAGCCTTCAGGGAAATGAAATCAAAACCACAATCAGGTTTCACTTCACCTGTCAGTATGGCTCTCATACAGAAATCAGCTAACAACCTGTGCTGGAGAGGATTTGGGGGAAAAGGCACCCTAATCTACAGGTGGTGAGAATGTAAACTGATGCAGCACTGTGGAAGACAGTATGGAAATCTCTGAGAGCTGAAAATAGATCTGCCATATGATCCAGCCAACTGACTCCTGGGAATTTACACAAACAAAACGAAATCAGCATTAAGAAGGGTGATCTGTATCCCCATGTTCATTGCAGCTCAATTCAAAATAGCTAAAATATGGAATCAACCCAGATGTCCATCAACTGATGACTGGATATAGAAACCATGGTATATATACTAGGAATATTAATCAGTAGTTAAAAAAAAAAGAAATCCTGTATTTTGCAACAACCTTGGTGGAACTGAAAACCATGATACTTAGAGAAAAGAGCCAGTATCATAAAAGTCATATACCATATGTGTTCTCTTATCTATCCTAACATGTGCCCAAAATGTATCGTATTGGAGCGAAATTGATAATTTGCGAGTCCATGTTTACTTATAGCCTTTGTATACATTTTTGTAGAATAGTGTTGGTTTCTTCATACCCTTTGTAGAATATGTTACATACAGTAGGGTTAATCTCATGAGTATAAAGTAAACTAGAAAATAGTTGCTTGAGGGGCTGGCACCGTGGCTCACTTGGTGAATCTTCCACCTGCAGCACTTGCATCCCATATGGGTGTCGGGTTCCAGTCCCAGTTGCTCCCCTTCCAGTCTAGCTCTCTGTTGTGGCCCGGGAGGGCAGTGGAGGATGGCCCAAGTGCTTGGGCCCCTGCAATCACATGGGAGACCAGGAAGAAGCACATGGCTCCTGGCTTCAGATCGGTGCAGCACCAGCTGTAGCAGTCATTTGGGGAGTGAACCAATGGAAGGAAGACATTTCTGTCTCTCTCTCTCACTGTCTGTAACTCTACCTGTCAAATAAGAAAAAAATAGTTCCTTGCAAAAATTAAGAGTGGGAATAAGAGAGGGGGTTGGAAGAAGTGAGAGATTGTGAACACAAGGGAGTGTTAGGTGGGAGGCATTGCTATGCTACTACATCTGCATATATGTAATTCATGAGACTTGTACACCTTAACTAAAATTTGAAATATAAACACATTGAGTAACTTACAAACAAGAAAATATATTTTAAAATGCAGATGTACCAACAAAATATAAGTAATTCATGAAAAATGCAGATAGGATATAAGGGGCATTTCTGCACAGATAAATATATGACCAGAGGGCATTACAAAGGATGCTAATCAGCAATAAGCATGGACAAACTATTCCACACCAGAAGGAGCCACCACTTCACATCCACTCCGTGGCTCAAATACATTTCAAACTTTTCAAAGTGATGGAGAAGCCATAGAGAATTTGGAACCTTCAACCATGATAGTGTTACTGTTACAACACATACGGTATGGAAGACAGTTGTCACCTCCTTAGCAAATTCAACATAAAGTTCATTTATGACCAAAACATTTCATACCTAATAGTGCATTCACAAATTATAAAATACATAAAAATCTTTGTACATCAGTGCTTGTCTCCACACAGCCAAGGTTGGAAACAACACACAAGTGAGTATATGGTTAACTGGAGACACAAAATTCAATGAATT
Organism: Lepus europaeus; assembly: GCF_033115175.1. Classification (NCBI taxonomy): domain Eukaryota; kingdom Metazoa; phylum Chordata; class Mammalia; order Lagomorpha; family Leporidae; genus Lepus; species Lepus europaeus. Next base: position 2,343,082 of record NC_084846.1, on the reverse strand, counting down.
ACTACAAGGAATTATCAGCTTGTCATGAAAAATGTAGATACCTGCAATAATGTGGATTCCCCTTGAAAAGGCCATGCAAAATGAAAGGTTGCCTAAAACCACAGAATCCATTACTTAATTTATAAAAATCCCGCAGGACCATAAAACCTATAGAAACAGAAACAGATTGGGGGTTGTGTGACTGGCAAGAGAAGGAACCGCGAGTAGCCATAAATGGATAAGGAATTTGATTTGTAGTGATAAAAATATTTTAAAATATGACATAGATGATTGTCACACAAAAGAGTGAAATGTCTAAATGAAATTAGTTCGGTTTAAAACTGTTACTTTGTTGAATTATTTTCTGCTCAAGATTAAAAATCGTTTTCTTATGTTTGGTATTGGCAAAAGTAAACCTAAAGCCAAAATCAATAATAAACAGAAATGAACAGGTGGAAAAGAAGTTTGCAGAATCCTTCTACCTACATATAATGAAAACTTGGTGTGTGATTATCACATCATTTCAAATCAATATGAAATGATATATAATTAAGGAATGTCTGGACAATGTGTTATACACATTAAAATGATTTAACATGTCTAATGGTTGCACTGAAAATATTCCAACTCTATTATAAAGCCCACATGAATATAGACTCTAGTGAATGAAAACAGTAAACAAACTTATAATTCATTTTATTAAAATATGAATATTACAGTGTTGACTAGCTGACAATGCAAATAAAGAAATACAATTTTCAAGGAGAGCCTTTATCTGAGCTGTGCTTGTGTTTGTGAACATAAAACCCAGGCTAAGAAATTTGTACACAGTATTATTTTGAAGAAGAGAGGAGGAATGGGGCCAGCATGGGGGTGTAGTGGATATAACCATCACCTGTAACCCCGACATCCCATGTGGGTGCCAGTTCATATCCTGGCAGCTCCACTTGCAATCCAGCTCCCTGTTGATGGTCAAGAGAAAGCAGTGGAAGATGGCCTAGACCTTTCCATCCCTGACACTCACAGGGACACCTGAATTGATCTACGTGCTTTGGCATGAACCATCACTAGGCCACTGTAGATATCTTCAGAGTCTATCACCACATGGAAGGTTTCTCCCACTCTCCCTTTCTTGTCTGTGAATTGGTGTTTCAGAACAAAAATATTTTAAGAGAAGTATAAATTGTTCATAAGGATGTTACATTCTGCAAGTTATTTTATAACATCAAAATGCAAAATCGGTTTTATAAATCTTAATTTCTCTCCATTGAAAACTTCGAGAGCCTTAAGAGCTACTCTTCAGAACATCTGATTCCTTGGGAACTATTCTGTCCCTTAATCCTTTCAAAGCATTCTGCTCAGGTCTGCAGAGAATAACGTAGCACTTGGGGACAAAGATGCAGAACAGGAGCCCTGCACTGGAGGCCAAGATGGAGAAGACCTCCACAGCCACCATGACCTTCCCCTTGGTGCTGTGGTAGACAGGCAGGAAGGTCACCCAGACACTGCAGAACACCAGCATGCTGAACGTCAGGAACTTGGCTTCATTGAACGTGTCAGGCAGATTCCTGGCTAGGAAAGCCACAGTGAAGCTGGCCAGGGCCAAGGAGCCCAGGTAGCCCAGCACACAGTAGAAGGCAGTGACTGAGCCCTTGTTGCACACCAGGATGATGTGGCCATGCTCAGAGTGTGCATCTGTGTCAACAAAGGGAGGAGAAGTCCCAAGCCAGATGGCACAGAGAGCCAGTTGGATCAGGGAGCAGATGGGAATAATGGAGTTAGGTGCCCCTGATAGCAGCCACTGTCTCATCCTTCTCCCTGGGGCAGTGACCTTGAAGGCCAGAACCACAGTGATAGTTTTGGCCAAGACAGTGGAAACAGCCCCGGTGAACACCACTCCAAACGTGGTCTGCTGGAGGACACAGGTGATTGTGTTGGGACGACCAATGAACAGTAAGGAACAGAGGAAGCAGAAGATGAGGGTGATGAGCAGGATGTAGCTGAGACAGCGATTGTTGGCCTTGACTATGGGAGTGTCTCGGTGCTTCACAAAGACCCCAAGAACAACAGCGGTGAGGACAGAGAAGCACAGAGCTGTGCAGACCAGAGTCATTCCTAAGGGGTCATCATAAGCCAGGAAGGCCACAGCTTTGTGCAGGCAGCGGTCTCGCTCTGTGTTGGCATACTGATGATCCAGACACTTCACACACTGGTGCATATCTGGTGAGAAATGTATAATAACATCATCCCAAGTTCAGTTATTTCTGATTCACAAGGTCCTTCTGGAATTCCCAACTAGCTATTTTATTTTTATTTTTTTCAACTTTATTTAAGAAATACAAATTTCCAAAGTACAACTCTTGGATTACAGTGGCTTTTCCCCCCATAACCTCCCTCCCTCCTTCAACCATCACATCTCCCACTCCCTTTCCCATCATATTCTTCTTCAAGATTCATTTTTCAATTATCTTTACATACAGAAGATCAATTTAGTATAGTTTAGGCGGATAGTCCTTATTTGATGTTTAAAACAGCCTCAAAAATGACATCTAGGACATTATCGGCCATTATTAATGCCCATCTTCCTCCTGTGAGCCAGAGTTATTACTTCCTCTCCCGAAGTGCCTTCCACACTGATGAGTACATGCTGTTTTTGTCTTAACAAAGAGCTAAGGCCTACTCCCTGAACTTACTCATGGTGCTTTAAAAACATACCTTAACATGTGATATATTAACACCACAAATTCCTTCTTCATGGTTTCTTCAGATTGGGAAGTAGTGATCAAGATGCCAGGGGATTCCATGTGTGGTGAGTGCTACTCTGCCCTTATACATGGCACATTCTTGCTGCATCCTCACTTTGAACAAGAGCAAGCTGTAGACCGTGTTTTTTATTTTTAAATTTTTATTTAACATATGCATTTTTTCATAGATAGAATGTTAGGAATATAGTGATTCTTCCCCCCCCCATAACTTCCCTCCCACCCACAACCCTCCCCTTTCCCGCTTGCTCTCCCCCTCCATTCACATCAAGATTATCTTTATATACAGAAAATCAGTTTAGTATATATAAAGATTTCAACAGTTTGCCCTCACATAGCAACACAAAGTGAAAAATACTGTTGGAGTACTAGTTATAGCATTAAATAACAGTGTACAGCACATTAATGATGGAGATCCTACATGATATTTTTTTAAAAAATTGATTAATTTTCTATGTAATTTCCAATTTAACACCAAGTTTTTTTTTTTCATTTCCAATTATCTTTATATACAGAAGATCGATTCAGTATATACTAAGTAAAGATTTCATCAGTTTGCACCCACACATAAACACAAAGTGTAAAAATATTGTTTCAGTACTATCTATATCATTACTTCATTTTGGACAACCTATTAAGGACAGATCCCACATGGGACGTAAGTACACAGTGACTCTTGATGTTGATTTCACAATTTAACACTCCTGTTTATGGTGTCAATAATCTCCCTAGGCTCTAGTCATGAGTTGCCGAGGCTACGGAAGCCTTTAAGGTTCGCTGACTTCGATCTTATTGCGACAGGGTCATAGTCAAAGTGGAAGTTCTCTTCCCTTCAGAGAAAGGTACCTCCTACCTTGATGGCCCGATTCTTTCCACTGGGATCACACTCAATGAAATCCTTCATTTAGGTCTTCTTCTTTTTTTTTCCAGAATGTCTTGGCTTTCCATGCCTAACATACTCTCATAAGCTCTTCAGCCACATCCAAATGCCTTAAGGGCTGATTCTGAGGCCAGAGTGTTGTTTAGGACATCTGCCATTCTATGAGTCTGCTGTGTCTCCCCCTTCCCATGTTGGATCGTTATTTCCCTTTTTCATTTTTTTTAACTTTTATTTAATGAATATAAATTTCCAGTGTACAGCTTATGGATTACAATGGCTTCCCCCGCCCATAACTTCCCTCCCACCCGCAACCCTCCCCTCTCCCGCTCCCTCTCCCCTTCCATTCACATCAAGATTCATTTTCAATTCTCTTTATATACAGAAGATCAATTTAGTATAAAGATTTCAACAGTTTGCACCCACATAGACACACAAAGTGAAACATACTGTTGGAGTACAAGTTATAGCATTAAATCAAAATGTACAGCACATTAAGGACAGAGATCCCACATGAGGAGCAAGTGCACAGTGGCTCCTGTTGTTGACCCAACAAATTGACACTCTAGTTTATGGCGCCAGTAACCACCCTAGGCTGTCGTCATGAGTTGCCAAGGCTATGGAAGCCTTCCAAGTTTGCCAACTCTGATCATATTTAGACAAGGTCATAAAAGATAGAGTGAGGATAGTAACCAATGATCCTAAGAGTGGCATTTACCAGGTTTGAACAATTATATAGCATTAAGTGGGGAAGAGGACCATCAGTACACACAGGTTGGGAGTAGAGCCATTGGTGGTAGAGTAGAGGTTATGATTACAAAGGAATGAGGCCCAAGCGCACTAGACAGGGCCTAGAACAAAGGACAGAGTCATTATTAGAGGAGCTAAGAAAGGTGCTGTCTAAGCTACAAGTAATTTTTCTGATTGAGAGGCAAATAGAACCTGATAGAAGGGGCTTGATAATAATCTGGTGGGCTTTAGGCCTTGTAAATTCAGAGGCCCAGACCTATCTATCTCTTCACATGGGGTATATCCTAAGGGAGGTGTGAACCTCCTAGGGGAAGGCACTCTGTTGACTTTCATTACTTGGCTGGGCTGGGAGGAGAGCTGGCCCGGTAAAGGCAGGTGGCATCTCTAACAAGAAATTTACAGTTCTGCCTGCAATCTTGCTGACCCTACTTGGCCGTCCCCTCAGCTGCAGTGGTCACTTTGGAAGTTGGGCTGAGTGAAGGGCTTTTCAGCTTAGAGCCAATAAGATCTGTGGCTCTGACCTGGGCATCCTTCGACTCCAGGGCAGGTCCATTTCCAGTGATCCAACTCTTGGCAGAGCTGCCAGGGCTCTTCATAGGCTGACTTCTGCTGAAGCCCAGGCTTGCCACATTGAAAGCCACTGCAGTGGACTGACCAGTTGGGTCTCCTTGAGGGCAGATCACTGTACAGATCAGCCATTAATAGGCCTGCCACCCATTGCTTCTGATGCCTAGATTTCTTTTCCTCCTGGTTTTTGTTAAAGCAGCCCAGAGGATGCAAGTCAAGGGAGTGCCCAAGTCCCATCTCTAGTCTTCGGTGGCCTGAACTACAAGTCTATAGTCACAGGCATGTTCTGTAGTACTTTTTCTAAGGCAGACAATGCCCATGAGGAAAATTATATTCTCACTTTAAAACTTTCTTTCCCTTTGGTCTGAAAGGGAGGTTTTTCTACTTACTGTATACTTCACTGATGGCGAAGTGAATCTAGCTATGAGATTATTATTTAAGTTCTTATTTTGGCTATGCTATTGCAGAAAAATGTTAGCCATCTCTTTTATAAGGTCTAAAGATTAAATTGTGCATCCTACAGATTCCTTCATAATAGAATTAGTTTCCTACCTTGAAGAGAATAGAGAAATGAAAGAACAAGTTGGGCTTAGAATAGAGAAATGAGGGAGCAAGTCCTAGATCGCTTGCTGACAATAGCAATATCACATGAATACTTAGCAAACCGTTTCAACCATTAGATAACAACTTAAGAAAACATTTACCAGAAGGTCCAATGCCTTCTATAAATTTTAAGAAACATGTATTTGAAAACACCTCTTAAATATCTAACATGGTGTAGTTTGTTTAGCCAGTAAACTTAAGCACAACCATCTAAAATGTTTTTAGTTTCTTTCTACCAACAAGTCTAAAACATATGATACACAGATTCAGGTCCCACAAATTAAAATGTATCTTTGATTGATTTTAGCAGCTTAAATTTATGGACAATCTTATCTATAAGCCATTTAAAATAAAACTCTTAATAAAATTTCCCCATGTGGACGTACAATATGTACACACATATAATATAGCATAATAGACCAATATAGCAATTTTAATAATAGCTTTTAAAATCTTTAACTCTTTTTGTAGATTGCCAATTGATTTGAATTGCTTTTTCTTTTTAGTAACCTCAGTTAACCATACTTTCTCTCAGTTGGTGCTGTTAATACATTATTGGCTTCATCTGTTTACAGAGCCATCCCAAAGTACTGAATACAATAGAAGTGGCTGGAAAATGTCCATAGGAACCTATAGGAGGACAGCTAAACACAGAACCAACAATGCTTTAGTTTTATGAGCAGCACATCATATATAACTGTGGATGACAAAAGACTTTAAGTTGCCATGTTTAAAATTATAAACTCATCAACCAACAAGAGGCACTTGCTTACTTCACAGTATTTTTGAAAGCACCTGTAGGGTTTTACAAGTATTTAACCCTTTAGGCCTCTGGGGCTTTCTCATTAAGATAACTATCATGTCTAGTAACATAAGATCCTTAGACTTTTTAATTCTCAAACATTTGTATTAATAGCATTTTCCATTATAGAAACTTAAAGTCTGGTACCACATCACATCTTGACAGTCCTTCTAATATACTCCAAATAGACTGATTAGTTGGTGTCTCTATAAGATGAGAGACATAGGTCCTTCGATTTTTTCAGTTGGGCCCAAACTGGAAAAACCAAAGTCCAGGATTTACTGGAAATTTTAGAGACCAGATTGTTTGAAACTTTTATTTTTTGAATGCCTGTCAAGAATGCCAAGATATCTTGGCTTTCCATGCCTGCTATACTCTCATGGGCTCTTCAGCCAGATCTGAATGCCTTGAGGGCTGATTCTGAGGCCAGAGTGTTGTTTAGGACATCTGCCATCCTATGAGTCTGCTGTGTATCCCACTTCCCATGTTGGATCTTTCTCTCCCTTTTTGATTCTATCAGTTAGCATTAGCAGATACTTGTCTTGTTTGTGTGATCTCTTTGACTCTTAGACCTATCAGAGCTATGAATTGTGAGCTGAAATTGATCACTTGGACTAGTGCGATGGCATTGGTACATGCCATCTTGATGGAATTGTGTTGGAATCCCCTGGCACATTTCTAACTCCACCATTTGCGGCCAGACCGATTGAGCATGTTCCAAATTGTTCATCTCCTCCCTCTCTTTTTCCACTCTTAGATTTAACAGGGATCACTTTTCAGTTAAAATTTAAACACCTATGAATAATTGTGTGTTAATTACTGAGTTCAACCAATAGTACTAGAACAACAACAACAACAACAAATACTAAAAAGGATAAAGTATTACATTGTACATCTAAAGTCAGGACAGGAGCTGATCAGTTCATTGTAGCTTATAGTGTCCATTTCACTTAGCAGGTTTCCCCTTTGGTGCTCAGTTGTCACCTATCAGGGAAAACAAATGATATTTTTCTCTTTGGGACTGGCTTAATTCACTCAGCATGATGTTTTCCAGATTCCTCCATCTTGTTGCAAATGACCGTGTTTCGTTGTTTCTTACTGCTGTATAGTATTCTATGGAGTACATGTCCCATAATTTCTTTATCCAGTCTACTGTTGATGGGCATTTGGGTTGGTTCCAGGTCTTAGCTATTGTGAATTGAGCTGCAATAAACATTAATGTGCAGATGGCTTTTTTATTAGCCAAATTAATTTCCTTTGGGTAAATTCCAAGGAGTGGGATGGCTGGGTTGTATGGTAGGGTTATGTTCAGGTTTCTGAGGAATCTCCAGACTGACTTCCATAGTGGCTTAACCAGTTTGCATTCCCACCAACAGTGGGTTAGTGTCCCTTTTTCCCCACATCCTCTCCAGCATCTGTTGTTGGTAGATTTCTGAATGTGAGCCATTCTAACCGGGGTGAGATGGAACCTCATTGTGGTTTTAATTTGCATTTCTCTGATTGCTAGTGATCTTGAACATTTTTTCATGTGTCTGTTGGCCATTTGGATTTCCTCTTTCGAAAAATGTCTATTGAGGTCCTTGGCCCATCTCTTAAGTGGGTTGTTTGTTTTGTTGTTGTGGATTTTCTTGATTTCTTTGTAGATTCTGGTTATCAATCCTTTATCTGTAGTATAGTTTGCGAATATTTTTTCCCATTCTGTTGGTTGCCTCTTCACTTTCCTGACTGTTTCTTTTGCAGTACAGAAACTTCTCAATTTGATGCAATCCCAAATGTTAATTTTGGTTTTGACTGCCTGTGCTGTTGGAGTATTTTCCAGGAAGTCTTTGCCTGTGCCTATATCTTGCAGGGTTTCTCCAATGCTCTCTAATAATTTGATGGTTTTGGGTCATAGGTTTAAGTCTTTAATCCATGTTGAGTGAATTTTTGTGTAAGGTGATAGGTATGGGTCTTGCTTCAAGCTTCTGCACATGGAAATCCAATTTTCCCAGCACCATTTATTGAATAGACTGTCCTTATTCCAGGGATTAGATTTGGATCTTTGGTCAAATATAAGTTGGTTGTAGATGTTTGGAGTGATTTCTGGTGTTTCTATTCTGTTCCATTGGTCTATCCATCTGTTTCTGTACCAGTACCATGCTGTTTTGATAACAACTGCCCTGTAGTATGTCCTGAAATCAGGTATTGTGATGCCTCCGGCTTTGTTTTTGTTGTACAGGATTGCTTTGGCTATTCGAGGTCTTCTGTGTCTCCATATGAATTTCAGCATCATTTTTTCTATATCTGAGAAGAAGGTCTTCGGGATCTTGATGGGTATTGCATTGAATGTATAAATTGCTTTTGGGTGAATAGACATTTTGATGATATTGATTCTTCCAAGCCATGAGCATGGAAGATTTCTCCATTTTTTGGTATCCTCTTCTATTTCTTTCTGTAAGGTTTTGTAGTTTTCATCGTAGAGATCTTTAACGTCTTTGTTTAAGTTTATTCCAAGGTATTTGATTGTTTTTGTAGCTATTGTGAATGGGATTGATTTTAGAAGTTCTTCCTCAGCCGTGGCATTGCCTGTGTATACAAAGGCTGTTGATTTTTGTGCACTGATTTTATATCCTGCTACTTGAGCCCATGAGAGTATAGCAGGCATGGAAAGCCAAGATATCATGGAAAAAAAAGACCTAAATGAATGATCTCTGTGAGTGAGATCCCAGTGGAAAGAACGGGGCCATCAAAGAAGGAGGTACCCTTCTCCGAAGGCGGGAGAGAACCTCCACTTTGACTATGACCCTATCGGAATAAGATCAAAGTCAGCGAACTCTAAAGGCTTCCATAGCCCTGGCAACTCATGACTAGAGCCTAGGGAGATTACTGATGCCATGAATAGGAGTGTCAAATCGTTAAGTCAGCAACAGGAGTCACTGTGTACTTACACCCCATGTGGGATCTGTCCCTAATGTGTCGTCTAAAGCCAAGTGATTAATGACTGGTACTGAAACAGTATTTTTATACTTTGCGCTTCTGTGAGGGCGCAGAATGATGAGGTCTTTGCTAATTATATACTGAAGTGATCTTTTGTATAGAAAGAGAATTGGAAATGAAAAAAAAAAACAACCTGGTGTTAAAATGGAAATGGCATAGAAAATTAATTAATTTGAAAAAAAATTATGTAGGATCTCTGTCTTTAATGGGCTGTACATTGCTATTTAATGCTATAATTAGTAATCCAATGGTAGTTTTTTCACTTGATGTTGCTATATGGGCAAAATGTTGAAATCTTTACCTAATATACACTAAACTGATCTTCTGTATACAAAGAGAATTGAAAATGAATCTTTACATGAATGGAAGGGGAAAGGGAGTGGTAAAGGGGAGGGTTGCGGGCGGGAGGGAAGTTATGGGAGGGGGGAAGCCATTGTAACCCATAAGCTATATTTTGGAAATTTATATTCATTAAATAAAAGTTTAATAAAAAAAAAGAATGCCAAGAAGGCTCAAAATCCAAAAATCTGGTTGAAATAAGATTCCTTAAAATCATGACATAACATAGACCAAATTTGATCATTGTTACAAGGTGATTATTCAAATTTTTGAAAATAAGAGTGGATAGCAAGAGAGAGAGAGAGACAGAGAGAGAGGTCTTCCTTCTTGCCATTGGTTCACCTTCCAATGGCCGCTGCGGCTGGTGCATCTCGCTGATCTGAAGCCAGGAGCCAGGTGCTTCTCCTGGTCTCCCATGCGGGTGCAGGGCCCAAGGACTTGGGCCATCCTCCACTGCCTTCCCGGGCCCTAGCAGAGAGCTGGCCTGGAAGAGGGGCAACTAGGATAGAATCCAGCACCCCAACCATGACTAGAAACTGGTGTGCTGGCGCCGCAAGGTGGAGGATTAGCCTGTTAAGCCACGGCGCCGGCCCCTTTTTGATTTTATCAGTTAGTATTAGCAAACATTATTCTTGTTTGTGTGATCCCTTTGACTCGTAGACCCTATCAGAGCCATCAATTGTGAACTGAAATTGATCACTTGGACTAGTGAGATGGCATTGGTACATGCCACCTTAATGGGATTGTATTGGAATCCCCTGGCATGTTTCTAACTCCATCATTTGGGGCAAGTCTGATTTTGCATGTCCCCAATTGTATATCTCCTCCCTCTCTTTTTCTCATTCTTACATTTAACCAGGATCACTTTTCAGTTAAGAGTTAAACACCTAGGAATAATTGTGTGTTAATTACAGAGTTCAACCACTAGTACTAGAACAAAAAATACTAAAATGGATAAAGTATTACATCGTACATAAACAGTCAGCACAAGAGCTGATTAAGTTACTGTTTCTCATAGTGTGCATTTCACTTCCACAGGTTTCCCCTTTGGTGCTCAATTGTCACTGATCAGGGAAAACAAATGATATTTGTCTCTTTGGGACTGCCTTAATTCACTCAGCATGATGCTTTCCAGATTGCTCCATCTTGTTGCAAATGACGGGGTTTCATTGTTTTTTTTACTGCTGTATAGTATTCCATAGAGTACATATCCCATAATTTCTTTACCCAGTCTACTGTTGCTGGGCATTTGGGTTGGTTCCAGGTCTTAGCTATTGTGAATTGAGCTGCAATAAACATTAATGTGCAGATGGCTTTTTTGTTTGCCAATTTAATTTCCTTTGGGTAAATTCCAAGGAGTGGGATGGCTGGGTTGAATGGTAGGATTATGTTCAGGTTTCTGAGGAATCTCCAGACTGACTTCCACATGGCTTTAGCAGTTCGCATTCCCACCAACAGTGGATTAGTGTCCCTTTTTCCCCACATCCTCTCCAGCATCTGTTGTGGGTAGATTTCTGAATGTGAGCCATTCTAACTGGGGTGAAGTGAAACCTCATTGTGGTTTTGATTTGCATTTCCCTGATTGCTAGTGATCTTGAACATTTTTTCATGTGTCTGTTGGCCATTTGGATTTCCTCTTTGGAAAGATGTCTGTTGAGGTCCTTTCCCATCTCTTAAGTGGGTCGTTTGTTTTGATTTTGTGGAGTTTCTTGATTTCTTTGTAGATTCTGGTTATCAACCCTTTATCTGTAGTATAGTTTGCAAATATTTTTTCCCATTCTGTCAGTTTCCAGGAATATGTGATTCTTTCCCCTAAACCATCCTCGTTCATCCCAACTCCCATCCCATCTACCTCTACCTCTCCCAACTCCTTCTTCCTTATGGTTCATTGTTGGTTTGATTTTATATACAGAGGACCAACTCCATAGTAAGCAAAGATTTCAACAGTTTGTATCCATGCAGACACAGAACATATAGAGTACAGTTTAGGGAAAAATTTGCAGTCGATTCTCATAGTACAACTCATTAGGGATGGAGGTTCTACATGGGGAGTAAGTGCACAGTGACTTCTGTTGTTCCTTTAACAATTAACACTCTTATGTATGACATCAGTTACCACCCGAGGATCTTGCCATGCACTGCAAAAGCCATGGAAGCCTTTTGTGAACATAGACTAAGTCAGTATTTTGACATGGCCATAAGCAAAGTGGATGCTCTCTCTGCCCTTCAGAGAAGAGAATATCTTTCTTAGATGACACTTTCTTTCCTTTGAGGTCTCACAGAGATCCTCAGCATAGGCTTTTTTGTTGTTGTTGCAGTCTTGGCTTTCCTTGCCCGCAATGAGTCCTTATGTTAATGGTGCTATTCACTCTGTGCTCTCATGGCCTCATCAACCACCCAAGCGTCCCAGGCTTTGCTTTCAATAAGTGTTTATTTATTTCTTTATAATTTACTTGAATGGCTGAGTCCCAAAAGAGGAGAAGTAGGACTGAGGGAGAGGGAGAAGGACAGAGGACAGGGGAAAAGAGGGAGGGAGAAAGGGTGAGATGGAAAAGGAGAAACGGGGAGACCTTCTACCTGGTGATTCACACCCCAGATGGCTGCAATAGCTGGAACTGAGCCACTTTGAAGCCAGAAACTGGGACCTTCTTCTGGGTCTCCTACCTGGGTGTGCACTCAAAAACTTGGGCCATCTTATGCTGCTTTCCCGAGCATCAGCAGAGAGTTGGACTGGAAGTGAAGCAGCTGGGACTGGACCTGGTGCCCAGTTGGGATGCTGGCATCCCAGCCAGAGGCTTAACCTACTATGCCACAGTACCAGCCCCAGGTTCCCACTCTTAGTAACATGGACTGGGAGATTTACTTTGTGAATTTTGGGTGCACAGAAAGCACACAACCATCTCACTAAAGCACATCTCTCTTAGATAGCATCTGTATTAAGTTATTCTAGGCACCAGCACTGATTGAGAGAACACCATTAGAAGGCAGGTTTTCAAGTTCCAGAGAAACACAGAAGAGCTGTGCACTTGATACCAGTTGGATTAGTTGCCACCCTTGAGCATGTTTCCATCAAGGAACACCCTAGGACGCTGCCTGTAATCAAAGTCAGTCTGTAGTTCACCTTGAACCCTACTGGCATATTTCTACTTTCTTGCCATTTTATCCTTGAACATGAATTTTCTCTCCAGGTCTCTCAGGATTCTCTTCTTTTCTATATATTACTCCATTGTTGCCTGATGTCTCAACTTGTAGATGTCTTCCAACATTTAGTTAGTTTTACCTTTGGATATTTCATACTTTTGAGACATTACATGTCTCGTCTTTCATTGCTTCATTTTCCATAACTGGTAATAAAAATATCTGTTCCCTGTGTTTAATCATGTATTCCAGCTCTACTTAACTCAATTATTGATTCACTAATGTCATTATACGATCCCTGTATCAGCTGAAAATGATGCCACTTGTATATCTTCTTTTTACGTAAGTTGCATGTCTTTCTTTTTTGATAATGTGCACAGAGTAGTCTCCTAGGTAATTTCCTGCAGAAGTTACATTCTTTCTTCAACTTTATATCTAATCTCCAACCATAAGTTCCATGTTTTTTAGCATTCTAAAATACTCTTTTTTAAAAACATTTATTTAATGAATATAAATTTCCAAAGTTCAGCTTATGGATTACAATGGCTTCCCCCCACAACTTCCCTCCCACCCGCAACCCTCCCCTTACCCGCTCCCTCTCCCCTTCCATTCACATCAAGATTCATTTTCATTTCTCTTATATACAGAAGATCAGTTTAGTATATATTAAGTAAAGATTTCAACAGTTTGCACCCACATAGAAACACAAAGTGAAAAATACTGTTTCAGTATTAGTTATAGCATTAAATCACAATGTACAGTGCATTAAGGACAGAGATCATACATGGGGAGTAAGTGCACAGTGACTCCTCTTGTTGACTTAACAATTTGACATTCTTGTTTATGGCATCAGTAATCTCCCTAGGCTCCAGTCATGAGTTATCAAGGCTATGGGAGCCTTTTGATTTCATCGACTCTTATCATATTTAGCCAAGGCCATAGTCAAAGTAGAAGTTCTCTCCTCCCTTCAGAGAAAGGTACCTCCTTCTTTGATGACCAATTCTTTCCACTGGGATCTCACTCGCGGATATCTTTCATTTAGGTCATAAAATACTCTTTAGTATTGAAAACTGATCCTTCTTTTTGGCATTTTTGAGTTGTTTTGTTCTTTCTTTACAATTCTTAGATCACTTAGATTTTATTAAATGTTTTTCTTCAGTTATGCTAATTCTTATTACTATTTGTCAGGGACTATAAACTGAATTACATTGCATGCAAGGCTTGGGAATGAAGTAACCCATTTAAAAAAATACTGGGGGGCAGAGCCAAGATGGAGGATAGTGAGGACGTGCGTCAATAGTTTGGGAAAATAAAGTTTCATAAAAGTGGAATTACTGTAGACTCAGGAAAAGTCTCAAGAAAAAACTGCCGAGGAAACACTTCCAAATCTAGTGGATGTGACACAGAGGACCTACCGGGAGCCCACCGTGTGGAAGCCCAACCGCGGGAGCCCAGCCACAGAATCTTGCCAGTGCGGGAACGAACAGCAGGAAAGACAAAAACCTCAGAAACCTTACATTGGTGGGGAAAGGAAGAGGCCTCTCTCTACACTCACTGTGCAAAACAAAGAGCAGGCACCAGTTTACATATGCAAAGCACCAACAAGTACACAAACTCAGTAACTTTGGAACTATGGTGAAACTTGAGAACACACTGAGGGCTGCATAAACTCTTTGTGTGGTCCCAGGGGTAGATCAAACGAATACTCACACAGGCCAGATTTCACTACCCTACCCTCAATTCCACTCAGCTGTGCGGAATTACTTCCCAACTGAGTCAAATAAAGAGAGAGAGAGAGATCCAGCAAGGAGCAAGGGAGAGAACAATCTGGGTGAGTCACTTTTTGCACAGCCTTAAACCTGAAGAATCAAGCAGAGGTCTCTGACCACACCCATCACAGCCTCTAAGAATTCATCAAAGCAGACAGCCCACTTAGAGGCATAGTATAACGAGAAGAAAACACCACAGCCAAAAAAAAATTATCTCCAACATGCCAAACAACAAACGTAGAAACCAAGGTAACAAGAGCAAGGAAGACACTATGATGTCCCCAAATGAACAAGACACCCCAATGCAAGATTATGAAGATGAAGAGATGGAGGAAATGCAAGAAGCGGATCTCAAAAAATTGATAAGAACATTAAGAAGTTCTCAAAAACAATTTCTTGAACTACAGAAATCCTTCATGGACAAGATAGAAAATCTCTCTCGTGAAAATGAAACATTAAGGAGGAATCAAAATGAAATGAAAAAACTAGTAGAACATGAAACTGTGATAGTGCCAAGAAACCATAATGAAATGAAGAACTCAATAGATCAAATGACAAACACATTAGAGAGCCTAAAAAACAGAATGGGTGAAGCAGAAGAGAGAATATCAGACTTAGAAGACAGAGCACAGGAAAGGAAAGAGTCAAATCAAAGAAAAGAAGAAGAAATCAGAAATCTAAAAAATACTGTTAGGAATCTACAGGATACTATTAAAAAACCCAACATTCGGGTTCTAGGAGTTCCTGAAGGCATGGAGAGGAAGAAAGGATTAGAAGGCCTTTTTAGTGAGATACTAGCAGAAAATTTCCCAGGTTTGGAGAAGGACAGAGGCATCCTAGTACAGGAAGCTCATAGAACCCCTAATAAACATGATCAAAAGAGATCCTCACCACGACATGTCGTAATCAAACTCACCACAGTGAAACATAAAGAAAAGAATCTAAAATGTGCAAGAGAGAAACGCCAGATTACTCTCAGAGGATCTCCAATTAGACTCACAGCAGACTTCTCATCAGAAACCCTACAAGCTAGGAGAGAATGGCGAGATATAGCCCAGGTACTAAGAGACAAAAACTGCCAGCCCAGAATATTATATCCTGAAAAGCTCTCATTTGTGAATGAAGGTGAAATAAAGACCTTTCACAGCAAACAGAAACTGAAAGAATTTGTCGCCACTCGTCCAGCCCTGCAAGATGCTTAAAGATGAAACACAGAAAAATGGTCATCAATATGAAAGAAGCACTATATAATGATTAGGGATCCATTCAACAGGAAGATATAACGATTATCAATGTATATGCACCTAACTACAGGGCACCGGTTTATTTAAAAGACTTGTTAAGGGACTTAAAGGGAGAATTAGACCCCAATACAATAGTACTGGGGGACTTCAATACTCCACTCACAGAGATAGACAGATATTCAGGACAGAAGATCAACAAGAAGACAGTAGATTTAAATGACACTATAGCCCAAATGGATCTAACAGATAACTACAGAACTTTTCATCCTACACATAAAGAATTTACATTCTTCTCAGCAGTACATGGAACCTTCTCTAGGATTGACCACATACTAGGCCATAAAGCAAGTCTCAGCAAATTCAAAAGAATTAGAATCATACCATGCAGCTTCTCAGACCACAAAGGAATGAAATTGGAAATTAGCAACTCAGGAATCCCTACAGCACGTGCAAACACATGGAGATTGAACAACATGCTCCTGAATGAACAATGGGTCATAGAAGAAATTAAAAGAGAAATCAAAAATTTTCTGGAAGTAAATGAGGATAAAGCACAACATACCAAAACCTATGGAATACAACAAAAGCAGTGTTAAGAGGAAAGTTTATATCAATAGGTGCCTACATCAAGAAATTGGAAAGGCACCAAATAGATGAGCTTTCAAGTCATCTCAAGGATCTAGAAAATCTGCAGCAAACCAAACCCAAACCCAGTAGGAGAAGAGAAATAATTAAAATCAAATAAGAAATCAACAGGATTGAATCCAAAAAAATTACAAAAAAACAGCCAAACAAGGAGCTGGTTTTTTGAAAAAATAAACAAAATTGACACCCCATTGGCCCAACTAACTAAAAAAAGAAGAGAAAAGACACAAATCAATAGGATTAGAGATGAAAATGGAAACATAACAACAGACACCACAGAAATAAAAAAGATTCATCAGAAATTACTACAAGGACTTGTATGCCAGCAAACAGGGAAATCTATGAGAAATGGACAGATTCTTGGACACATATAACCTACCTAAATTGAGCCAGGAAGACATAGAAAACCTAAACAGACCAATAACTGACACAGAAATTGAAACAGTAATAAAGGCCCTCCCAACAAAGAAAAGCCCAGGGCCAGATGGATTCACTGCTGAGTTCTACCAGACATTTACAGAAGAACTAACTCCAATTCTTCTCAAACTTTTCAAAACAATCGAAAATGAGGGAATCCTCCCAAATTCTTTCTATGAAGCCAGCATCACCTTAATTGCTAAGCCGGAAAAAGATGCAGCATTGAAAGAGAATTACAGACCAATATCCCTGATGAACATAGACGCAAAAATACTCAATAACATTCTGGCCAATAGAATGCAACAACACATCAGAAAGATCATCCACCCAGACCAAGTGGGATTTATCCCTGGTATGCAGGGATGGTTCAATGTTCGCAAAACAATCAACGTGATACACCACATTAACAGACTGCAGAAGAAAAACCATATGATTCTCTCAATAGACGCAGAGAAAGCATTTGATAAAATACAACACCCTTTCATGATGACAACTCTAAGCAAACTGGGTATAGAAGGAACATTCCTCAATACAATCAAAGCAATATATGAAAAACCCATGGCCAACATCCTATTGAATGAGGAAAAGTTGGAAGCATTTCCTCTGAGATCTGGTACCAGACAGGGATGCCCACTCTCACCACTGCTATTCAATATAGTCCTGGAAGTTTTAGCCAGAGCTATTAGGCAAGAAAAAGAAATTAAAGGGATACAAATTGGGAAGGAAGGACTCAAACTATCCCTCTTTGAAGGCGATATGATTCTTTATTTAGGGGACCCAAAGAACTCTACTAAGAGATTACTGGAACTCATCGAAGAGTTTGGCAAAGTAGCAGGATACAAAATCAATGCACAAAAATCAACAGCCTTTGTATACACAGGCAATGCCACGGCTGAAGAAGAACTTCTAAGATCAATCCCATTCACAATAGCTACAAAAACAATCAAATACCTTGGAATAAACTTAACCAAGGACGTTAAAGATCTGAGCACCAAAGGGGAAACCTGCTGAAGTGAAATGGACACTATAAGAAACAATGACCTGATCAGCTTTTGTCCTGACTCTAGATATACAATGTAATACTTTATCCTTATACTTTGCGTTTCTGTGTGGGCACAAACTGATGAGGTCTTTACTAATTATATATTGAAGTGATCTTCTGTATATAAAGAGAATTGGAAATGAAAAAAAAAACAAAAAAACAACCTGGTGTTAAAATGGAAATGGCATAGAAAATTAATTAATTTGAAAAAAAATTATGTAGGTTCTCTGTCTTTAATGTGCTGTACATTGCTATTTAATGCTATAATTAGTAATCCAATGGTAGTTTTTTCACTTTATGTTGCTATATGGGCAAAATGTTGAAATCTTTACCTAATATATACTAAACTGATCTTCTGTATACAAAGAGAATTGAAAATGAATCTTTACATGAATGGAAGGGGAAAGGGAGCGGGAAAGGGGAGGGTTGCGGGCGGGAGGGAAGTTATGGGAGGGGGGAAGCCATTGTAACCCATAAGCTGTACTTTGGAAATTTATATTTATTTAATAAAAGTTTAATAAAAAAAAATAAAGAGGAGAGGCGGCAAGATGGCGGAATAGGCAGGGAGCACACTTAGTCCGGGGAGAGAGAAAGTTTAATATAAGTGGAGATACTGCAGGGTCAAGGAAGAGTAGGGGATGAAACAGCAGAGGAAACTCTTCTGGAACTAGTGATTCACAGTGGACCTGCGTGGAGAGCGTGGGAGCCCAAGTTCGGGACACCAGCGGCAGACTCAACGCACCAGCGCTGGAACGCGAGGTGAGCCGAACCTCCATAGCCCGAGATACCAGCAGGCAAGCAGAAAGAGGAGGCTAGAGGGAACGAGGCTTGAAACTCCGTGGGGAAAAGTTCACCAGGCTAACTAGAAGAGAGAGAAAAAAAATAAAAAAAGTGACTGATACGGACACAAGTTTCTCTCTCTCCGCTCACCTCTCAAAGGCGAGCAAGACAGAGCAGGCGCCATTTTGGACATACGTCATAAGCAGGGCGACCTCAGGTCTGCACCAGCCCTGAGCCTAGCAGAAAAACCTGACTCTGTGGGGAGGGGTGAAATAACAGGAGATTAGCATCTAACTTGGCAACCCAGTGGGAGACTGCAGGAGAATTGGAGCCCACACTGAGGGCAGCAGAGATTCCCTGTGTGGCCCTTGGGAAAGAGCTTCCGATCTCTGGCTCCTGTGGGTATATCATTTGCCTGCTAACTACCTCCAATTACATTCAGCTGTGCGGAATTACTTCCCTTTTAAATCAAAAAAAGAAAGAGAGATTTACCACACCTAACCTGGGAGTGTCTTCTTTGACACACCCTCAACCCTGAGGAACCAAACCACTGAAAGCAGACAGTCCACTTAATATAGAGCCATAGTGTAACAAGAAAAAACACCACAGTGAAGAAACCAAATATCTCCAACATGCCAAACAACAAACACAAAAACCAAGCTAACAAGAACAAGGAAGACACTATGACGCCCCAAAATGAAAAAGACAACCCAATTCAAGATTATGAAGATGATGAGATCGAAGAAATGCAAGAAGCGGATCTCAAAAAATTGATAAGAACATTAAGAAGTTCTCAAAAACAAATTCTTGAACTACAGAAATCCTTCATGGACAAGATAGAAAATCTCTCTCGTGAAAGTGAAATATTAAGGAGGAATCAAAATGAAATGAAACAACTAGTGGAACAAGAAACTCTGATAGTGCCAAGAAATCATAATGAAATGAAGAGTTCAATAGATCAAATGACAAACACATTAGAGAGCCTTAAAAACAGAATGGGCGAAGCAGAAGAGAGAATATCGGACTTAGAAGACAGAGAACAGGAAAGGAAACAGGCAAACCAAAGAAAAGAAGAAGAAATTAGAAATCTAAAAAATATTGTCAGGAATCTACAGGATACTCTTAAAAAACCCAACATTCGGGTTCTAGGAGTTCCTGAAGGCATGGAGAGGGAGAAAGGATTAGAAGGCCTTTTTAGTGAGATACTAGCAGAAAATTTCCCAGGTTTGGAGAAGGACAGAGGCATCTTAGTACAGGAAGCTCATAGAACCCCTAATAAACATGATCAAAAGAGATCCTCAACACGACATGTTGTAATCAAACTCACCACAGTGAAACACAAAGAAAAGATCCTAAAATGTGCAAGAGAGAAACGTCAGATTACTCTTAGAGGATCTCCAATTAGACTCACAGCAGACTTCTCATCAGAAACCCTACAAGCTAGAAGGAATGGCGAGACATAGCCCAGGTACTAAGAGAGAAAAACTGCCAGCTCAGAATATTATATCCTGAAAAGCTCTCATTTGTGAATGAAGGTGAAATTAAGACTTTTCATAGCAAACAGAAACTGACAGAATTTGTTGCCACTCATCCTGCCCTGCAAAAGATGCTTAAAGATGTGTTACACACAGAAACACAGAAACATGGTCACCAATATGAAAGAAGGTAAAGGAAGGAAACCTCACAGCAAAAGATCACAGGAAGCTCAATTTCTCTTTGACATAGAATTAAAATCTGATGCTCTGTTAAAGCAATGTGTTAAAGTAATCTATTATGTTCTCTTGATGTCTGTTAAATTCTAATTGTTCAAAAACAGCTGAATTTTTATTACGAGCTATGGGTTATTTAAATATGTGCTTTTTTCAAAAATTTGAATAATCACCTTGTAACAATGATCAAATTTGGTCTATGTTATGTCATGATTTTAAGAAATCTTATTTCAACCAGATATTTTGGATTTTGAGCCTTCTTGGCATTCTTGACAGGCATTCAAAAAATAAAAGTTTCAAACAATCTGGTCTCTAAAATTTCCAGTAAATCCTGGACTTTGGTTTTTCCAGTTTGGGCCCAACTGAAAAAAATCGAAGGACCTATGTCTCTCATCTTATAGAGACACCAACTAATCAGTCTATTTGGAGTATATTAGAAGGACTGTCAAGATGTGATGTGGTACCAGACTTTAAGTTTCTATAATGGAAAATGCTATTAATACAAATGTTTAGAATTAAAAAGTCTAAGGATCTTATGTTACTAGACATGATAGTTATCTTAATGAGAAAGCCCCAGAGGCTTAAAGGGTTAAATACTTGTAAAATCCTACAGGTGCTTTCAAAAATACTGTGAAGTAAGCAAGTGCCTCTTGTTGGTTGATGAGTTTATAATTTAAACATGGCGACTTAAAGTCTTTTGTCATCCACAGTTATATATGATGTGCTGCTCATAAAACTAAAGCGTTGTTGGTTCTGTGTTTAGCTGTCCTCCTATAGGTTCCTATGGACTTTTTCCAGTCACTTTTATTGTATTCAGTACTTTGGGATGGCTCTGTAAACAGATGAAGCCAATAATGTATTAACAGTACCAACTGAGAGAAAGTATGGTTAACTGAGGTTACTAAAAAGAAAAAGCAATTCAAATCAATTGGCAATCTACAAAAAGAGTTAAAGATTTTAAAAGCTATTATTAAAATTGCTATATTGGTCTATTATGCTATATTATATGTGTGTACATATTGTATGTCCACATGGGGAAATTTTATTAAGAGTTTTATTTTAAATGGCTTATAGATAAGATTGTCCATAAATTGAAGCTGCTAAAATCAATCAAAGATACATTTTAATTTGTGTGACCTGAATCTGTGTATCATATGCTTTAGACTTGTTGGTAGAAAGAAACTAAAAACATTTTAGATGGTTGTGCTTAAGTTTACTGGCTAAACAAACTACACCATGTTAGATATTTAAGAGGTGTTTTCAAATACATGATTCTTAAAATTTATAGAAGGCATTGGACCTTCTGGTAAATGTTTTCTTAAGTTGTTATCTAATGGTTGAAACGGTTTGCTAAGTATTCATGTGATATTGCTATTGTCAGCAAGCGATCTAGGACTTGCTCCCTCATTTCTCTATTCTAAGCCCAACTTGTTCTTTCATTTCTCTATTCTCTTCAAGGTAGGAAACTAATTCTATTATGAAGGAATCTGTAGGACACACAATTTAATCTTTAGACCTTATAAAAGAGATGGCTAACATTTTTCTGCAATAGCATAGCCAAAATAAGAACTTAAATAATAATCTCATAGCTAGATTCACTTCGCCATCAGCGAAGTATACAGTAAGTAGAAAAAACCTCCCTTTCAGACCAAAGGGAAAGAAAGTTTTAAAGTGAGAATATAATTTTCCTCATGGGCATTGTCTACCTTAGAAAAACTACTACAGAACATGCCTGTGACTATAGACTTGTAGTTCAGGCCACCGAAGATTAGTGATGGGAAACAGGCACTCCCTTGACTTGCATCCTCTGGGCTGCTTTAACAAAAACCAGGAGGAAAAGAAAGCTAGGCATCAGAAGCAAT
The DNA here is from genome assembly GCF_033115175.1 of Lepus europaeus. Taxonomy (NCBI): domain Eukaryota; kingdom Metazoa; phylum Chordata; class Mammalia; order Lagomorpha; family Leporidae; genus Lepus; species Lepus europaeus. Next base: position 2,320,821 of record NC_084846.1, on the reverse strand, counting down.
GGGTGGCAGGCCTATTAATGGCTGATCTGTACAGTGATCTGCCCTCAAGGAGACCCAACAGGCCAGTCCACTGCAGTGGCTTTCAATGTGGTAAGCCTGGGCTTCAGCAGAAGTCAGCTTGTGAAGAGCCCTGGCAGCTCTGCCAAGAGTTGGATCACTGGAAATGGACCTGCCCTGGAGTTGAAGGATGCCCAGGTCAGAGCCACAGATCTTATTGGCTCTAAGCTGAAAAGCCCTTCACTCAGCCCAACTTCCAAAGTGACCACTGCAGCTGAGGGGATGGTCAAGTAGGGTCAGCAACATTGCAGGCAGAACTGTAAATTTCTTGTTAGAGATGCCACCTGCCTTTACCGGGCCAGCTCTCCTCCCAGCCCAGCCAAGTAATGAAAGTCAACAGAGTGCCTTCCCCTAGGAGGTTCACACCTCCCTTAGGATATACCCCATGTGAAGAGATAGATAGGTCTGGGCCTCTGAATTTACAAGGCCTAAAGCCCACCAGATTATTATCAAGCCCCTTCTATCAGGTTCTATTTGCCTCTCAATCAGAAAAATTACTTGTAGCTTAGACAGCACCTTTCTTAGCTCCTCTAATAATGACTCTGTCCTTTGTTCTAGGCCCTGTCTAGTGCACTTGGGCCTCATTCCTTTGTAATCATAACCTCTACTGTACCACCAATGGCTCTACTCCCAACATGTGTGTACTGATGGTCCTCTTCCCCACTTAATGCTGTATAATTGTTCAAACCTGGTAAATGCCACTCTTAGGATCATTGGTTACTATCCTCACTCTGTCTTTTATGACCTTGTCTAAATATGATCAGAGTTGGCAAACTCGGAAGGCTTCCATAGCCTTGGCAACTCATGACGACAACCTAGGATGGTTACTGGCGCCATAAACTAGAGTGTCAATTTGTTGGGTCAACAACAGGAGCCACTGTGCACTTGCTCCTCATGTGGGATCTCTGTCCTTAATGTGCTGTACATTGTGATTTAATGCTATAACTTGTACTCAAACAGTATGTTTCACTTTGTGTTTCTATGTGGGTGCAAACTGTTGAAATCTTTATACTAAATTGATCTTCTGTATATAAAGAGAATTGAAAATGAATCTTGATGCAAATGGAAGGGGAGAGGGAGCGGGAGAGGGGAGGGTTGCGGGTGGGAGGGAAGTTATGGGGGGGGGAAGCCATTGTAATCCATAATCTGTACACTGGAAATTTATATTCATTAAATAAATGTTAAAAAAAATAAATAAAGAGAATTGAAAAAAAAAAGATCTCTACAATGAAAACTACAAAACCTTAGAGAAAGAAATAGAAGAGGATGCCAAAATGGAGAAATCTTCCATGCTCATGGATTGGAAGAATCAACATCATCAAAATGTTTATTCTCCCAAAAGCAATTTATACATTCAATGCAATACCAATCAAGATACCAAAGACATTCTTCTCAGATCTGAAAAAAATTATGCTGAAATTCATATGGAGACACAGTAGACTTCAAATAGCTAAAGCAATCTTATACAACAAAAACAAAGCCGGAGGCATCACAATGCCAGATTTCAGGACATACTACAGGGCAGTAGTTATCAAAACAGCATGGTACTGGTACAGAAACAGATGGATAGACCAATGGAACAGAATAGAAATACCAGTAATGACCCAAACATCCACAGCCAACTCATATTTGATCAAGGATCCAAAACCAATCCCTGGAGTAAGGACAGTCTATTCAATAAATGGTCCTGGGAAAACTGGATTTCCATGTGCAGAATCATGAAGCAAGATTCCTACCTTTCACCTTACACAAAAATTCACTCAACATGGATCAAAAACTTAAATCTACAACCAGACACCATTAAATTATTAGAGAGCATTGGAGAAACCCTGCAAGATATAGGCACAGGTAAAGACTTCTTGGAAAATATCCCAGGAGCACAGGCAGTCAAAGCCAAAATTAACTATTGGGATTGCATCAAACTGAGAAGTTTCTGTACTGCAAAAGAAACAGTCAGGAAAGTGCATAGGAAACCAACAGAATGGGAAAAAATATTTGCAAACTATTCTACAGATAAAGGGTTGATAACCAGAATCTACAAAGAAATCAAGAAACTCCACAACATCAAAACAAACAATCCAATAAAGAGATGGGCCAAAGACCTCAACAGACATCTCTCCAAAGAGGAAATCCAAATGGCCAACAGACACATGAAAAAATGTTCAAGATCACTAGCAATCAGGGAAATGCAAATCAAAACCACAATGAGGTTTCACCTCACCCCGGTAGAATGGCCCACATTCAGAAATCAACCAACAATAGATGCTGGAGAGGATGTGGGGAAAAAGGGACACTAACCCACTGTTGGTGGGACTGCAAACTGGTGAAGCCACTATGGAAGTCAGTCTGGAGATTCCTCAGAAACCTGAATATAACCCTACCATTCAACCCAGCCATCCCACTCCTTGGAATTTACCCAAAGGAAATTAAATTGGCAAACAAAAAAGCCATCTGCACATTAATGTTTATTGCAGCTCAATTCACAGTAGCTAAGACCTGGAACCAACCCAAATGCCCATCAACAGTAGACTGGATAAAGAAACTATGGGACATGTACTCCGTAGAATACTATACAGCAGTCAAAAACAATGAAACCCAGTCATTTGCAACAAGATGGAGCAATCTGGAAAGCATCATGCTGAGTGAATTAAGCCAGTCCCAAAGAGACAAATATCATTTGTTTTCCCTGATCGGCGACAACTAACTGAGCACCAAAGGGTAACCTGTGGAAGTGTAATGGACACTATGAGAAATAGTGACTTGATCAGCTATGGTGCTGACTTCGATGTACAATGTAACAGTTTATCCATTTTAGTATTTTTTTGTAAACTCTGTAATTAACACACAATTATTCTTAGGGGTTTAAATTTTAACTGAAACGTGATCCCCGTTAAATATAAGAATGAGAAAAGGAGTGGGAGGAGATGTATAATAGGGGGCATGCTCATTTGCATTTGCCCCAAATGTTGAAGTTAGAAAAGTTCCAGGGGATCCCGATACAATCCCATCAAGGTGGAATGTACCAATGCCATCTCACCAGCCCAGGTGATCAATTTCAGTCACAACTGATCACACTGATAGGCCTAAGAGTCAAAGGGATCACACAAACAAGATTAATGTCTCCTAATACTAACTGATTAAAAAAAAAGCGAGAGAATGATCCAACATGGGAAGGGGTAGACATAGCAGACTCATAGAATGACAGATGTCCTAATAGCACTCTGGCCTCAGAATCAGCCCTTAAGGCAATTGGATCTGGTTGAAGAGCCTATGAGAGTATTTTAGGCATGGAGAGCCAAGACACGCTGGGGGAAAAAAAAAGATGATGAAGAAGAAGAAGACCTAAATGAAGGATCTCAGCGAGTGTGATCCCAGTGGAAAGAACGGGGCCATCAAAGAAGGAGGTACCTTTCTCTGAAGGGAGGAGAGAACTTCCACTTTGACTATGGCCTTGTCGGAATAGGATCGAAGACTGCGAACCCTAAGGGCTTCCATAGCCTCGGCAACTCACTGCTAGAGCCTAGGGAGATTACTGATGCCATAAACAAGAGTGTTGAATTGTTAAATCAACATCAGAAGTCACTGTGTACTTACGTCCCATGTGGGATCTGTCCTTAATAGGTTGTTGAAGGTGAAGTAATGATATAGCTAGTACTGAAACAGTATTTTTACACTTTGTGGTTATGTGTGGGTGCAAACTGATGAAATCTTTACTTAGTATATACTGAAGTGATCTTCTGTATATAAAGATAATTGAAAATAAAAAAAAAACCCTTGGTTTTAAATTGGAAATTACATAGAAAAATAATCAATCTTTTTCGTAAAAAAATATCTTGCAGAATCTCGGTCATTGATGTGATGTACACTGTTATTTAATGCTATAACTAGTACTCCAACAGTATTTTTTCAATTTGTGTGGCTATGGGAGGACAAACTGTTGAAATCTATATATATACTAAACTGATTTTCTATATATAAAGAGAATTGAAAATGAATCTTGATGGGAATGGAAGGGGAGAGCGAGTGGTAAGGGGAGGGCTGCGGGTGGGGAGGAAGTTGTGGGTGGGGAAGCCTTTGTAATCCATAAGCTGTACTTTGGAAATTTATATTCACTAAATAAAAAAAAATTAAAAAATATCTATTCTCCCAAAAGCAATTTATACATTCAATGCAATACCAATCAAGATACCAAAGACATTCTTCTCAGATCTGAAAAAAATTATGCTGAAATTCATATGGAGACACAGAAGACCTCAAATAGCCAAAGCAATCTTGTACAACATAAACAAAGCCAGAGGCATCACAATACCAGATTTCAGGATGTACTACAGGGCAGTTATTATCAAAACAGAATGGTACTGGTACAGAAACAGATGGATAGACCAATGGAACAGAATAGAAATACCAGTAATGACCCAAACATCCACAGCCAACTCATATTTGATCAAGGATCCAAAACCAATCCCTGGAATAAGGACAGCCTATTCAATAAATGGTGCTGGGAAAATTGGATTTCCATGTGCAGAAGCTTGAAGCAAGACCCATACCTTTCATCTTACACAAAAATCCACTCAACATGGGTTAAAGACTTAAATCTATGACCCAAAACCATCAAATTATTAGAGAGCATTGGAGAAACCCTGTAAGATACAGGCACAGGTAAAGACTTCTTGGAAAATATCCCAGGAGCACAGGCAGTCAAAGCCAAAATTAACTATTGGGATTGCATCAAATTGAGAAGTTTATGTACTTCAAAAGAAACAGTCAGGAAAGTGAAGAGGCAACCGACAGAATGGGAAAAAATATTTGCAAACTATTCTACAGATAAAGGGTTGATAACCAGAATCTACAAAGAAATCAAGAAACTCCACAACAACAAAACAAACAACCCACTTAAGAGATGGGCCAAGGACCTCAATAGATATTTTTCGAAAGAGGAAATCCAAATGGCCAACAGACACATGAAAAAATGTTCAAGATCACTAGCAATCAGGGAAATGCAAATCAAAACCACAATGATGTTTCACCTCACCCCGGTAGAATGGCCCACATTCAGAAATTAACCAACAATAGATGCTGGAGAGGATGTGGGGAAAAAGGGACACTAACCCACTGTTGGTGGGACTGCAAACTGGTGAAGCCACTATGGAAGTCAGTCTGGAGATTCCTCAGAAACCTGAATATAACCCTACCATTCAACCCAGCCATCCCACTCCTTGGAACTTACCCAAAGGAAATTAATTTGGCTAATAAAAAAGCCATCTGCACATTAATGTTTAATGCAGCTCAATTCACAATAGCTAAGACATGGAACCAACCCAAATGCCCATCAACAGTAGACTGGATAAAGAAACTATGGGACATGTACTCCGTAGAATACTATACAGCAGTAAGAAACAATGAAACCCGGTCATTTGCAACAAGATGGAGGAATCTGGAAAGCATCATGCTGAGTGAATTAAGCCAGTCCCAAAGAGACAAATATCATTTGTTTTCCCTGATCGGCGACAACTGAGCACCAAAGGGGAAACCTGTTGAAGTGAAATGGACACTATAAGAAACAATGACCTGATCAGCTTTTGTCCTGACTCTAGATGCACAATGTAATACTTTATCCTTTTTAGTATTTGTTGTTGTTGTTCTAGTAGTAGTGGTTGAACTCTGTAATTAACACACAATTATTCTTAGGGGTTTAAATTTTAACTGAAAAGTGATCCCTGTTAAATATAAAAGTGGAAAAAGAGAGGGAGGAGATGTACAATTTGGGACATGCTCAATCGGACTTGCCACAAATGGTGGAGTTAGAAATGTACCAGGGGATCCAATGCAATCCCATCAAGGTGGCATGTAGCAATGCATTCTCACTAGTCCAAGTGATCAATTTCAGTTCACAATTGATGGCTCTGATAGGTCTAAGAGTCAAAGGCATCACACAAACAAGACAAGTGTCTGCTAATACTAACTGATAGAATCAAAAAGGGAGAGAAGGATCCAGCATGGGAAGCAGGATACACAGCAGACTCATAGAATGGCAGATGTCCTAATAGCACTCTGGTCTCAGAATCAGCCCTTAAGGCATTCAGATCTGGCTGAAGAGCCCATGAGAGTATTGTAGGCATAGAAAGCCAAGATACCATGGAAAAGAAAATAAAAGAAGAAGACCTAAATGAAAGATCTCTGTGAGTGAGATCCCAGTGGAAAGAACGGGGCTATCAAAGAAGGAGGTACCTTTCTCTGAAGGGAGGAGAGAACTTCCACTTTGACTGTGACCCTATCGGAATAAGATCAAAGTCAGCGAACTCTAAAGGCTTCCATAGCCCTGGCAACTCATGACTAGAGCCTAGGGAGATTACTGATGCCATGAACAGGAGTGTCAAATCGTTAAGTCAGCAACAGGAGTCACTGTGTACTTACACCCCATGTGGGATCTGTCCTTAATGTGTTGTCTAATGTGCAGTGATGCTATAACTAGTACTGAAACAGTATTTTTACACATTGTGTTTTTGTGTGGGTACAAACTGATGAGATCTTTACTAAGTATATACTGAATCGATGTTCTGTTTATAAAGATAATTGTAAATGAAAAAAAAAACCTGGTGTTAAATTGGAAACGGCATAGAAAACTAAATAATTTTCTAAAAAAATATTATGTAGGATCTCTGTCTTTAATGTGCTGTACTCTGTTATTTAATGCTCTAACTAGTACTCCAACAGTATTTTTTTCAGTTTGTGTTGCTATATGGGGGCAAGCTGTTGAAATCTTTACTTAATATATACTAAACTGATCTTCTGTATATAAAGAGAATTAAAAATGAATCTTGATGTGATTGGAAGGGGAGAGGGAGTGGGAAAGGGGAGGGTTGTGGGTGGGAGGGAAGTTATGGGAGGGGGGAAGCCATTGTAACCCATAAGCTGTACTTTGGAAATTTATATTCATTAAATAAAAGTTTAATAAATGAAAAAAGCTAGAAATAGACAAAGCATATGATCTTTTTTGTAGATTACACTTTTATTATCAGTTGTTCATGTCTCTGATCATTGAATACTAGAGATTTAAAAAATAAGTATTGGCAATTGTTAGTGTATTTTTGTACAAGGGAAAGAATGCATGTCTCATGTGGGATCTGTCCTTAATGTGTTGTCCAATGTGAAGTAATGCTATAACTAGTACTGAAACAGTATTTTTACACCTTGTGGTTCTGTATGGGTGCAAACTGATGAAATCTTTACTTAGTATATACTGAATTGATCTGTATATAAAGATAATTGAAAATAAAAAAAAAACTTGGGGTTAAATTGGAAAAAAATACTGTCAAATTTACCTTGTTTGAGATTTCAAATTTGTGAATTTATTTCAACAATAGTGTCTTACAATTTCATTTTGCTCAACTATCTGGCAGTATTTGATCAAACAAGTTAAGATGATGCTGTAGAAAAAACAGAATTTTTGCACTCACCTGTTCCCTACAGGAATTCAAACCAGATTTCCTTTCCTATGTGAATATTTGGTAAAGTCATCTGAAATTTTTTTATCACAATAAAAGTATTGGGAATTATTTTAATAACTGTGAGGATATTTGGATTTTTCAAATATTTCTGAATATATTTCATAATATTTCTACCTGGAAATTTCTGAATTTCTTTGGTATTCTTCAATGTATCACCATTAAATAATTAATATGTTCTAATATTAGTATTTTTTACATCTGCAGAGACCTCCTCAGCTCTCTTTGTTCATACATACAACACAAACACACACACACACAGTGTAATCTTGTTTTTCGTACTGTTCCTTCTTGCTGAGGTTCATAAAATTTGCTTGTTTTTTGATTACCAACTTTAAATTCTTCCAATTTTTATTTACTTCAGTTTCCTATAATGTCCACATCCTATCTTTAAGGACTCGTGTTGAATTTGCTGTCATGGACCTATCTTGCTATGCATACTTTTTACCATGGATGTCAGCCTGTGTTATTTTGAAATAGATTTTATACATGTGTATATGTCTGTAAGCATATGAATGTTCTTGAGGATTCATATTTTGAGCAGCAATGGTTTTTCTCAAAGGCTAAGGGTAGCCCCATTTAGGATATTTTATGAGTATTGTCCCTTGTGACATAATGTCTGATTTCTAAGATCATTCTGCACATAACACATAGTACATTAGAGTTGTGCTTTCTCACTCCAAGCATGCTGCACCTCAATTTGGTGAAAGCACTTTTATCTATACATGAACAAGGAACACAGACATGAATTTACCTATACTGAATTAGCACATACACCACACTACTGCCAGGGATCGTACTCTGTTGACAGAATCTGTCACTTTCACCAGCAAGTTTAAAAAAATTAGAATGATACTAAAAATGTGGTGAAAATAACCACACATGCAACACAAGCAAAAATTGAAAATCTTCATGATACATGTGATGATAGCCTATTCCTGCTTCATGGAACAAATCTGAGAAATCCTACACTGCTTTATGGGGTGAATATTCTCCAACATTGGTTTCATTCATTTTGTACTATACGTATCATCCTGAACTCCAACATGGTCAGCCTTCCAGGGACACTTAGTCTTTCATATGATTTCACAAACACTACATGAAGTAGAGTGTAGTGTGGGAAGTTTTATTCTTTTGAGGATTATTACTGATTATAAGGATTAATTTCTGCTGAAAGAGGGAAGGATTTTCTCAGCAGTCATATTCCACATTTTATATTTCCATGGAGAATTGGAAAGTCTAAGAAACAGGTGTTAACTTCTCCACGAGGCTGGCTCTGACTTACCTGTCTGATTGGAAATCTCATTCTCAGGACAAGGTGTGCAATCAAAACAACAGGTAGGCTTTCCCTCCAGAGGGGCTTTCCTGAATCCAGGGCTGCAACTCACACTGCATACTGAGCGTGGAGTCTGAGCAAAATCAGATGAGCATTGGTCAGAGTTGGGAGTGTTTCTTAAGTTCCAAGCAGAGGGTTTTCAAGTCCTGCACAAACTATTCACTTAAACTGTAAACACCTATTTCTGACACAATGACAGCATGCAATTTGATTTTCTAAAATAAATGCAATCAAAATATGTGGAGGAATAAGTGTGTGTACTGCCCATCCTTAGACATAAGAAAGTATTTAGATTGGAAGAGGAGTGGTTAATGTCTCTAAATGTCTTATTAATAAGCCATGTTGCATAAATCCGCATACCAGTTTGGCGGTAACAATGTGCATTGTGAACCTTATGATCAGGTCCAACTTACCTCTGTAATTCCTGTGGCCCACTCTATCAAATTCTCAGAGAGAGACAACTGTTGGCTCCGTGGAACATATGGGGAAAACTTTCCTACTGTAACCTTATGTCCAACACCATACGGAAAATTCCAAAAGTTGAGAATGTCGTATTCAGCTTTCAAATTTCTCTTTTGATTCAAATTTACTAGGTCACCAGCAGGATTGGTAAATTGGAGGTTCTTGAGAAATGGGTGCAACTGAAAAAATGCATCATATTCTCATGAAGACTGCCCAAGTGAGAACACACCAACCCAGGTTAGAGAAAGCCTCTCTTTGTCTGTGATCACAAATAAACAAAGGAACCTTTTTAGAGCCTCCCAACAAAATAAAATAAAATAAACCTGATGAGAACTACATCAAAGTAAGTATCACTTCACTCATTTTCATCCAAAAACAAGGGCAATCAAAAATATCGAGCTGTGAAATTCAGACCATTTCCAACTGTGGAGTCCAAGCTACCAACACTCACTTATTTTCTCAGTGTACCTAGGACAACCATCTGTAATAAAGTTAGCAGAATAAAAAATTGTGCAAATTATATGAGATCTATTCATTGTAGATGAACATCCTCAGCAACAATGGACACTAAAATATAATTATTATACTGCTGAGATTGAAAACAGAATGACGCTGTCTAGGTATTTCAAATCCAAAATTAAATTGACAGGATGGGTGAGTACTCTTTAACACAGCATTAATGCTTATCCAAGTTACTTTCCCACTTGTCAAGGGAACCCTGTCTTTAATGACATATAACAGGCACAGGCTCATTTATATCTTGTGACTGTAGAAAGGATCCTAAGCTACTTGGTTTGAGCACCTGAAGAAGCTCTTAAGGGGTCACTTCAGGAGTACATGTCATGCAATGGAAAAAACTTACCTGCCAGGGAGAAAATGCCACCTTTGCCCCCTTGTTCCCTGGCTGTAATTCTAACTCTTGTAGAAGCATCTCATGTATGCTGTGGGCCACAGCATACACAGCATTGTATATGTTGTAACTCCCATCACTCATGGTCATATCAAAATGACGAAGAGGCAATGATTCCAAGGAGGCATTCAGTGGACAGTTCTGCAAAGTTTTGCAGGATGGCCCAGTAACTTTGCAACCAAAACCCAATGACCAGAATCTAGAGAGGTAAATGTCTTCTGGGTATTTGGAAGGGTTAACTGTCCGAAGAAAGTTTTTGAAACCAGAGATCTTGCTATGGTGGTGTGAAAAGATCAGAGTCCCATGGAATGAGTGGAGCAGGAAATGTCCCTCAGAAGTGGCAAAATCCCACTGTGAGGTCGTGACCCAAACTTTCCATGTCATTAAACGTTCCCATGTATGAAAGCTGATGCCTATGGCTGAATCAATGTCACAGAAAAGAATCACCACATTTGCTGATGATTTTAGGATCTGGATATGAAACCTATTCTGGAGTGAAACACGAGACTCCTCAGTGGCTGGGATCAATTCCACAAAGTCTACACAGATGCCATTCTTCTGCATCTCGACTTTCAAATCGGACATAAACTGAATACCTTTTGGGAGGTCTGAGATGGCCAAGCCCACCCAGGTCCAGCTGAAATGAAGCATCAAGGAGACCATGCCAAGGGCCAGAGAAGTGTCTTTGGGTGCCATCTGATAGACGGAAGGAAACTGACCACTGTCACTCAGAAGCGGTTCAAAAGACCCAAGAGTCAGCTAACGGAAAATGCAAGAAATCTGTGTAAGGTTATTGCCATAGTGTGCAATTTTATTCCTGAAAAATTAAGCAGATGATGGGAGTGTAGAAGATTTTAGAATATTTCATTTTTCTCATCCCTCCTGCATGATAACTTCCTAGTTCCTAAGACAGTAGATTCACGGCTTGAGGGAAACATTTCTCCTTTTCACTCACCCACACCTCTGCTTCAGAATAAATGTGGCTAATCCATCTATCCTCTGCATTCCTTCTCTTTAGATCACCCACTGTGGCAAATGTATAAGGTCACTGTCGCTTAAATGTTTGGGTTAAATAAGGCACCTTAGTTGAGGTTCTTTTTCCCTCTCCCTTACACACTCACCTGTGGAATTTTGTAGAGTTCCAGCAGTGTCCCCATTTGGACAGCAATGCTTGTTCCTGATATTATGGCTGCAGACTTGCTCTGTTTCCTACATGTGTAATTAGGAACATGCTTTTCCAGGCCCGCAAGACAGATGAAGGGATTCTCCAACACCCCAATGTCACTGTGCATGACATTATAGAGGTCAAATCCCAAGGTCATGTTGGGTAAAAGATGGGGATTTTTGTTGATCTCCTCAATAGCAAAAACCAAGGCCAGAACATACTGGTAGTTTTTGGACTGAAACCTGCATGACGGGCACAAGGATCTTTAAGGGAGAAGCCTCAAATCCAGATTCTCATCAATTCTACTACATTTAATGTGACCGATGGATTGGTCATGGCAAAACATTCATATCTTCTAATCCTTATCCATACATTTGCTGAGGACAGCGTGTTAAGAGTGTTGTATTTGCAGGACACATGTCCTCACCAGAACCAAAGCTGCTACTCCGTTGATCCCGGTCTCCCAGCCTAAACAATTCTGAAAAATAAGATTTGCTTTTACACTATAATGCCTTTGGCATGATATCACATGGCTGTCCATGCAGCCAAAAAATATGATCTTATTTTTTAATACAAACCTCATCAATTTAAATCATCTCTGGCAACACATACCTCTTCTAAGTTTGATATTTGATATCTAAAGTAAATACTATAATAGGCTCTGAATGTTCTTTTCAAAGTTCATGCACTCCCAGAAAGAACATTCAAGTTGTCAAAGAAAGCTTGACAAGTAAAGGCACATCATCTTTAGCACTGCCTCTACAAATATTCCTATGTTCACAAACTACAATGCTGCTTCATCTTATCACATCATTAAATGCTTCTTCAAATAGGAATCCTAAGATCATAAGGCTGCAGATTGTAATGGGAAAAGAGAGTAACTCAACTGAAGGCTATGTGATCAGAAAGAGGAAGAATGTCAGAGTACTGAGAATGGTAGGTGGAAATCTGGATTTTATCCTGAAACATCTCTTTCCCATGAAACTCACCCATCAACCACCATCACAAGCCAGGAAAATGAAATCAGATTCAGAGCTTGAAAGAAGGAAAACAGTGGAAAGGGAGGAGCACTTTAGAGAAGCCAGAAACACTCCCTGGGTGGATTTGAAAGGCTTTACAATTAAGACAGTCATGCATTTATTTAGAACACTAGGTATATATTAAAGTAGATCATTATCAGTGGTATAAGTATGTACTCCAAACTGGCCTTATTCACCCAATTTTCCCTACAGAACCAAACATAAATAGCCTTCCATGCAAAGAACATAATGCATTTCTATTTTCTGGGATCTGACATTTCACAAAGAATGTAAATGAGGAGCCCCTTGTATGTATTTCAGATGTCCTGCGTGTTGAGTCTCCATGAACAGACTGGGTCATGTACACTGCTTGTTAAGGGTCACTGGGCGCTCCAGAGGAAGTGACAGTTTTTCATTCCTTGGTTCATGTTGCAACATAATATATATGTATGCATGCATATTATATATATATTCTCTCCATATATTTATATATAGGTGTTCCATTACCGTGTAAAGAGTAGCTCGATATCTATTGTTTTATATATGTATATCTAATGTCTTACAATATTTGTTATCCAAATGTCATTCATACTTTGTATGTAGAATGAAGAAATTTAAAAATTCTTGCTGAAAGTATCAAATAATATCTGTTTTGTATTTAATATTTCTCTATTCCTCTCCTCATTCTTCTACATTGCCATCAATTCCTCTTCCTCTCATTTCTTTCTCCAGCTCTCATTGGTAACAGAAGGTCTAAAAGGTTTTTTGAGACACTGGGCATTTGTGAGAGTTGCCCTTTCAATGTGTTTTATGTTGTGTTCCTTATCTTTAAGAACAGTTTATCAGAAAGTATTATATATTTAAAGTCGCTGAATCTTTTATTGGAGGGTATAGTGTCTAAATCTATTGATAGCTAAATACTACTTGTATTCCCAAGTTTCATTAACACAGGTATTTTCTCCTGGGTTTGCTAAGATTTGATTATGATCTCTGGTTTGCATAGTATACATCTTGGAGGAACCTGGGCTCTATTCATAAAATCTATTCCTGCTACTGGGAATTTACATTCTTCTGGTCTCCATCATTTAGGGTACACTTAAAGGATGTACTGCATGAATAACCATGTATACCACTACTAATAATAAATAAATATTTCATGATTGGGATGCCATGTGCACATATCAAATTAGGCAAATGTATAAAAATCATGTGAAGTGAATAATATCATTATAGCAAGCTAGTATCCATTAGATTTTTTCTGGATAGAACTTAGGTCAAATGCCTAAAATACTTGATCAGTTGCCTCACCTTTGTGGCACCAACTATACTTCTCAAATCCATTAGCTTTAATGATACTGCAATGATCTATGTCCTAATATCTACCTTCTATCAAAGATCTATGTATCATCAACCTGCATCTTGTAGCATTACAGTAGAAAGCAATTAGAAATTACCACCAAAATAAACAGATGTCAGGAAAACAATTTCACTGTCCTACAAGATACTAAACTGATCTTCTGTATATAAAGAGAATTGAAAATGAATCTTTACATGAATGGAAGGGGAGAGGGAGCGGGAAAGGGGAGGGTTGCGGGCGGGAGGGAAGTTATGGGAGGGGGAAAGCCATTGTAACCCACAAGCTATACTTTGGAAATTTATATTCATTAAATAAAAGTTTAATAATAATAATAAAAAAGAAAGCAAAAGGTCCCAAGAAAGCAACTGAAAGTACGGAAGAGAAGCTTTTGAGATCTTAACTGGTGTCGTGAAGAGCCACTGTTCAAGGTTAGCTATGATGAGATCAAGAGGAGAGGATGTTTTTTCTCCCACTGGTCTATGTGATTCATCCTGAACAGGCTACTTAATCTACTTGAGAAGAGCTACCTCATCTGTTTTGTTGCTGTTTCAAAATACACATGGTTTGACTACATAGGTTTTGTTCTTTAACTCAAGCAAACCTCTCTTATTCTTTTTCCATAACGACTGACGCATATCTCTAATCTCAGAATTTCCAACTGAATATCTTCTAGAACACTAGTTCTGCCAGGCAAACAAACAAAAGGATTATGTGGTAATATAAATTTTTGACATAATTGGCTAAACAAGGAGCTATAAGATTTTTCACAGCACTAATATACTAATACATGCAATTCACATCTCTAAGGAAAAATATGAAGTATTTTGCAACATTCTTGACCAAGGAACAAGTTTTTAATGAAATATATTTCTGAAAAAATAACTGTCCTGGGTTATACAGCCAGACATATTATCAGACTGTATTAAGGTCACTGATTAGGACAAGGTTACTTGAAGACACCCTCATATCTTTTACTAATGCATGATTGCTTCTTTTTGAGAAACGTCATGAAGCACTACTACAAAGAGTCTTCAAAAAGTTCACAGAAATGTGTATTAGGAAAAACCTATTCATGTATTTCAAAAAAATGTGTTCAAATAAACTTAGCTTTAAACTCAAAAAAAAAAGAAAAGAAAGCAATTAGAAATTACCACCAAAATAAACAGATGTCAGGAAAACAATTTCACTGTCCTACAAGATACTATATTCTATAGGCATGACATTTTCATATATAAATATATATTAAACATTTATATTTAGCTACAGGTAGAAAGAATGTTAAAGAGTGGCAGAAGCAGAATAATCCCCCTTCTGAAATATATTTTCCCAGAAAAAGAATGAGGGGCACATCCTCAGTGTTGTAGATTCAATCCATTAACATTCTTATGGGTATATTCATCATTAAAATATAATTATTATTATTATACTTGTGGCCTGAGATTACTTTTACTTAGCAAAATCTTACTTTCTTGAATATCTTTTCTCCATTTTGACTGTAGAAGAAATGAAGTGAGCTCATGGCCCCAAATCTAATACAGAGCAGAAAAGTTTGTGAGCACATGTGGAAGAGCTCATGTAACTCAGGTTTGTTCATTACAGTGCATGGGTTCTGTAAGAACCTGCTACTGAAGCACAACAGGGCCCTGAGCTGACGAACGTGGACAGGGAAGGACAGGAAGATCCTAACCAGACTCTCCTTGCTCCTATGATGAGATAGCATTTCCCTGAACACTGCAATGTGCCAAGCAGAAAGCAATGTCTTCCACATGCCCCGAATTAATTACAAGAACTTTTTAGGTGGGACAGAAATGGAAAGGGCAGGGATACACAATGCATATGTTTATCCACCTGTAGACCCAATAATAAGCATCTATTATGTAAATCAAGGAAAATGATTATTGCAAAGAGAACTTACTCTTTGAATGTGAAATATTTTTTGATAACATTCATGAATCTTTCAACGAGGTGTATGTAAATAGGGAAAAAGGCAGTGATCTCAATATCTCCATCCTTGTAATAACTCCGTTCCATCTGGAATAAGCAGAGCCGATCATCATGACAAGTCACAAGGAGATACAGCTGCAAAAAGAGCAACAGAAAAATCAAAGGAAACATCTTCAAAGTCTGTGAAAACCCTAAGACACAACCACAATGCAACATGAAGGGTCATGCAGGTGCATACATATAGCATGTGTGTGTGTGTGATTCCTTGAATTAAGCCAGTTTAATACTGCTCGATCTGATTTCTTTCCACTAGCTGTCCATTCATCCACATGGGAATCTGGAACCCTTTCTGCCCTGAGGCTCTGCAGCTCAGGGCTTCTGACCTGATGAAAAACACAAGAAGGAAAACATGTTTGTGAATCATCCTCTTCACCCCAGGTGCCAGTATTTCCTCCAAGTCCAGGGATACAAAGACTCAAGGGCATAACTCCTATTAGTTACTTTTGGCCCATGGGCTTTGTCAATAAACTTCTCCATGAACTTTTGGCAAATATGCACCTGGATTGCATCAGAGTGCACGAAGGAAGGCATCAGGTGAGTTTCCCAGTAAGGTTTCAGACCAGAAAAATCCAGTGTAACACACTTCCAAGACCCAAAGAACAATGAGGCAGCCTCCACACTCCGTGTTCTGGGGAGCCACACATCACCTTGATGCCACACAGACCCAAAGCAAATCCTGTTTACAGCGACACCCAATAGGCCTTGTGGGTCTCAATCACTGTGGAACCAGTAATCACCCTGAATTCAGGAGTTTCATTCTGTATGTCAAATCATCACATCTTCAGTTGTAAAATATGAAATCCTCCTACATTGCTGTTAACCATGGTAATCTCATGGCAATCTGTTTCCACACCTACAACCTTGGTTAATGGTCTCATGAGAACTAGGGACTATTTGAGGATTTCTCACTTTTTACTATAAGGCAGACAGTATCAGCCAGAAGTCACCACTTTACTCCCACCACAACAAACACCAAGGGCAGGATGATGCATGCAGACACTTGTACTTCTTGAACACAAGTGACTTTAAGGACTCATGTAGGACACCATCAGAGCAGCTATGGACCTTTAACACTTTGCAAAACCAACAGGCTGCACAACACGACTGATCAAAATGCAATGCATGTTTGTAAGCAATAATGATGATCAACACTGACTAATCATTTGTGCTTGCGTATCAGTGTGAGGTATTGCTAATGGAGTAAATCTAATGAGGAAGGAAATAAGAGAACACAGAAGAGAACTCTATTATTCCACTCAGAAGTTTTCTAAACTCAAACTGCTATCAATGAGATGCCTACTATTTTAAGCAAAACACATTTTCCATTGCCTAGTCTGATGCCGTTAGTGAGATTTTGAATGGTGGCTCCTGCAAATTGAGATGAAGTATCCGCACAAAACACACAGAATTCACTGACTTGCATAAAAATGAAATATAATGTCTTGATGAGTTAGATTTATTACCAGTGCAATGATGAAACTCGTTGTCTATTCAGTTAAGCAAGAAAAGTAAATCTAAGTCAGAGAGCAAACATCTCCTGTTCTCTCTAATGTGTAGAAAGTAAAAGTAGAGTCAATCTGAATGCACAAGAATCACTGAACAAAGGTTGGGAATGGAAAGGATAAACTCCATGCAATGAGAAGTCTTTGAAAATTTATTGAAAATGTGTGTTATGAAACATTATGCATGAATTTCAAAAAAATTTGCATCCAGATCTATTCATCATTTTTTTGCTTAAATGTTTCTCTCATATTTATCATTTATTTTCTATGTTCTTTTTTTCACAGAAAACTTTTATTTAATAAATGTAACTTTCAAGAGTACAACTTTTGGATTACAGTGGTTCTTCCTCCCATAACAAACCTCCCACCCCCAAACCATCCCATTTCTTACTCCTTCTCTCATCCCATTCTTCATTCAGATTCATTTTATTACCTTTGTATACAGAAGATCAACTCTATACTAAGTAAAACTTCAACAGTTGGCATCCACACAGACACACAAAGTATAAAGTACTGTTTGAAGATTAGTTTTACTGTTAATTCTCATAGTACAACACATTAAGGACAGAGGTCCTATATGGGAGCAAGTGTACAGTGACTACTGTTGTTGATTTAACAATTGACACTTATTTATGATGTCAGTAATTACCTGAGGCATTTGGCATGAGCTGCCAAGGCTATGGAAGGCTCTTGAGTTCACAAACTCCAGCCTTATTTAGACAAGGCCATAATCAAAGTGGGAGATGTCTCCTTGCTTCAGAAAAAGGTACTTCCTTCTTTGATGGCCCATTCTTTCCGATTGGATTTCACTCACAGAGATCTTCCTATCAGGCATTTTTTTTGCTACAGTGTCTTGGCTTTCCATCCTCCATTCCTCTGATGGGCTTTTCAGCCAAATCCAAACGCCTTAAGGGCTGATTGATTCTGAGGCAAAAGTGCTTTTTAGGACATTTAGAATTCTATGAGTCTGCTGTGTATCCAGCATCTTATGTTGGATTGTTCTCTCCTTTATAATTCTATAATTAGAAGACACTGGTTTTATTTATGTGATCCCCTTGACTCTTAATCCTATATTCATGATCAATTATGAACTTAAACTGATCACTTTAACTAGTAAGATGGTGTTTGTACCTGCCAACTTAATGGGATTTGGAGTCTCATGGCACGTTTTTAGCTTTACCAGTAGGGACAAGTCCGAGAGAGTGTGTGCCGAACTGTGCATCTCCTCCCTCTCTTATCTCACTCTTATTTTTTTTGAAAGACGTATTTTATTTATTTGAAAGACAGAGTTACAGAGAGAGGTAGAGAGAGAGAAAGGCTTTCCACCCACTGGTTTACTCCCCAGATAGCTGCAATTGCCAGAGCTGCACCAATCAGAAGCCAGGAGCCAGGAGCTTCTTCCAGGTCTCCCACATGGGTTTAGGGGCCCAATGACTTGGGCCATCTTCTACTGCTATCCAAGGACATAGCATAGAGCTGGATCCAAAGAGGAACAACCGGGACTCAAACTGGTGTCCATATGGGATGCCGGCACTTCAGGCCATGGCTTTAACCTGCTGTGCCACAGAGCTGGCCCCTCCCACTCTTATTTTTAACAGGGATCAATTTTCAGTTAACTTTTTTTTAAACTTCTATTTAATGAATATAAATTTCCAAAGTACAGCTTATGGATTACAATGGCTCACCCCCCCCCCATAACTTCCCTTCCACCTGCAACCCTCCCCTTTCCCGCTCCCTCTCCCCTTCCATTCACATCAAGATTCATTTTCAATTCTCTTTATATACAGAAGATCAGTTTAGTATATATTAAGTAAAGATTTCAACAGTTTGCCCTCACATAGCAACACCAAGAATTTTCAGTTAACTTTAAACACCTAAGGATAATTCAATGTTAATTCAAGAGTTCAACCAATGGTATTAAATAGAAAAAGAAAATACTAAAAAGATAAAATAGTAAACTGTTCCTCAAAGGTCAGGACAAGCACTGATCAAGTCATTGCTTCTCATAGTGTCAGTTTCACTTCTACCGGTTTTCTTTTAGGTGCTCAGTTAGTTGTGACAGATCAGGGAGAACATAGGATATTTGTCCCTTTTGGACTGCCTTATTTCACTCAGCATGATGTTTTCCAGATTCCTCCATTTTGTTGCAAATAACCGGATTTCATTTTTTTTACCACTGTGTATTATTCTAAAGAACTCATATCCATGGTTTCTTTATCCAGTCTTCCATTGATGGGCATTTAGGTTGATTTCACCTCATCTGTCAGAATGGCTCTCCTACAGAAATCAACAAACAACCTGTGCTCGAGAGGATTTGGGGGAAAATGTACCCCAATACACAGGTTGTGGGAATGCAAACTGATTCAGTCATTGTGGAAGACAGTATAGAAATCTCTGAGAGCTGAAAGTAGATCTGCCATATGACCCATCCAAATGACTCCTAGGAATCTATCCAAACAAAATGAAATCAGCATGAAAAAGGGTCATCTATACCCCCATGTTCATTGCAGCTCAATTCAAAATAGCTAAGAAATGGGATAGCTGACTGGATAAAGAAACCATGGTATATATACTCTAAGAACAGCAATCAGCAGTAAAGAAAGAAGAGAAATCCTGTCTATTGCAACAAAATCGATGCAGCTGGAAACCATGATACTTAAATCAGCCAGTATCAAAAACAGACATAAACCATATGTATTCTCTTATCCATATAACAAGTGCCTGAAAGCAACGTTGGAGTAAAATTGACAATTTGAGATTCCATGTTTTTTTATAGCCTTTGTCTTTATTTTGAAGAATAGTTTGGTTTCTTCATACCATTTGTAGAACACATTACATACGGTAAGGTTAATCTCTTGAGTATAAACTAAACTAGAAAACAGTTCTTTGCAAAAATTAAGAGTGGGAATAGGAGAGGGAGGAGGAAGAAGCATAAGTTTGTGGCTGGTGCTGTGGAGCAGTGGTTTAATGCCCTGGTCTGAAGTGCCGGCATCCCATACGGGCACCAGTTCAAGACCCAGCTGTTCCAATTCATGTCTTGCTCTCTGCTGTGGCCTGGGAAGGCAGTGCAGGATGGCCCAAGTCATGGGAGATCTGGAAGGAGCTCCTGGTTTTGGATCGGCATAGCTGTAGCCATTGCGGCCAATTGGGGAGTGAATCATCAGATGTAAAACCTCTCTCTCTCTCTCTCTCTCGCTCTCTCTCTCGCTCTCTGCCTCTCCTCTCTCTGTTTAACTCTGACTTTCAAATAAAATAAATAAGTCTTTAAAAAAAAGAAGCTTAAGATTGTGGACAGGATGAATGGTTAGGTGGGAAGTATCTCTGTGTTCCTAAAACTGTATATATGAAATTCATGAAACTTATATACATCAACAAAATTTGAAATATAAACACGTTGAGTAACTTACAAACAAGAAAATATATTTTTTAAAAAGCAGAAGTAACAACAAAATATAATTCATGAACAATGGGAATATAATATGATGGATATTTCTGTACAGAAAAATATATGACCAAAGGCATTACAAACAATGCTAATCAGAAATAAGCATGGACAAACCATTCCACACCAGAAGGAGCCTCTACTTCACAAACACTAACTGGCTACAAAAAATTTCAAAGTTCTTAGGTGTCGGAGATGCCATAGGGAATTTGGAACCTTCAAACCATGCTAGAAAGTTACAACACACACAGTATGGAAGATAGTTGTCACCTCCTTAGCAAATTCAACATAAAATTCATTTATGACCAAAATGTTCTACACCTAATAGTACACTCCAAAATTAGAAAATATGCAAAAATCTCTTGTACATCAGTGTGTGTCTCCAAATACCCAAAGTGGGAAATAACACACAAGTCAGTGTATGGTGAACTGGAGACACAAAACTCAATGACTTACTACAAGGAATTATCAGTTTGTCATGAAAAATGTAGATACCCGCAATAATGTGGATGCCCATTGAAAACACCACGCAGAATGAAAGGTCACCTAAATCCACAGAGTCCAATGTTTCATTTATACAAAACACTCAGGACCGTTAAATCCATGGAAACAGAAACAGACTGGTGGTTGTGTGACCGGCAAGAGAAGGGACTGAGAGTGACCATTAATGGATAAGGAACTTGATTTGTAGCAATGAAAATATTTTTAAAATATGACAGAGGTAACAGTTGCACAAGAGAGTGAATGGTCCAAATGCCATTACTTCACTTTAAAATTGTTACTTTTTGTTGAATTATTTTCAGGTTGAGATGTAAAATCACTTTCTTATATCTGGTGTTGGCAAAAGTCAATCTAAAGCCAAATTGATAATAAACAGAAATGAGCAGATGGAAAAGAAGTTTGCAGAATCAGTTCTACATATAATGAAAACTTGGTGTGTGATTATCACATCATTTCAAATCTATATGAAATGATATATAATAAAGGATTTCCTGGGTAATGCATATACATATTAAAATGATTTAACATGTCCAATGATTGCATGAAAACATTCCAACTATATTACAAAGCCGAAATTAATACTCTAGTGAATGAATGAAAACAGCAAACATGTAATTCATTTTATTAAAATACAAATATTACAACGTTGACAAGTTGACAATGAAAATGCAGAAATGAAAAGTTTCAAGCAGAGCCGTAATCTGAGATGGGTTTTATTTGTGAACATAAAATCCAGGCTAAGAAATTTGTACACAGTATTATTTTGAAGAGAGGAGGATTGCAGCCTGTGTTGGGGTGTAGTGGATATAACCAACACCTGCAACCCCGACATCCTATGTCGGTGCCAGGCCATGTACCGGCTGTCCACTTGCAATCCAGCTCCCTGCTAATGAACCAGAAAAAGCAGTGGAAGATGGCTTCTTGCCATCCCTGACACCACATGGAAACCTAACTGAGCTCCTTTCTTTGGCCTGAACTAGCATTGCACCACTGTGGATATCTTCAGAGTATATCACCAGATGGATGCTTTTTCCCATGCTAGCTGTTTTGTTGATCGGTATTAGAGAATTAAAAAAGTTTTTAATTATTTTTTAATTTTTTGAACTTTTATTTAATGAATATAAATTTCCAAAGTACAGCTTATGGGTTACAATGGCTTCCCCCCTCCCATAACATCCCTCCCACCCACAACCCTCCCCTTTCCTGCTCCCTCTCCCCTTCCAATCACATCAAGATTCATTTTCAATTCTCTTTATATACAGAAGATCAGTTTAGTATATATTAAGTAAAGATTTCAACAGTTTGCACCCACATAGCAACACAAAGTGAAAAAAAATACTGTTGGAGTACTAGTTATAGCATTAAATAACAGTGTACAGGACATTAAAGACAGAGATCCTACATAATATTTTTTTAAAAAATTAATTTTCTATGCCATTTCCAATTTAACACCAGGTTTTTTTTTCATTTCCAATTATCTTTATATACAGAAGATCGATTCAGTATATAATTAGTAAAGATCTCATCAGTTTGTACCCACGCAGAAACACAATGTGTAAAAATACTGTTTCAGTACTAGTTATAGCATCACTGCACATTAGACAACACATTGAGGACAGATCCCACATAGGATGTAAGCACACAGTGACTCCTGTTGCTGACTTAACAATTTGACACTCCTGTCATGGCGTCAGTATTCTCCCTAGGCTCTAGTCATGAGTTGCCAGGGCTATGGAAGCCTTTAGAGTTCGCTCACTTTGATCTTATTCTGATAGGGTCATAGTCAAAGTGGAAGTTCTCTCCTCCCTTCAGAGAAAGGTACCTCCTTCTTTGATGGCCCTGTTCTTTCCACTGGGATCTCACTCACAGAGATCTTTCATTTAGGTCTTCTTCTTTTTTTCTTTTCCATGGTATCTTGGCTTTCCATGTTGTTCATAAGGAGATTAAATTGTTCAAGTTATTTTATAGCATCAGAATGCAAAATTCAGTTTTGTAAATACTAGTTTCAAACCCTTGAAACTGCGAGAGCCTCAAGAGCTTCTCTTCAGAACCAAAGCTGGACCACTGTAGGTATCTTCAGCATCTATCACCAAATAGAAGGTTTCTCTCCCCTCCCTTTCTTTTCTGTGAATTGGTGCTTCAGAATGAAAACATTTTTTTTTGACAGGCAGAGTGGACAGTGAGAGAGAAAGACAGAGAGAAAGGTCTTCCTTTGCCGTTGGTTCACCCTCCAATGGCCACCACGGTTGGTGCGCTGCAGCCGGCGCACCGCGCTGATCTGATGGCAGGAGCCAGGTGCTTCTCCTGGTCTCCCATGGAGTGCAGGGCCCAAGGACTTGGCCCATCCTCCACTGCACTCCCTGGCCACAGCAGAGAGCTGGCCTGGAAGAGGGGCATCCGGGACAGGACCGGTGCCCCGACCGGGACTAGAACCCGGTGTGCTGGCACCACAAGGCTGAGGATTAGCCTAGTGAGCTGCAGCTCCGGTCTGAGAATGAAAATATTTTAAGACAAATATAAATTGTTCATAAGGCAGTTATATTGTGCAAGTTATTTTATAACATCAGAATGCAAAACCATTGTTTGAATTTTAGTTTCTAACTATGGAAAACTGAGAGAGCCTTAAGAGCTACTCTTCAGAACATCTGATACCTTGGGAACTATTCTATCCCTTAATCCTTTCAAAGCATTGTTCTCAGGTCTGAAGAGAATAATGTAGCACTTGGGGACAAAGATGCAGCTCAGGAGCCCTGTGCTGAAGGCCAAGATGGAGAAGACCTCCACGGCCACCATGATCTTCCCCTTGGTGCTGTGGTAGACAGGCAGGAAGGTCACCCAGACACTGCAGAACACCAGCATGCTGAAGGTCAGGAACTTGGCTTCATTGAACGTGTCAGGCAGATTCCTGGCTAGGAAAGCCACAGTGAAGCTCGCCAGGGCCAAGGAGTCCAGGTAGCCCAGCACAGAGTAGAAGGCAGTGACTGAGCCCTTGTTGCACACCAGGATGATGTGGCCATGCTCAGAGTGTTCATCTGTGTCAACAAAGGGAGGAGAAGTCCCAAGCCAGATGGCACAGAGAGCCAGTTGGATCAGGGAGCAGATGGGAATAATGGAGTAAGGTGCCCTTGATAGCAGCCAGTGTCTCATCCTTCTCCCTGGGGCAGTGACCTTGAAGGCCAGAACCACAGTGATAGTTTTGGTCAAGACAGTGGAAATAGCCATGGTGAACACCACTCCAAACATGGTCTGCCCTAGGACACAGGTGGCTGTACTTGGACGACAAATGAACAGTAAGGAGCAGAGGAAGCAGAAGATGAGGGCGATCAGCAGGATGTAGCTGAGACAATGATTGTTGGCCTTGACTATGGGAGTTTCTCGGTGCTTCACAAAGACCCCAAGAACCACAGCGGTGAGGACAGAAAAGCACAGATCTGTGCAGACCAGAGTCATTCCTAAGGGGTCATCATAAGCCAGGAAGGCTACAGCTTTGTGCAGGCAGTGGTCTCGCTCTGTGTTGGCATACCGCTGCTCCGGACACTTCACACACTGGTCCATATCTGGTGAGAATCGTACAGTAGCATCATCCCACATTCAGTTATTTCTGACTCACAAGGACCTTCTAGAATACCTGACTGAGTCCATGTAAGTAAATACTCCTTATTTTTTGTTGAAGAGAACATATAAAAATGACATCTAGGACATTTTTGGCAATTATTCATGCTCTTCAGGGACTGGCTAGTGGCTCAGTAGGTTAATCCCTTGTGGGTGCTGGTTCTAGTCCCGGCTGCTCTTCCAATCCAGCTCCCTGTTATGGCCTGGGAAAGCAGCAGAGTATGGTCCCAGCCCTTGAACCCCTGAACCACTGTGGAGATGGGAAGAAGTGCCTAGCCCCTGGCTTTGAATTGGCACAGCTCCAGCCATTGTGGCGTTTGGGGCATAAACCAACAGATGGAAGAACTTTGTTTCTAACCTTCTCACTGTCTGTTACTCCATCTCTCAATTAAATAATTTTTTAAAAATAAAAAAATAAAATTTCATGCCCATCTACCTCATGTTAGTCAGTTATTTACTCTCCCTAAGTACCTTTCATACTGATGAGTACATTCTCTTTTTCTAAGAACAGAGCCCTAAGACCTACTCTCTGAACCTATTTATGCTGCTTTAAAAACATCTTAACCTGTGTCATTTTAACACCACAAACTCATTCTTCATGGCTTCTTAGGATTGAGAAGTGATGATCAAGGTACCAGAGGATTCCATGTGTGGTGAGGACTACTCTGCCCTTATACATGACACATTCTTGCTGTGTTCTCACTTTGAACAAGAGCAAGCAGCAGCCCTTGTTTTCAGGGTTCTATTCACTCAATAATATCATGACTAATCAACCAGTCAAGGTTCCTTGTGTTTGTTTCTAATGAAAGTTATTTTTAATTATTTTTAATTACTTGAAAGCAGAGTTACAGAAATAGGAGAAGTAGAAAAAGGAAAGAAGAGGGAGAGTGACAGGGGGAGGAGGAGGAGAAGGGAGAAAGAGAGAGAGGAAGAGAGAGAAAGGGAGAGAAAATCTTTTACCTGGTGGTTCATACCCCAAATGACTGCAATGGCTAGAGCTGGGCCAATCTGAAACCAGTAACCAGGAGTTTCTTCTGGATTTCCCAAGTCGGTGTGGGCCCAAAAACTTGGGCCATCTTCTGCTGCTTTCCCAAGCATCAGCAGAGAACAGGACTGGAAGTGAAGCAGCTGGGACTGAAACTGGTGCCATTTGTGATGCCTGCATCACAGGTAGAGGCTTAACCTGCTATGCCACAGTGCCAGCCCCAGGTTCCCACTCTTAATATCATGGACTGGAAATTTGCGAATTCTGGGTGTATAGAAAGCACCCGATGATCTCCCTGAAGCATAACTCTCTGTGGTAGGATCTGGAAGTCATTCTAAAGGCAAGCTTGATTGAGAGACTACCATTAGCAAGGCTATGGGTTAAATTCTAGAGAAACATGAAGAGCTGTACACTTGATATCAGGTGGATTAGTTGCCACTCTTGAGCAACTTCCCATCAATGAACACACTGGGATGCTGCCTGTAATCCAAGTCAGTCTGGAGATCACCTTGAACCCTACTGGCATATTTCCACTTTCCTGCCTTTTTATCTTGAACATGAATTTTCTCTCCACTGTGTCAGTATCCTCTTCTTTTCTATATATTGCTCCAATGATGTCCCATGTCTCAACTTGCAGATGTCTTCCAATATTTAGTTAGTTTCACCTTTGGATATCTCATACATTTCACATATTATACATGCCATCTTTCAAAGCTTCATTTTCCAGAACTGCTAAGTGACAATAACTTTTCTGTGTGTTTAATCTTGTAGTCAAGCACTACTTAATCAATCACTGATACACTGATTTAATTACACAATCCCATTATCATTTTAAAACAAGGCCACTTTTATATCTTCATTTCCAATAAGTTCCATGTCTTTATATTTGGATAACATGCAAAGCTGAAAATTGTTTACCACAATAAAAGTATTGGGAATTATTTTAATAACCATGAGTGTATTTGTAATTTAGTATATTTCTCAATATGCTTCACAATATTTCTCTCTCAATCTTTGAATTTCATCTGTATTCTTCAATGTATCACCATTAAGTTATTATATTCTGTTTTAGTATCTGTTACATCTGTGCTGAACCCCTTCAGCTTTCTTTGTACACACACACACACACACTGTAACCATGTTTTTCTTGTTGATCAATCTTGCTGAGGTTCATAAAGTTTCCTATTTTATATGATAATCAACTTTAAATTATTCTAAATTATTCTATTTTAGTTACTTCTTTTTCCTTATAGTACCCACAACCTATCTTCGAGGGTTTATGTTGAATTTGCTTTCACTGACCTATTGCTATGCGTATTTATCACTGTAGATGTCAGCCTGTGCTCTTTCAATATAAATTATATACATGAGTGTATGCCTGGATGCATAGGGGATTTATATTTTGAGAAGCACTGATTTTTCTCTAAGGCAAAGGTTAGCCCGATTTATGATATCTGATGAGTATTATCCTCAGGTTGATATACTGAATAATTTCTAATATAGTTTTCCATATAACACACAGCTTGTTTAGAGGTGTGCTTCCTCACTTCAAGCATGCTACATGTGAATTAGGTGAAAGCACTTTTATTTACACATGCACAAGAAACACAAATACAAAGTTACCTATAATGAAGTTGCACATAGGACATCTTACTCACACAGATTGTACTCTGTTGGCAGAATCTATCACTATTATCACTAATTTTCAAATTGGAATGATACAAAATATATGGTGAAAATAACTAATCATACAACACAAACAGAAATTGGAAAATCTTCATGATACATGTGATGATAGCATATTTACTGCTAAGTGGAATAAATCAGAGAAGTCCCACATTGTTTTATAGGGTGAATATTTTCAATATTGGTTTCTATTCATATTTTACAACATACATCATCCTGAACTCCAACATGGTCAGCCTTCCAATGACAATCAGTCTTTCATACGCTTTCTCAAATAATTCATGAAGTAGAGTGTAGTGTGAAAAGTATTATCCTTGTGAGAATTATTGTTGGCTATAAGGATTAATTACTACCTGAAGGTGAGAATTTTCTCAGCAGTCATATTCCACATCTTTTATTTCTATAGAGAAGTGGAAAATTATAAGAAACTGCTGTTAAGTTCTCCATGAGGTAGGCATTGACTTACTTGTCTGATTGGAAATCTCTTTCTCTGTACAAGGTGTGCAATGAAAACAACAGGTAGGCTTTTCCTCCAGAGGGGTTTTCCTGAATCCAGGGCTGCAACTCACACTGCATACCGAGTGTGGAGTCTGAGAAAAACCAGATGAGCCTGGGTCATAGTTGGGACTATTACTTAAATTCCAAGAAGAGTGTTTTCGATTCATGGACAACCTATGCACTTAAATTGTAAATTCTAATACACTGATTGCATGCAACTTGACTGTACACCATGAAACAGATTCAAAACATGTGGAGGAACAAGTGTGTGTACTGTCCATGCTGAGACAGAAAACACAGAAAATACTTAAATTGGAAGGGGAGTAGTTTAATGTCTCTAAGTGTCTTTTTAATAAGCCATATTGCACAAATCCCCATACCACTTGGGGGTAAACATGTGTACTGTGAATCTTATGATCAGACACAACTTACCTCTGTGATTCCCGTGGCCCACTCTATCAAATTCTCAGAGAGAGACAACTGTTGGCCATGAGGAACATATGGGGAAAACTGTCCTACTTTAACCTTATATCTAACACCATCTGGAAAATTCCAAAAGTTGAGAATGTCATATTCAGCTTCCAATTTTCTCTTTTGATTCAAATTCACTAGGTCACCCACAGGATTCGTAAATTGGAGGTTCTTGAGAATTGAGTGTAGCTGAAAAAAGGCATAATATTCACATGAAGACTGCCTAAGTGATAACACATAAAACTCCTATAGAGAAAGGTTCTCATCATGTGTAAATCACAAATAAAGAAAACTTATTATAGTCAACCAATGAATTAAAACAACCTGATAGAGAATTACATCAAAGTAAGCATGATTTCAGTCATTTTCATCTAAAAACAAGGGCAATCAAAATATCTAGCTGCAAGATTCAGACAATTTTAAACTGTGAATGCAAAGCTACCAACACTCACTTATTTTTTCAGTGTACCTAGCACAACCACATGTAATACGAAGCTACCCTAAAAAAATTTGTGCAACTTATATGAGATCAATTATGTTCACTGTGGAAAAGCATCCTCAGCATATTCTGACACTAAAAAGTAATTATTGTACTGCTGAGGTTGAAAACAGGATGACACAGTTTAGGTATTTCAAATGTTAAAATTAAGTGGACAGGATGAGAGAGTGCTTTTTAACAGCAACACTGATGCTTATCCAAGTAACTTTCCCACTTGTCAATGGAATCTGGTATCTGATGACAAATTAAATGTAGGGGCTCATTTACATCTTGTATTTTGGAGGAAGGATGCCAAACTACCTGAATATTTGCAGAAGCTCTTAAGGGGATCACTTCAGGAGTACATGTCATGCAATGAAAACCAAATTACCTGCCAGGGAGAAAATGCCACCTTTGCCCCATTGTTCACTGGTTGCATTTCTACCTCTTGTAGAAGCATCTCATGTATGCTGTGGGCCACAGCATACACAGCATTGTATATGTTGTAACTCCCATCACTCATGGCCATATCAAAACGATGCAGAGGCAACGAGTCCAAGGATGCATTCAGTAGACAGTTCTGCAAAGTTTTGCAGGATGCCCCAGAAACTTTGCAACCAAAAGCCAATGACCAGAATCTAGAGAGGTAAATGTCTTCTGGGTATTTGGAAGGGTTAACTGTCCGAAGAAAGTTTTTGAAACCAGAGATCTCACTATGGTGGTGTGAAAAGATCAGAGTCCCATGGAATGAGTGGAGCAGCATATGTTTCTCTCCACTGGCAAAATCCCATTGAGAGGTGGTGACCCAGACTTTCCATGTCATTAAACGTTCCCATGTTTGAAAGCTGACGCCTATGAGTGAATCAGTGTCACAGAAAAGAATCACCACATTTGCTGATGATTTTAGGATTTGGTTGTGATATGGCCAGCGGACTGAAGAATGTGAATTCTCAGTGGCTGGGATCAATTCCACGAAGTCCACACAGATGCCATTCTTCTGCATCTCGACTTTCAAATCAGACATAAACTGAATACCTTTGGGGAGGTCTGAGATGGCCAAGCCCACCCAGGTCCAGCTGAAATGAAGCATCAAGGAGACCATGCCAAGGGCCAGAGAAGTGTCTTTGGGTGCCATCTGATAGATGGAAGGAAATTGACCACTGTCATTCAGAAGAGGTTCAAAAGACCCAAGAGTCAGCTAAGGGAAAATGCAAGAAATCTGTGTAAAAATTAAGCATATAATGGAAGTGTCCGAAGACATTAGAATATTCATTTTACTCATCTCCACTACACCAGAACTCCCTAGTTCATGAGCCATTATACTCAGAAGTCAAGGAAAACATTTCACGCTTTAACTCACCCACATCTCTACTTTAGAAGAAATGTGGCTACTCCAACAAATTTCTGCACACCTCCTCTTTACATTACACACTTTGGTAAATGCATAATGTCTTGGTCTTTTCACCTTTTCAGATATAACTAAGGCACCTAATGTGATGTTCTTTTATCCCTCTCTTTCCCTTACACACTCATCTGTGGAATTTTGTAGAGTTCCAGCAGTGTCCCCATTTGGACAGAAAAGCTTGTCCCAGATATTAATGCTACAGACTTGCTCTGTTTCCTATATGTGTAATTAGGAACATCCTTTTCCAGGCCTGCAAGCCAGATGAAGGTATTCTCCATCATCCTCACTTCACTATGCATGAAATTATAGAGATCAAATCCCAAGGTCATGTTGGGTAAAAGATGGGGGTTCTTGTTGATCTCCTCAATGGCAAAAACCAAGGCCAGAACGTACTGGTAGTTGTTGGACTGAAACCTACATGAAAGGCACAGGGATTTTTAAAGAAAAACATCCAATCCAGATTATCATCAATTCTACTCCCATACTGATATAAACTAGACTGTGAAGGACAAAAATTCATGTTCCAATCCTTCTCTGTACTATGGCTATTATATCATTGTGAGGTAATTAAGTTACACAGGTTCTTTATTATACATCTCCTATGAATAAGATTAGTGTCCAAACGGGAATGCGGACAGAGTTTGCTCCCTCTCTTCTGGTGAAGCCTGTCATATTTGCAGCAGGGCACACGCCCTCACCAAAACAAAAATTGCTACTACCTTGATCCTGGACTTTCAGTCTAAACAATTCTGAAATATAAAATCTGCTTTTACACCATAGCGTCTTGAACATATTATCACATAGGAGTCCATGCTGCCAAAGAACATAATCTTATTTTTGGATTCATAGCTCATCAATTCATCTACGGCAAAAGCTACCTCCTCTAAATTATTAGATTTAATTCTAAAGTAAATATTACAACAGGCTCTGAATGTCCTCTCTAAAATCTTCACACTTAGAAAGAAGATCCAACTTGTAAATGAAAGCATGAACAAAGGAAAGGCACACCATCTTTAGCACTGTCTCTATAAATGTTTCCTATATTCACAATCTACAATGATTCTTCATCTTATCACATCATTAAATGCTTTTTGAAATAGGAGCCATGTGATCAGAAGGCTGCAGGCTGTAATAAGAAAAGAGAATAACTATGTAATCAGAAAGGGGGATGATGTCAGAGCACTGGAATGGTAGATGGAAGTCTGCAATTTATCCAGAAAAGTCTCTTCCCCATCAAATTTACCCATCAACAACCATCACAAGCCAGAAAAATAAAATCACATTCAGAGCTTGAAAGGAGAACAGTGATAAGTGAACACTTTAGAAAAGCCTGTAATACTCACTGAGTGGACTTGAAACACTAGACAGCAAGATCCGTAACACTTTTTTTTAAAAATTTTTTTATTTATTTGAAAGACAGAGATACAGAGAGTTAGAGACAGACAGAGAGGTCTTTCATCAGCCGGTTCACTTCCCAGATGACCACAATGGCTGGAGCTGAGCTGATCTGAAGCCAGGAGCTAGGAGATTCTTCTGGGTCTCCCACACTGGTACAAGGGGCCAAGCACTTGAGCCATCTTCTGCTGCTTTCCCAGGCCGTAGCAGAGAGCTGGATCTGAAGAGGAGCATCCCAGGCTAGAACTGGCACCCATATGGGATGCCAGTGTTTCAGGCCAGGGCATTAACCCACTATGCCACAGTGATGGCCCCGAGACCCATAGCACTTTACAATTAAGACAGTCATCCATTTATTTAGAACACTAAGCATATGTTAAAATAAATCATTACCATTGGTATCAGTATTTACTTCCAACTAGCCTTTTTCACTCAATTTTCCCCATAGAATGTAACGTCATTTCCCATGCAAAGAACACGATGCATATCTATATCTGAGGTCTGACATTTCAGCAAGAACCAAGATGAGGAGCCCCTTTCAGTTTTTCAGAGGCCCTGTGTGTTGAGTATTGAAGAGTAGACTAGGGACAGATTTTAGTTTTTTAGTTCATTCATTTTGCTGTATAAGTATGTATGTATGTATATATATATATTTTATTTATAAATAGTTGTCTATAACCATATACAGTTGCTATATATAGTTATATATATAGTTACAATAAATATTTGTTATCCAAATATCTGAAGCATAGTTTTTATGTTGAATGAGAAAATTTGAAAATCCTCGCTAAAGGATCAAATAATAATCAGTTTTGTACTTCATATTTCGCAGTTCCTCTCCTCATTCTGGTACTCTTCCCTCAATTCCTCATTCTCTTTATTTCTTCCTCCAGCTCCCCTCTGGAAACAAAAGGTCTATAAGCCTTTTGGCACACTGGGTATTTGTGAGAGTTGCCCTTTTGTTCTGTTTTATAATGTCTTCCTTATATCTAGGAACAGTTTATCAGTAATTATTGTATATTCTCAAGTTGGTAATCTAACAGTGGTGGGTATAGTGTGTAAATGTATTTTTAGTTCAGTCTTATTGCTTTCTCAAATGTCATGAACACAGTTGTTTTCTCTGGGTTTGCTGAGACTTGACTATGAGCTCCAGTTTGCATGCCATTCATGTGGGAGGAACCTGGGCTCTATTCATACAAGCTTTTCCTGCTACTGGAAATTCACTATCTCCTGGTCTCCATCATTGCAGGGTACACTTAAATGATGTACTGCATGCATAACCATGGGGAATGCTACTACTACTACTAAATAAGTGTTTCATAATTGGGATGCCATGTGCACATATCAAATTAGGCCAATTTATAAAAACCAATGTGAAGAGAATAATATTGTTATATTGAGCTGGTACCCATTAGATTATTTCTGGAGAGATCTTTGGACACATGCCTCAAATACTTAATCAGCAGCATCACCTTGGTGGCACCAGCTATACTTCTCAAATCCATTGTCTTTAATGATACCACAATGATCTATTATCTAATATCTACCTCATATCTACCTTCTATCAAAGATCTACACAGGGTCAACCTGCTTACTGCATCCTATTTACTGTAACATTACAGGAGAAACAAATTAGAAAATTAGTACCTTCCAAAAAAGATGTTCAAACAACAATTACGCCATCCTACCAGATACAATATACTGTAGGCATGAAATTTTCATATGTGTGCATGTGTGTGTGTGTGCAAAACATTTATATTTAGCTACAAAAAAATCTATTAAGGAGGGCTAGAAAAAAATCCCCCTTCTGAAATGTCTATTTTTGTCGAGAAAAAGAAAGATACAGGGCCTCAACCTGAACTTTGTATTTTGAACCATTAGAGTTCACATGGGTCACGTCCACCATTAAAATATATATTTAATATTATATTTTTCCAGAGGTGTTGTCCTATGATTACTAACTAGTAAAAAATTTACTTTATTAAGTATCCTTTCTTCTTCAGGACTGTAGGAGAAATAAAGCAGTCTCATGGCCCCAAATCTAGTACATAGCAGAAAAGTTTGTGAGCACATGTGGAAGAGCTCATGTTAACCCAGGTTTCTCATTCATTTCAGTGCACTGGTTATAAAAGTCTTCTGATGAGCACAATAGGCCTGTGAACTGATGAACATGGACGGGGGGACAGGAAGAACACCAATGAGACGCTCCTCTCCTCCTCTGATGAGACAACTTTGTCTGACCCATTCATGTGCCAGGAAAGAAAGAAAATGTCTTCATCATTCCCCAAATTAATTATCAGCAGTTTTTAGGAGAGACAAAAGATGGACAAGGCAGGGACACAGAACACACTTTTCCAACCATCTGCAGACCATATAAGAGACCATATAAAAAGCTAATATGTAAATCAAGGAAAATGATTAAAACAAAGAGAACTTACCCTTCAAATATGAGATTCTTTTTGAAAACATTCATCATTGCATCAGTGAGGTAGCTGTAAATGGGGAAAAATGCAGCAATCACAGTATCCCCATCCTTGTAAAAACTGCGTTCCATCTTGAGAAAGCAGTTGGGGTCATTGTGACAAGTCACAAGGAAAAATACCAGCAGAAAGAGCAGCAGAGAAATCAAAGGAAACATCTTAGAAGTTTGTGAAAAGCCCTAGGACACAATGGCAGTGGAACATGCAGTGCTAGGCAGGAGTACACATGCAGCATCTGTCTGGGTGTGTGTGCCTGTGTGGTGTATGCTCTCATCATATGTGTGTGTGACTGAGTCAAAGCTACTTTAATACTGCTCCATCTGACTTCTTTCAACCAGCTGTCCATCCATCCATGGGGTTTCTGGAACCCTTTCTGCCCTGAGGCTCTGCAGCTGAGGTCTGCTGTCCAGGTGAAAAATAAGGAAAACATGTTTGGAAATCATCCTCTACTCCCTCAGGGGCATAATTACCTATAAGTTCATGAATACAAAGACCCAAGTCAGGAGCTCCTATTAGTTACATTTGGTCTAAAGGCATTGTCAATAAACCTCTCCAGGAAAACTTTTTCCAATTATGCACGTGGATTACCACAGAAACACTATGGGAGGCATCAGGTGAAGATCTGTGATGGCCCATCTCAGTCAGGATTCAGACAAGAAAACTCCAGTATCACACACCCCAAAGGCCCAAAGAGGAAGGCAGCCTTCTCCCACACCCAGGGTTCAGGGCAGCACACACTGCCTAAATGTACACAGACCCCAAACCAATCCTGTTTACAGAGATACAAGTACGTGTGGGTCAGCAGAGTCCTAGGATGACATTCGCAGTAAATAACACTCTGACATCAGAATTAACCTTTAAGGCTTCCTGGTCAGGCTGAAAGGCCTGCGAGAGCATTTCAGGCATGAAAAGTCAAGACTCTAAAAGCCAAGACAAAAATTATCTTGCACAGAGGATCTCTGTGAGACCTCAGAGGAAAGAAAGTGTCATCAAAGAAGGAGACACTCTTCTCTGAAGGGAGGAGAGAACATCCACTGTGCTTATGGCCGTGTCCAAAGACCAATGGAGTCTATGGTCACAGAAGGCTTCCATAGCCTTGTCAGCCCATGACAAGAGCCTCAGATGATCACTGACGTCATAAAAAAGGGTGTTAATTGTTTAAGGAACAACCGTAGTCACTGTGAACTTGCTCCCCATGTAGGACCCCTGTTCCTATTGAATTGTAATATGAGAACCAACTGCAAATTCTCTCCCCAAACTGTATTCTGTATGTTGTGTGTGTGCGTAGGTGCAAATTGTTGAAGTCTATGATTAGAATGGAGTTAGTTTTCTGTATATAAAGTCATACTAAAAATGAACCATAATGAAGAAGGAGATGGGAGAGGGAGAGGGAGATGGGATGGGAGCTGGAGGGCGGAATGGGGGAAAGAACCACTATATTCCTAAAGTTGTATCTATGTAAAAATGCATTCATTAAATAAAAATTAAAAAAAAAAACAAGTATGTGTGGGTTTTAATTACTGTGGAAACAATAATCACCCTGAATTCCACATGATTTAGATTACTAATACAATGAAGAAAAATATTATCTATGCAGTTGAATAGGAGAAGTAATTCTAAATCAGAGAGTGAGTATCACCTGTTCTTGCTAATGCATAGAAACTCTAGAGTCAGTCTGAATGTACACGATGCATTGATGGCCGGCGCTGTGGCTCACTAAGCTAATCCTCCGCCTTGCGGTACTGGCACACCGGGTTCTAGTCCCGGTCGGGGCACCGATCCTGTCCCGGTTGCTCCTCTTCCAGGCCAGCTCTCTGCTGTGGCCAGGGAGTGCAGTGGAGGATGGCCCAAGTCCTTGGGCCCTGCACCCCATGGGAGACCAGGAGAAGTACCTGGCTCCTGCCATCGGATCAGCGCAGTGCGCCGGTTGCAGCGTGCCGGTTGCAGCGTGCCTACCGCGGCGGCTATTGGAGGGTGAACCAACAGCAAAAAGGAAGACTTTTCTCTCTGTCTCTCTCTCACTGTCCACTTTGCCTCTCAAAAATAAAAAATAAAAAATCAATTGAATGTACATGATGCATTGAGCAAATGCTTGGAAGGGAGAGGACAAACTGCATGCAAATAAGGAACCCTCATAGAATCCATGGAAAAAAGTTATTATGAAAAATTATGCACAGATTTCAAAATATTTTGCACCCAGATACACTCATCATTAATATCCATTTCCATAGTTTCTGATGTCCTCTGTACACACTCTACATATTGACTGAAATATCACAGCACAATTACTGAGTGTTAATCAGAACTTAATACATGTGTTTTGAAGGGGTTGGCACTGTGGCATAGTGGGCTAGTTCTCCTCCTGTGGCACCAGCATTCCATATGGGCACCCACTCTTGCTCCAGCTGCTCCTCTTCCATTCTAGATCTCTGCTCACAGCCTGGGATGGCAGTGGAGGATGGCCCAAGTGCTTGTGCCCCTGAGCTTGTGTGGGAAACACAGGGAAGCTTCAGCTTCTGACTTTGAATCCGCTTTGCTGCAGCTACTGCAACCATTTGGGGGTGGAATCGTGGATGGAAGACCATTGTCTCTGTTTCTTCCTCTTTCTGTCTGTAACTCTGCCTCTCACATAAGTAATTGTAAAACATCTCTCTAAAACATGTGTAAGGAGATAATAATGCTAGCTTGATTTAATCATCTGCTAAATACATGCGGTCATGTTTTTCCATGACTGAAGTGGTTGTTTCTGTTCACTTAGGAAGTAAGTTCACCAATTTAGACTACAGGAACCTAATTTGGTCATGGTACATACTTTTTATGGAACATAGATAGAGATGGAATAGGATATGAATTTCATTCAGGAAACAGTCTGTCAATTTTGTCTTGTAATCATGTGGTCAGATATGGATACCAAAGTTGAGCTATTTTCATGAAAGAAATGTATTTCTTAGAAAAATATTTATTTATTTATTTGAAAGGCAGACATAGAGAGTGAGGGAATGATCTTCCATCTGCTGGATTGAAAGTAGAATAACTGAGACTTAGAGTGGCACCCACATGGGACTCTCATGTCACACACAGTGGCTTATCTCACTATGCCACAATACTCACCCATCAAAGGAATTAATTGTAACTATTTTTCCTATGAATTTTACTTTAATGAACATGATACCTCATTTAGCATGTGATAGAATTATCCAAAGGAGCTAACAATCACCATGAAAACTGTTGTAAACTTTTTAACTGGGAACTGATTTTCTTTAATTGATAAAGAAACACTGGATTTTGAGTGAGCATTACGGCACAGTGGGTATGGGCAACATCTAAGATGCTGGCATCCCATCAGGTGCCTGTTTGAGTCCAAGCTGCTCTAGGAGCACAGAAGCACACTTCTTTGATAAAAGCCATCAGAGAAAAAAATCAACTAGAATTTCCACAAATGCCTAAAAATAAATGAAAATTCAGAAACAATAAGGAAGAGAACATGTGCAACCCAAAGTAAAAACAATATTGAAACTTGAATATGAAGAGATTGAAAAAATGCATGAAATGAAATTCAAAATATAATCCATAGGGTTCCTCAGAAGCAATGAGCAAGATTCATGAATTAAATCTATAAATGACATAAATAAGTTTCCTATTAAACTGAAATTCTGAAGAGAAATAACAATGAAATCTTAGAAATGAAGAATTCAATTGTCAAAAAAATATGGTGGGTTATGGGAGGGAAAACCATTGTAATCCATAAACTGTACTTTGGAAATTCATATTTATTAAATAAATGTGAAAAAAAATACGGTGGAATGCCTTAAAAACAATCTTGATGAAGAAGTAGAACGTACACCTGATCTAGAACACAAAATTTTTAAATTTTTCGGTGAGGAAGAAAAAGGAACAAAATACAAAAATCAAAAGTGTCGCAAATTTATAAGACACTATTAAATGACTGAATACAGGTCTCAGGAGCTGAGAGGCGGCTGTGAGAGTAACGCTGCGCCCTCCCCGCGGCTGGGCCAGCCCAGCTGACCGAGGTCCTCGTGATGCAGCCTCGAGACCAGAGGAGGCCACGCCGGGCGGTGCCATTTCCCGCTGCCACAGCCACCTGCTCTGCACGCGTTTCCTGCCTCTCTTCTCTCCTGAGAAGACTTCAGCGCCTCCCAAGGCTTCTGGCGTTGGCTGAAGAACCAAATAGGGGATAGTGACGGCCGGTGTGTGGATGTCTGCTAATTCCCAGCGTGGCAGGGAGGCGCCAACTTGAGAGGCTCCACAGCAAAGAGCCCCTGGGGTTGCCCCCTTCAGGCGCGTTCCTGCAGTCGCGGGACCAGGTTCCAACCCAGCACCATGGGCGCCCTCTGGCGGCTGCGGACGGCACTGACCCCGACGGAAAGGCAGAAAGGCGGGAACAGGCCTGGCTGAGGCAGAGGTCAGAACTGCAGGAACGTTGCCCTCAGCTGGCGCCATTTGTCCCATTTCAGTCAGGTGGCTCCTCGGCACCGCTGCGGGCCCCTGACGAGGAGGTGATTCTGAGCAGGACACCTCTGACAGAGGACTGTGTTGGGAGCGCCTTAGCAGTAGGATTGTGGTGGTTTTCCTCTACAAATGCATCAATTTGGATTTAGTTGCCCTGTGCTGCTACTTGCATGACAAAGGCAGGAAAGTGAATTCCACACGGAAAACAAAATAAATGTCTGTTTTCTTTTAAAGACAGGTGCAGGCCTGTGGTAAATGTGAAAAATGATGTGACAATTACTATTAGGTGTTTAAATTTAACTGAAAAGTGATCCCTATTAAATACAAAGGTGGGAATAAGAGAGGGAGGAGATGTACAGTTCAGCACATGCTCAACTGGACTTGCCCCAAATGGTAGAGTTAGGAACGTGCCAGGGGATTCCAATTCAATCTCCTCAAGGTGGCATGTACCAATGCCATCTCTCTAGTCCAAGTGATCAGTTTCAGTTCACAATTGATCATAATGATAGGATCAAGAGTCAAAGGGGTCACATAAACAAGACTAGTGTCTGCTAATATTAACTGATAGAAGTAAAAAGGAGAGAATGATGCAACATTGGAAGTGGGAGACACAGCAGACTAATAGAATGGCAGATGTCCTAAACAGCACTATGGCCTCATAATCAGCACTTAAGGCACTCGGATCTGGCTGAAAAGCCCCTGAGAGTATTTCAGGCATGGAAAGCCAAGATACTCTGGCAAAAAAAAAAAAAATGAAGACCTAGGGAGAGTGGCAAGATGGCGGAATAGGAAGGGAGCACATTGATAGTTCAGCAAGACACAGGTTAATAAAAGTGGAGATAATGCAGGGTCAAGGAAGAGTAGGGGAAGAAACAGCAGAGGAAACTCTTCCAGAACTGGTGCTTCAAAGTAGACCTGTGTGGAGAGCGTGGGAGCCCAAGTTCGTGACACCAGCAGCAGACTCAACACACCAGCGCTGGAACGCGAAGTGAGCCGAACCTCAATAGCCCGAGACACCAGCGGGCAAGCGGAAAGAGGAGACTAGAGGGAACGAGGCTTGAAACTCTGTGGGGAGAAGAGAGAGAGGAAAAAAAAAGTGACCGATACGGACACGAGTTTCTCTCTCTCTGCTTACCCCTCAAAGGCTAGCAAGACAAAGAGCAGGCGCCATTTTGGACATACGTCATAAGCAGGGTGACCTCAGGTCTGCACCGGCCCTGAGCCTAGCAGAAAAACCTGACTCTGGGGGAGGGGTGAAATAACAGGAGATTAGCATCTAACTTGGCAACCCAGTGGGAGACTGCAGGAGAATTGGAGCCCACACTGAGGGCAGCAGAGATTCCCTGTGTGGTCCTTGGGAAAGAGCTTCTGATCTCTGGCTCCTGTGGGTATATCATTCGCATGCTAACTACCTCAAATTACGTTCAGCTGTGTGGAATTACTTCCCTTTTGAATAAAAAAAAAAGAAAGAAAGAAAGGGAGATTTACCATGCCTAACCTGGGAGTGTCATCTTTGACACACCCTCAACCCTGAGGAACCAAACATAGCTCTCAGTCCACACTCATCTCAAGCCTCTAAGGCTCCACTGAAAGCAAACAGTCCACTTAATATAGAGCCATAGTGTAACAAGAAAAAACACCACACTGAAGAAACCAAATATCTCCAACATGCCATACAACAAACACAAAAACCGAGGTAACAAGAAAAAGGAAGATACTATGACGCCACCAAATGAAAAAGACACCCCAATTCAAGATTATGAAGATGAAGAGATGGAGGAAATGCAAGAAGTGGATCTCAAAAAATTGATAAGAACATTAAGAAGTTCTCAAAAACAAATTCTTGAACTACAGAAATCCTTAATGGACAAGTTAGAAAATCTCTCTGGTGAAAATGAAATATTAAGGAGGAATCAAAATGAAATGAAACAACTAGTAGAACAAGAAACTGTGATAGTGATGAGAATCATAATGAAATGAAGAATTCAATAGATCAAATGACAAACACATTAGAGAGCCTTAAAAACAGAAGAGAGAATGTCAGACTTAGAAGACAGAGAACAGAAAAGGAAACAGGAAAAGCAAAGAAAAGAAGAGGAAATTAGAAATCTAAAAAATATTGTCAAGAATCTACAGGATACTATTAAAAAACCTAACATTCGGGTTCTAGGAGTTCCTGAATCATGAAGAGGGAGAAAGGATTAGAAGGCATTTTCAGTGACATACTAGCAGAAAATATCCCAGGTTTGGAGAAGGACAGATGCTTCTTAGTACAGGAAACTTATAGAACCCCTAATAAACATGACCAAAAGAGATCCTCACCATGACACGTTGTAATGAAACTCACCACAATGAAACATAAAGAAAAGATTCTAAAAGGTGCAAGAGAGAAACGCCAGATTACTCTTAGAGGATCTCCAATTAGACTCACAGCAGACTTCTCATCAGAAAGCCTACAAGCTAGAAGGGAGTGGCGAGATATAGCCCAGGTACTAAGAGAGAAAAACTGCCAGCCCAGAATATTATATCCTGTGAAGCTCTTATTTGTGAATGAAGGTGAAAGTAAGACTTTTCATAGAAAACAGAAACTGAAAGAATTTGTTGCCACTCATCCTGCCCTGCAAAAGATGCTTAAAGATGTGTTACACACAGAAACACAGAAACATGGTCATCAATATGAAAGAAGGTAAAGGAAGGAAACCTCACAGCATAAGATCACAGGAAGCTCAATTTCTCTTTGTCACAGAATTAAACTCTGATTCTGTGTACTCACACCCCATGTGGGATCTGTCCCTAATGTGTTGTCTAATGTGAAGTGATGCTATAACTAGTACTGAAACAGTATTTTTATACTTTGTGTTTCTGTGTGGGTACAAACTGTTGAGGTCTTCACTAATTATATACTGAATTGATCTTCTGTATATAAAGAGAATTGGAAATGAAAAAAAAAAAACAACAACCCGGTGTTAAATTGGAAATGGCATAGAAAATTAATTAATTTTTTTAAAAAAAACTATTATGTAGGATCTCTGTCTTTAATGTGCTGTACATTGTTATTTAATGCTATAATTAGTACTCCAATGGTAGTTTTTTCACTTTATGTTGCTATATGGGCAAACTGTTGAAATCTTTACCTAATATGTACTAAACTGATCTTCTGTATATAAAGAGAATTGAAAATGAATATGTGAATGGAAGGGGAAAGGGAGCGGGAAAGGGGAGGGTTGCGGGTGGGAGGGAAGTTATGGGAGGGGGGAAGCCATTGTAACCCATAAGCTGTACTTTGGAAATTTATATTCATTAAATAAAAGTTTAAAAAAAATAAACTCTGATTCTCTGTTAAAGCAATGTGTTAAAGTAATCTATTATGTTCTCTTGATGTCTGTTAAATTCTAATTGTTCAAAAACAGCTGCATTTCTATTAAGAGCTATGGGTTATTTAACTATGTGCTTATTTTGAAAGATTTGAATAATCACCTTGTTACAATGACCTGACTTGGTCTATGTTATGTCATGATTTTAAGGAATCTTATTTCAACCAGATATTTTGGATTTTGAGCCTTCTTGGCATTCTTGACAGGCATTCAAAAAATCAAAGTTTCAAACAATCTGGACTCTAAAATTTCCAGTAAATCCTGGACTTTCCTTTTTCCAGTTTGGGCCCAACTGAAAAAATCGAAGGTCCTATGTCTCTCATCTTATGGAGACACCAACTAATTGGGCTATTTGGATTATATTAGAAGTACTGTCGAGATCTTTACCAATTATATACTGAATCAATCTTCTGTATATAAAGATAATTGGAAATGAAAAAAAAACCTGGTGTTAAATTGGAAATGGCATAGAAAATTAATTTTTTTTATTTTTGACAGGCAGAGTGGACAGTGAGAGAGAGACAGAGAGAAAGGTCTTCCTTTGCCGTTGGTTCACCCTCCAATGCCACCGTGGCAGGCGCACTGCGGGCCAGTGCACCACACTGATCCGATGGCAGGAGCCAGGTGTTTCTCCTGGTCTCCCTTGGGTGCAGGGCCCAAGGACTTGGGCCATCCTCCACTGCACTCCCTGGCCACAGCAGAGAGCTGGCCTGGAAGAGGGGCGACCGGGACTGGATCAGTGCCCCAACCTGGACTAGAACCCGGTGTGCGGGCGCCGCAAGGTGGAGGATTACCCTGTTGAGCCACGGCACTGGCCCGAAAATTAATTAATTTTTAATTAATTTTTTTAAAAAAATAAACTGATCTTCTGTATATAAAGAGAATTGAAAATGAATCTTTATGTGAATGGAAGGGGAGAGGGAACAGGAAAGGGGAGGATTGCGGGCGGGAGGGAAGTTATGGGAGGGAGGAAGCCATTGTAACCCATAAGCTGTACTTTGGAAATTTATATTCATTAAATAAAAGTTTAATAAATAAAAAAAAATTACGTAGGATCTCTGTCTTTAATGTGCTGTACACTCTTATTTAATGCTATAACTAGTACTCCAACAGTAATTTTTTTCAGTTTGTGGGCTATATGGGGGCAAACTGTTGAAATCGTTACCTAATATATACTAAACAGATCTTCTGTATATAAAGAGAATTGAAAATGAATCATGATGTGATTGGAAGAGGAGAGGGAGCGGGAAAGGGGAGGGTTGTGGGTGGGAGGGAAGTTTTGGGAGGGAGAAGCCATTGTAACCCATAAGCTGTACTTTGGAAATTTATATTAAATAAAAGTTTAATAAAAATATGCTTTAAGATGCAAAAGATCCTATGCAATAAGTAAACTGTTTATCTAGAGGAGCTTAAAAAAAAGAAGTACTGTCAAGATGTTATGTGGTACCAAATTTTAAGTTTCTATAATGGAAAATGCTATTAATACAAATGTTTAGAATTAAAAAGTCTAATGATTTTGTGTTACTAGAAATGATAGTTATCTTAGTGAGAAAGCCCCAGAGGCCTAAAGGGTTAAATACTTGTAAAATCCTACAGGTGCTTTCAAAAATACTGTGAAGTAAGCAAGTGCCTCTTGTTGGTTGATGAGTTTATAATTTTAAACATGGCAACTTAAAGTCTTTTGTCATCCACAGTTATATAGGATTTGCTGCTCATAAAACTAAAGCGTTGTTGGTTCTGTGTTTAGCTGTCCTCCTACAGGTTCCTATGGACTTTTTCCAGCCACTTCTATTGTATTCAGTACTTTGGGATGGCTCTGTAAACAGATGAAGCCAATAATGTATTAACAGTATCAACTGAGAGAAAGTATGGTTAACTGAGGTTACTAAAAGCAAAAAGCAATTCAAATCAATTGGCAATCGAAAAAAGAGATAAAGATTTTAAAAGCTAGTATTAAAATTGCTATATTGGTCTATTATGCCAGCTCTCTTCCCAGGCCAGCCATGTCATGAAAGTCAACAGAGTGCCTTCCCCTAGGAGGTTCACACCTCCCTAGGATGTACCCCATGTGAAGAGAAAGATAGGTCTGGGCCTCTTAACTTACAAGGCCTAAAGCCCACCAGATTATTATCAAGCACCTTCTATCAGGTTCTATTTGCCTCTCAATCAGAAAACTTAATTGTAGCTTAGAAAGCACCTTTCTTAGCTCCTCTAATAATGACTCTGTCCTTTGTTCTAGACACTGTCTAGTGCACTTGGGCCTCATTCTTTTGTTATCATAACCTCTACTCTACCACCAATGGCTCTACTCCCAACCTGTGTGTACTGATGGTCCTCTTCCCCACTTAATGCTGTATAATTGTTCAAACCTGGTAAATGCCACTCTTAGGATCATTGGTTACTACTCTCACTCTGTCTTTTATGACCTTGTCTAAGTATGAGCAGAGTCGGCAAACTTGGAAGGCTTCCATAGCCTTGGTAACTCATGATGACAGCCTAGGGTGGTTACTGGCGCCATAAACTAGAGTGTCAATTTGTTGGGTCAACAACAGGAGCCACTGTGCACTTGCTCCTCATGTGGGATCTCTGTCCTTAATGTGCTGTACATTTTGATTTAATGCTATATCTAGTACTCAAACAGTATGTTTCACTTTGTGTTTCTATGTGGGTGCAAACTGTTGAAATCTTTATACTAAATTGATCTTCTGTATATAAAAAGAATTGAAAAGGAATCTTGATGTGAATGGAAGGGGAGAGGGAGCGGGAGAGGGGAGGGTTGCGGGTGGGAGGGAAGTTATGGGATGGGGAAGCCATTGTAATGCATAAGCTGTACACTGGAAATTTATATTCATTAAATAAAAGT
This sequence comes from Lepus europaeus, assembly GCF_033115175.1. Lineage (NCBI taxonomy): Eukaryota > Metazoa > Chordata > Mammalia > Lagomorpha > Leporidae > Lepus > Lepus europaeus. Next base: position 2,275,844 of record NC_084846.1, on the reverse strand, counting down.
AAATAAAAAGAAGACCTAAATGAAAGATCTCAGTGAGTGAGATCCCAGTGGAAAGAATGGGGCCATCAAAGAAGGAGGTACCTTTCTCTGAAGGGAGGAGAGAACTTCCACTTTGACTATGACTTTGTCTAAATAAGATCAGAGTAGGCAAACTCAAAAGCCTTCCATAGCCTTGGCGACTCATGACAAGAGCCTAGGGTGATTACTGACGCCATAAACAAGAGTGTCAATTTGCTAAGTCAACAACAGGAGTCACTGTGCACTTACTCCTCATGTAGGAGCTCTGTCCTTAATGTGTTGTATAATGTGAATTAATGCTATAACTAGTACTCAAACAGTACTTTACACGTTGTGTTTCTGTGTGGGTGCAAACTGTTGAAATCTTTACTTAATATACACTAAACTGATCTTCTGTATATAAAGATAATTGAAAATGAATCTTGATATGAATGGAATGGGAGGGGGAGTGGGAGATGGGAGGGTTGCGGATGGGAGGGAAGTTATGGGGGGAAAAGCCACTGTAATCCAAAAGCTGTACTTTCAAAGTTTATATTTACTAAATAAAAGTTATAAAAATAAAAATGATATGAGGCAAAGCACTGAAGAATATATTCAGATAATGCATAAACACCAACAACCCAACTAACAATACTAAATAATATATCATCAAGGAGATACCATTTGCATGTCAAGTCAGGATATTGTTTAGAAAGATCAATGTGAAGGGAATAATAGTTATCCCCAGGTAGTATCAATTTCCAGTATATTTCCAGAAGGTTCTATAAACATTGCACCTAAAAACTGTTATCATATACATTGCCTTACATCCACACATTGTATTTCTTAGGATCCATTTGCTTTAATGCTGATGCAAATATCTATATACTACTATGTATCTTCCATCAAGATCTATATACTCGGGGCCAGCGCTGTGGTGTAGTGAGTAAAACCACCAGCTATACTGCCAGCATCCCATATGGGTGCTGGTTTGAGACAGCTGCTCCTCTTCCAATCCAGCTCTCTGCTATGGCCTCTGAAAGTAATCAAAGATGACTCAAGTGTGTGGGTCCCTGCACCTGTGTGGGAGACCCAGAACAATCTCCTGGCTCCTGGCTTTGGATCAGCACAACTCCAGCCATTTTGGCCATTTTGGGAGTTAACCAGCAGATGGTTAACACTCTCTCTCTCTCACTCCCATTCTCTCACTGCCTCTGCCTTTCTGTAACTCAGCATTTCAAATAAATAATAAATAAATCTTTTTTAAAAAGATTTAGTTGTATGCTTTTGCAGACTTAAATTTTTTAAAAAATCTGTATACTCTGCTCCTACTTCATGTACCCTGCAAGGAGAAGCCAATCTGAAAATTGGCATCCTTGAAAAATTGATGTATGCATCAAATTATACTAGACCTACAGGATATACTACTCCGTAGGCCTGAAATCATCATATACCTATTTACATAGACAAGTATTTAGGATGTTTTGTTATGGAAGGGAAATATGTTAAAGAGGGTTGGAAAGAGGATAATTCTACTTTTGAAATATTTTTGTAATTATGTGTAGAAAAAGATACGGTATACAACTTGAAATTTGTACATGTGAACCATTAATGTGCACCTGGGCTACACTCGTCATAAAAATCTATTGAGCATTAGATTTTTGCACAGGGGTGGTACAAAGACATGTATTAGCCTTATTCAGTAACACATCTTTTTGGGAAATTCTTTTATTTCTATATGATTTTAGAAGATATAAAGAATTCTCACATAGCACTGTACTTTGCAGAAAGTAGGGCAGCACATGTAGAAGAGCTTACCTAACTGCACCTGTTTCAGTGCATAGGCTTGGAGAGAGCCCTTTGCTAAGGCACGGGAGACTACTGTGCTTAAGAACAAGGAGATTGAGGCTGCAATTGTTGTGTAGTGGGTAAAGATGATGCCCATGATGCCAACATTCCAAATGGGCACCAGTCTGTGTGCCAGCTGTGCCACTTCCAATTAAGCTCCCTACTAGTGGCCTGGAAAAAGCAGTGAAGGATGGGCTAAATGTTTCAGCCCCTGCCATCCATATGTCAGACTCAGATGAAGTCCTTGGCATTAGTCTGGCCCAGTGCTGGCCACTGCAGACAGCTCAGGAGTGAACTAGCAGATACAACTCTCCCTCTCTGTCTCTCTCTCTTTCTCATTAACTCAGACTTTCAAATAAAATTTAAGAACTTACTGAAACAGTATTTTTGACTTTGTGTTTCTGTGTGGATGCAAACTGATGAAATCTTTACTAATTATATACAGAATCGATCTTCTGTATATAAAGATAATTGGAAATAAAAAAAACCTGGTGTTAATTTGGAAATGGCATAGAAAATTAATTTTTAAAAAATACCATGTAGGATCTCTGTCTTTAATGTGCTGTACACTGTTATTTAATGCTATAACCAGTATTCCAACAGTATTTTTTCACTTTGTGTTGCTATATGGGGGCAAACTATTGAAATCTTTACGTAATATATACTAAACTGATCTTCTGTATATAAAGAGAATTGAAAATGAATCTTGATGTGAATGGAAGGGGAGAGGGAGTGGGAAAGGGGAGGGTTGCGGGTGGGAGGGAAGTGATGGGAGGGGGGAAGCCATTGTAATCCATAAGCTGTACTTTGGAAATTTATATTCATTAAATAAAAGTTTAAAAAAAATATATTTAGTTATTTATTTGAAAGTCAGCGTTACACAGAGAAAGGAGAGGCAGAGAGAAAGGTCTTCCATCTGCTGGTTCATTCCCCAATTGATGACAATGGCCAGTGCTCTGCTGATCTGAAGCCAGGAGCCAGGAGCCTCCTTCAGGTCTCCCATGTGAGCGCTAATCCAAAGCCACGAGCCGGGACTCCCATGTGGGTGCAGGAGCCCAAGGACCTGGGCCATCTTCTACTGCTTTCCCAGGCTGCACCAGAGAGCTGGATTGAAGTAGAGCAGAAAACAGGACATGAACCGGCATCCATATGGGATGCCAGCTCTGCAGGCAGCAGCTTTACCTGCTACATCACAGTGCATGCCCCAAGAACTTTTTTTTAAATAATACGGAGATTGAAAGACAAGAAGAGAGCAGACAGACTGTCCTCTCATGAGAGTTAATAACTCACTCCACCTTTGAGAGAGTGAGGGTGAAAGCCCATGAGAGTATTCAGGCATGGAAAGCCAAGACACTGTGGCAAAAAATGACCTACATGAAAGCTCTCTGTGAGTGAGATCCTCAGGGAAAGAATGGGCCATCAAAGAAGGAAGTACCTTTCTATTTAAGATACACTGTAAAATTATTCCTATTATATTTGTAAGGTTAAAGTATTTCTTTTTTAAACATGTATTTATTTATTTATTTATTTGAGAGTCAGAGTTACAGAGTAACAGAGACAGGGAGAGACAGAAAAAGTGAACTGGTTCACGCCCAAATGGCCACAATAGCCATAGGTGGGCCAATCTGAAGCCAGCAGCCAGGAGCTTCTTTCAGGTCACCCATGTGGGTGCAGGGGCCCAAGGATTTGAGCCAACTTCCACTGCTTTCTCGGGCCATTAGAAGGGAGCTAGATAAGAAGTGAAGCAGCCATGATTCAAATCAATACCCATATGGGATACCAGCACCACAGGCAGAGACTTAACCTACTACACCAGAGCCAGCACCAATGTTAAAGTACACAAGACAAATTGTCCTTTGATTTGAAGTTATTTTCTCTTTATTTCTGTCCAATCTTATTAGAGATTATCAATTTTGATTTTTACTACAATCAACATTAGCTTTATTCATCCTTTTGTTACATTTCTTCTCACATTTATCACTTTATCCTCTGGTTTGTGTTGAATCTGATGTTTTTATAGCTTGTGATGAATGCTTCAAGTACAGAATTTCGTCGTCTCAGTGAAATATAAATCTTTTAATTGTATGAAAGTATATACAATCTGGAATCATACATTTCTGTCTGTATTGAATTGCAGCAACATCCCCACAAAATTTGATAATGTTTTTCTATTTGAGACTCCTTAGGATTTCTGTTGAAGTCCAATGACCTCTAAGTTATTGTAAAGATTGTAAAGCAATTTCCTAAAATCAAATCATGTGGACACTGAAGTTGGTAGGTGCAGAGTTCTTTATCTGTGCATAGGGAACATACACAGAACTTACACTCAGTGTGCATGGAGAACACTATCATTCACAGAACTTACACTCAGTGTGCATGGAGAACACTATCTCCAACTGACTCCCGGACTATCTTGTCAGGCTCAATACATTTCAAAGCAAAGTAGAAATCATGGTTTTAAAATCCATGCTGTTTATCATGTTTAAAATCCATTTGTAAAATCAAAATCATATGTAACAGAAAAACAACCTAAGCAAATTCACAACACAGAGGTGATCCAGCATGTCACCATTCACAGTTACTAATCTCAGTAACTCCAAATTAGCCATGCTGGTATGCAAAGTCTACAATATTGCTTTTCTGCTAACTCTTCTGTATCATGCCACACTCAATAAGGCCCACATTTTCCATCTTCCAGTCATACTGAATCTTATTTAGATTCTCCGAATAAAAAAGAACACAATACTTAGTGATTTTTGCCATTTTGAGTATTCTACCAGGAATCTGTTATACCATGGTCCATCTACCCTAGGACTAACACTGCTGATTACCGAGGAAATTATAAGGTGGCTGAACAGGGAAGGGCACGCTGCTCTAGGCTAGGTGTAACTAGTAAAAATGAAAGTGGATTAAGTATATTCCTAGGGGAGAGTTAGAGAGAAAACTGCAGTGGAAATTCTATGGAAAGAAGAGGAACGCCATACATCAGTGTGGAATTTGCGGACATGCAGCACGAACATGGGCACAACACATGAGCCCAGTAGCCAAGAGCCTGAAAGTGCCAGCTTTGGACAGTGAGGTGAGATTAGACCTTAGTGGCCTGTGCCACTGGTGATACAGGGTTTGGCATGAGCCCAGCCTGGAGTACAAAGGGGGAGAAGGAAACCATTGACCCATATGAAAAAAAATGCTCAGGATCACTAGGCAAATCAAAACCAAAATGAAGTTTCACCTCACCCCCATTAGAATGGCTTTCATATAGAAATCAACAAACAATAACTGCTGGCAAGTATGGGAGGGGAAAGGTACCCTAATCCATTGTTGTTAGGACTGTAAGCTGGTGAGGCCATCATGGAAGATGGCACAGATAACCTCAGAAATCTGAAAAATGATCTACTATATGATCCAGCAATCCCACTCCTAGGAATGTATCCAAACAAAACAAAATTGGCAGATGAAAGTTATCTGTACCTCCATGTTTCCTGAAGCTCAATTCACAATAGGTAATATGTAGAATCAACCCAAATATCCACTAACTGATGACTGAACAAATTCATTACAGTATATACACTATGGAATACTAGTCAACAGTTAAAAAAATGAAATTCTGTGTTTTGCAACAAAATGGATGCAACTGGAAACCATTGTGATTAGTGAAATAAGCCAGTCCCAGAAAGGCAGATAACATGTTTTCCCTGATCTGTGATAACTAACAGAAAATAACATTTTGATATTTGATAATTATACCCCTTGTCTCTACTTTTGAGGAACAGTGTTTTTTCTTCTCTTTGCAGAACTCTTTACTTAGAGAAGCATTAATCTTATGAGTATAAAGTAAACTGAAAATAGATCTTTGTAAATTAAGTGTGGGAATAGGAAGAAGTGTTGGAGTATGGGCAGGAGGGAGGGTAGAGTGGGAAGAATCACTGTATTACTAAATCTGAATATGAAAACATGAAAGATGTGGACCCTAAATAGAATTTTAGAAAAAGAAAAAAAAAGAGATATTGCTGATTACTGAAGATATCACTAACATCCACTTAAAATGTAGGTCTTCTAAAAAAAGTAGAGCCGGTCCATCTGATATACTTACTGTAAACAATGAGCTTGACCCTATCTCTTGCCCACAGAAAATATTAACTCAAATGATAGTACATCCTGAATGAAAGTGGCAAAATTTTAAAACCCCCTTAGAACCTTTCCTTGGACCTAGTCCATCCTTGTACAGGTGGACTAAGACCCTGCACTTACTATTTTATTCCTTTTAGTATTTTTTTGTCTTCTTATTACCATTGGTTGAACTCTTTAATTAATACACAATATTTCTTAGGTGTTTAAAATTAACTGAAAAGTGATCTCTGTTAAAAATAAGAGTGGGAATAACAGAGAGAGGAGATACACAGTTCGGCACATGCCTACTCAAACTTATCTCCAAGGGTAAGGCTAGAAATGTGGCAGGGGATTCCAATACAATCCCATCAAGATTGAATGTACCAATGCCATCTTACTTGTTAAAGTGAACAGTTTAAGTACATAATTGATCAAAAATAGGATAAGTATCAAAAAGATTCCACAAATAAGACCAGTGTCTGCAAATAATGAATGACAGAATTAAAAGGGAGAGAATGATCCTACTGGGGAAACAGGATACACAGCAGACTCATAGAATGGCAAATCCCTAAACAGTACTCCGACCTCAGAATCAGCCCTTAAGGCATTCAGATCTGGCTAAAAGGCCCAAGTCACAAGTATGGAAAACCAAGACACTATGGCAAAAAAAAAAAAAAGACTTGAATGAAAGATCTTGGTGAATGCGATCCCAGCAGAAAGAACAGGCCATCAGAGAAGGAGGCACCTTTCTCTGAAGGGAAGAAGGAACTTCCACTTTGATATGGCCTTGTCTAAATAAGATCAGAACTGGTGAACTCAAGAGGCTTCCATAGCCTTGGCAGCTCATGACAAGAGCCTCCAATGATTACTGATGTCATAAATCAGAGTGTCAATTCTTAAATCAACAACAAGAGTCACTGTGCACCTGTTTCCCATGTAGGATCTCTGTTCTTAATGTGTTGTACTATGAGAATTAATGGTAAAACTACTACTCGAACAGTACTCTATATCTTGTGTGTCTGTGTGGGTACAGTCTGTTGAAATCTTTACTTAGTATATACTAAGATGATCTTCTGTATATAAAGGTAATTGAAAATGAATCTTGATGAAGAATGTGATGGGAGAGGGAGTGAGAGATGGGAAATTTATGGGTGGGAGGGAGGCTATGGGGGGGGAAACTGCTATAATTCAAAAGTTGTGCTTTGTAAATTTATATTTATTAAATTAAGAAAAAAAGTATCATTCCACTTCAAAACTGGATATCAACAGAGATCTGAATACACTCCTAAATCAAATATAGATGAACCTTTCAATTTTGTAGTAAACCCACTTTTCACATGTTGTCTTTGTACTCTGTGGTATTTCTTATATATATTCTGATTAACTGCCTGTTAAAAGATCAAGTTTGATTGGGGAAACTCTGAAAGACACTGGCATAGGCAAAAATAACTTGGAAAAGACACCAGAAGCAAGGCAAGGAAAGCCGAAATTGACAAATGGGATTATATACATCAAGCTGAGAAGACTCTGCACTGCAAAAGAAACACTTGGCAAAGTGAAAAGGCAACTGACAGAATGGGAGAAAACATTTACAAACTATGAAACTGATAAAGGATTAATATCCAAGATCTATAAAGAGCTCAAGAAACTCTACAACAAAACAAAGAATTCAGTTAAGAAATAAGCAAGGGATCTTAACAGGCATTTTCCAAAGAGAAAATTCAAATGGCCAACAGACACATGAGAAAATATTCAGGGTTACTAGCCATCAGGGAAATGCAAATCAAAACCACAATGAGGTTTCACCTCACCTGTTAGAATGGCTTTCATACAGAAATCAACATACAATAAACGCTGGCAAGGATGTGGAGGAAAACATATCCTAATCCACCATTGGTGAGAATGTAATCTGGTATATCCATTGTGAAAGACAGTATGGAAATATCTCAGAAAGTTGAAAACAGATATACCACACGACCCAGTAATCCCACTCCTGGGAATTTACCCAAGGGAAATGAAATCAGCCTATGAAAGAATTATCTATACCCTATGTTCACTGCAGCTCAATTCACAGTAGCTAAGACAGGTAATCAATCCAGATGTCCATCAACTGATGACTGGATAAAAAAAAATTATGGTATATATACACTGCAGAACACTACCCAGCCATAAAAAGAATGAAGTCCTGTCTTTTGCTAACAAAATAGACACAACTGGAAACCATTATACTTAGTAAAATAAGCCAGTTCCAAAAAGACAAATACCATGTTTTCCCTGATATGTGGTTAACTAATAGAGCACCAAAAATGTAATGTATAGGAGTGAAATTGTCATTTTGAGATTTAATGATTGTTTAGAACACTTACCACTACTGTTGAGGAACAGTGTTTTTTTTTTTTTCTTCTTACTATTTGTTGGACTCTTTTCTGAGCGTAGGGTTAATCTTATGAGTATAAAGTTAACTAAAATTAGATCATTGTAAAAATTAAGAGGGAATAGGAGAGGAAGGAGGATGAAAGGTGGGAGCCTAGGCAGGAGGGAGTGTGGGAGAGAAAGTATCACTATGTTCCTAAGTTCGTATACATGAAATACATGAAATAAAATTTTTTAAAAGATCAAGTTTGAATAAGCCATTGTTTTCCACTCTGGTCTATTTAGTCTTGCAGCACTTGAGTGAATAAAATGAACAAAGTTAATGAATACATAGAGTTCCAAACATACATATAAATACCAAACATATCTCTCCATGTGCACTGAAACTCTTAGCCATGCATGCTAAGAATCCTTCTTATGTACTGATGCACTATAAACACAAGTAGATTATGAACTGACACACCACGCACTTCTTTGTTGACACAATTTCCATTGTCCTGGAAATTGTTCACACCATTCAGTCCTCAACCTTCGTCAACTAAGAATCTCTAAGCAATAATTTATGCCATCCTAGGCATAACTTGGACCATCCTAGGTAATCTGTAGGCCATTTATATAACAAGTGAACTTGCAGCCCTAATGTGTTAATTTATGGAAGAAAGTGCTCTACACAGCCTCTGAAGCCCAGAAATGGATTAAACACAATCCACAGCTCATAAAACACATTTCATTTCAGTACTGGCCTACATATTTTATGCAGTCACATTTGGTGGTATGAAGACTTACCACAACCTTAGGTTCTTTTACCTACTCTTAAATAAGTCTTATACCCAAGCAAGGATGAGGACATGGTAAAAAGATGAAGACAATTCACAAAGTTAGGAGGAGTTTTAATGGCAGAATAGAGAGGTACCTTACTCCTCTAGTCTAGAGGAATATAGTTTTAAAAAGAGGAAGACAGCAATCTCAGAGAACCCTTAGTTTTTTAGGATGGATTAGATGGTTATTAACATCACTTATAAAAGTGTCTTGAACTTAATGGGTCTTATGTTGAGAGAGTATATTTATTTTTTTAACTTTTTCTCTTTTAGTTCCATTTTGCCATAAACATTGTGATGTCTCCAACTCTTGTAGAATTTGCTGATTTTTCACCTTCAATTATGTCAACATTTGCTTACTTCTAGGCAGGGTGGTTTACTGAGAATATTTCCATAGTTGTTCCTTCTGATAAACTGACACACTCATCAACATAAAATAACTTTTCTGATTCCTTACAACCATTTCTGACTAAAGTCTGTTATATCTGAAATTAGAACAGCTGTCTCAGCTCTTCCAAGAATATTCAGGATAGTTTCTAGTTATTTTCTTAGTTCATACCGGACACATAATCTAAGACACAACATAACACAACACAGGAAATCTAGTGTGATTTGATACCAAATAAACTCCAAAAGCAGCAGTAGGGAGGGTGCACCAAGGGGTGGTTGCCAGTGGCCAGGCCATGCTGAGAGGGGCAGATGGCATGCTTACCTCAGTGCTGTGGGTGTCTGGGGTGCCTGCATGAGACAAGGTCACGGCGCCCAGCAGATCGGAGCAAGAGGGCAGGGCAGATGCCCAGCATTTTTCCACACAACCTTGCTGGAGTTTCTGGTGTGCCCCCTCTCCAAGAAGCCGCTCAGATATGAAGCATTAATCAATGACCTGAGTAATGAAATGCTGAGAAAAGCCTATCCAACCACTGACAGGATTCCTACCATCATGCCAAAGGCTGAAAGGACAACCCAAAAAATAAAGAAACAGAGCAGCAATAGATCATAATTTTTAAAAAACACAACTACATTTTCTCAATACCATATTTCTTTTAAAACAATGTAACAGGTAATAAGTGCAAGAGAATGTTTCTGTCTCTTTCTATGCTGATAGTCCTTGTTCCACTGACTTCTCCAGTTGGACTTAGGGGGAAGAAAACGTCCCACAGGGTATCCCAGCACCACCAGCCTCTACTTCTACAGTTTGTTCCTGTCAATTCCCACAGCAGTCCATGTGTTCTTGCACCTTTAGACTTGGATGGACATTAAACTCTTCAGGCCTAGCTAAGGCAACCAGAGTCAAGGTGGTATATGAATTCATAATATGTTGGGCATTCATCTCTGAAAGTTCTACTTGGTAGAAATACTGGCGATCACTAATTGAGAAAACCAATTATCATGTTCATTTTGATGCAATGAGAAGAACACACACAATTTCTCTGACACTGTGGTTAAAAAATAAAAAAAAAAAAACCAATCTTCTATCATAGCAATCTGAAGAACATTCTACAAAATTCTATGAACTAATGACTTCACCTTCAAAGATGTCAAGGTCATGAAAAACAAAGGCTGAGAAACCATTCCGTTCAGTATTAAAGAAACATGTTTTCTAGGAAAGCAAACAAAAACAACTAAGTATACACAATGTCTGGGAGTAAACCGAACCCATCACATTTCATGATAATGAAAATTCTAATAGCCTGAAGAAAGAACCAACCCATGGGGGGCTATGCCACTTTGAAAGAGGAAGAATTAACTTGAACAACATGCCGATTTTCCCTACATTAACTTCGGAATCAGCGTAGTTTAAGTCAGCCGCCCCTACCTTCCTGGACGTCCCTTCTTGACGCATGCGCACGGGAAGGTGTCCAAGGCAGAGCACAAGCAGGAGCTGGCCACTGGACAGGGAGCAGCCACTCGCACCTGGAGCTGCTGTGCTTCCCGGAGCTCCGCCCTGGAGCCGAGAAAAGCCCCACCTGTGGAACGGGCCTCCCCCTCCAGTCCTGTCCTCTGAGCCCCGGAGCTCAGCCCCAGGCCCGACCCCACCACACAGCCGTGGTCGGCCGCACCCCCGGGCCAGGCGCTGCTCACACGCAGGCTCCCGCTCACTGCCAGGGAGTGACATGGTCCGGCATCACGGCCCGGGCCCCGGCCCTCAGCTCGCCACAGCACCGCCCAGCAGCCAGCTCCCCGGCCCTGGGGCTGCCTCCCAGTCCTCCCCTGACCCAGGCCAAGCCCTTCCCCTACTCACGAAGACCTCTGCCGGGGCTGTAGGGACCGGTAGAGACCGCCTCAGACCAGAACTTTGCCACAGAGACCGCCCTCCACCACCTCCCACACAGACCGGAAACGGAAGCTCTGCCTGCCTGCTCACTATGGCCGGAAGCGGAAATGCGGGGCAGATGCGGGGCAGCCCTCCCAGGGCCGGAAATGCAGCCACAGTGCATGCACTTTCCCCTGCCGCCAGGGGTGCAGTGGGTGAGCAGGTGTGGGAGGCGGGGCCAGTGCTTGCGTGCGACCCTCTGGGGCCCTTTCTTCCCCCAGACCGGCCGCAGACATGTTTTGATTGTTACCAGCTGTGGGAGGGTGGGCAGGACAGCTCCTGGCTTCCCCAACGAAGAATTATCAGTAGCTCCGCGGTTGGGAAAGACTGGGGAGAGGCCTTTGGGGCCGTTAAGTCTCCGACATTCTGAATAAAGTGGAATTTGTTCAGAAGTCAAAAGAAACAAGACGTGTTCATGGGGTCTGGGGTCACCCCGAAGTGAAATGCGCACAGTGTTAAGTCGCTTTTTCCTATTTTAGGGAGTAGATGACTGGACAAAATCAGGTGAATCCAGTCACAGCCAATGAGCGGATTCCTGCTACCCATCTTTAAAAGGGAGTGGTGTGAGGGGCCGGCAATGGAGGGTAGTAGACTGAGCCTCCGCATGCAGTGCCGGCATCCCACATGGGTGCCGGTTTGAGTCCCGGCTGCTCCTCTTCTGATCAAGCTCCCCGCTATGGCCTGGGAAAGCATTGGAAGATGGCCCAGGCCTTTCACCCACGTGGGAGACTTGAAGAGCTCCTGGCTCCTGGCTGCAGATCAGCCCATCTCTGGCTGTTGCGGCCAAGTGGGGAGTGAACCAGTGGGTGAAAGACTCTCACTCTCTTCTCTCCCTCTCTCTCTCTCTCTGCCTCTCTGTAACTCTGCCATTCAAATAAATCAATATATCTTTTTAAAAATAGTTCATGAAATAATTGAATTATACGTTTAGGGGCAGATGTTGTGGTGCAGCAGGTTGCACCACTGATTACAGCTGCATCCCATATGGAGAGGGCCAGTTCCAGTTCCACAACCTTCACTCCCAATGCAGCCTTCTGCTAATGCGTCCAGGGAGCAGCAAATGATGGCCCTAGTGCTTGGGCCCCTGCCGCCCACATGGGAGAACTGGAGGGAGTTCCTTGCTCCCAGCTTTGCCTCAGCCACTTTTGGCGGTTGCAGACATTTGGAGAGTAAACCAGAAGGTGGGAGTTATTCTCTCTCTCTCTCTCTCTCTCTCTCTCTCTCTGTGTGTGTGTGTCTTGCTCTCAGTCTCTTTCTTCTTCAAGTAGAGGAAAATAAACATTGTTAGAAAAGAGAAAAAAAGAAAATAAACATTCTTTAAAATATAGTAAATTTAGATTTTCTATATAGTAATACACTTGGATTCCTGCCTCTGCTGACCACCACCATTTACCATCTTCTTGCAACTACCATTCCCTCTCACTGAGATCATCCCAGGTATCCCAAGGGCCTCCAAACTTCCCCCTTTGCCTCTCTTCAGTCTGTTCTCAGCACAACACACCAAGAGGTTCTTTAAAAGCTTGTAAATCACATTTCATTCTATGGCAAAGCCATGTTAGAGTGGCCAGTGACACCTTCCATTTCGCAGCCTGGGATTCGAACTCCTTACTGGTCTATGGCTTCTCACACTTCTCCCCATCTCCTTACCTCTCCTTGAACAAGCCAAGCAGACACACACATCCAGACTTCTGTTTGTACTTGGAATTCCTGTCAGGAATGCTCTTCTATCAGAAATATCCACGGAGGGTCGGTGCTGTGGTGTAGTGGGTTAAGCTGCTGCCTGTGACCCCAGCATCCCATGTGGGTATCAGTTCAAGTCCCAGTTGCTCTACTTCCAATCCAGCTCCCTTCTAATGGCCAGGGAAAGCAGTAGAAAACAACCCA